>NW_019154087.1:9342305-9886631 GCF_002288905.1 Enhydra lutris kenyoni | reverse complement strand
TCTTCGATCTCCCGTTGGATTTGTAGGTGTTTGCAATCTTTAGATAAGCTATCCAGTTGATCTCCGCTACCTGAAGTAGTCTCAGCCTGCTACTTCTCCGCCATCTTGACTCCTACCCCCAAGATAGATCTTTCTTAAGAAAAGTTACTCAAATCTTAAAAATAAGGATATCTTATTCTGGAACTGTCCTAGGAAATGGTAGAGCAGTGATTTCCAAGTATGAGTTCTTAATGATATTTCAGTAAATACAATAAAAGAATGAGAAAAATAAGGGAATACTGTGAATTTTTTATGAAGTTAAAGTTGCTAAATTTAAAGAGCTAGCCTCTAGTCTGCGATTATTTTCTCTGTGTGTTTGTGTGTGTGTTAAAGTTTTGGTGTTCAAGTTTTTCCGTCTTGTGAGATGATAATAATCATGAGTTGGGAATACCATTTTCATGCTCCAAATTTAAAGTTCATAACCCTATGTAATTTTCATATTAAAAAAGTATATGTTTATGTTTTGGTTATCTGTCACTGTATAAAAAACCACCCCGGGGCTCCTGGGTGTCTCAGTGGGTTAAAGCCTCTGCCTTCTGCTTGGGTCATGATCCCAGGGTCCTGGGTCCAAGCCCCATGTGGGGTTCTTTGCTCAGCGGGGAACCTGCTTCCCCCCTCTCTCTCTGCCTGCCTCTCTGACTACTTGTGATCTCTGTCTGTCAGATAAATAAATAAAATCTTAAAAAAGAAAAAGAAAAACAAAAAACCCACCCCAAGATTCAGAGTCCTTAAACAACAACAATCATTTATTTGCTCATGATTTTGCGATTTGGGTAGGACTTAGTGGGAAGAGCTTGTCTCTGCTCCACTTTGCAGCTAAGTGGCTTACCTCGGCCAGGAGAATATACTCCAATGACACTATTTGTTGGAATCTCTCTCATATTTCATTCCAAATGAATTTTCCAAGCTAGATTAGCTCTGAATATGGCATTCCAATGTAACTACTGAACTTCCACATCTGTGACCTTATTATGGTTCTTACTGTACCTCTCTGGACTTTGATGCCTCTACAACAAACGATTGGAGTGTCACGCTCTTGCTTGGACTTTTTTATTATTTATTTATTTATTTATTTATTTTTAATCAGCTCCGAGGTTTTTCCCTTGCCCCATACTTCTGTTCTTCACCCAGTTCAAACATTTATGAATTCCAGAACTTTATTTATTCTGATCCCTTAAAAGAAAAGTGTCTCTCTGCTCTAACTCTCCCCACCAAAGTATTGTCCATCCTTCAAAGACCAGCTCAGAAGTCAGTTTCTCCATGAAGACATCCCAAATCTTATAGCAGTAAAAATTAATCTGTTCTACCATACCATTCCTTGAAAGCTCTAATAAAAGCATGTTTCAAGAAGCTCCTTAAGAATGAGTTTGTCTCGGGGTGCCTGGGTGGCTCAGTGGGTTAAGGCCTCTGCCTTCGGCTCAGGTCATGGTCCCGGTGTCCTGGGATCGAGCCCCGCAAGGGGCTCTCTGCTCAGTGGGGAGCCTGCTTCCTCCTCTCTCTCTGCCTGCCTCTCTGCCTACTTGTGATCTCTGTCTGTCAAATAAAAAAATAAAATCTTAAAAAAAAAAAAAGAATGAGTTTGTCTCAATTATCTTTATCTTATCAGTAAGTAGCTAAAATTATTTGTTAAATTGCATTTAACCAGAATCAAATCATACTTTAAATTAGTCTAAAATAATCTGGTAATAATTTTTATTTTAAAATGCTATTTTGTCATTTTTGCAACAATGTCTACTCCTCTATATGTTTCATTTTCTCCAAAACTGGGTGAAAGAATCTCAGTTGTGGAAAGAATCTTGATGCATTATATCACAATAAAAGGATATTATTGTAACTATCCAAGGGTGAACTTATTCCATTTTTGGGAGACATTCAGAAGATGTTGAGTTATCTATCTTCTTTAGAAATCCATTCCAATTTTTTCCATCCTTTATTCACAGGAATTTTTTTCCATCCTTTATTCACAGGAATTTTTTCCTGACATTGAACCTAAACCACTCCAAGCTTCAGTTTAATTTGTTTCTTATCTTTCTAGCCTCACAGACTCCATAAGAAACAGCTGGTCGCCATCCATTTCATATGCTCCCATCACAATAAAAAATCAGCAGGTCTAAATATCCTTTGGAAAGTGTACACAGATTTTCCTTTTTAATCAAGAGTCAGTAGGCATGTCATACTAGCAGAGTATGTTATGTTTTGTTTTTGTTTGTTTGTCCATTTGTTTTTAACGATGAACTCCTTTAAACAAAGAGTTCCTAAAATTACCATTGAGAGGGTAGGATTTCTCAGAGGAGGAAATTGAAAAAAGACTCTATTGTACTGTATTGGAAGAAGAAAATGATCAGTTTGTGGAAAAAGAATGTGCCAAATGGATGAGTTCAAAGGAATAGTCACAGGTCACCAATATGATGTGGAAAGAACAGATGTTGAAGGAGGGACTGCAAAAAGTTTATATTCTCGTGACCCCAGAAGTGAGGTGACCCAAGTACTCAGCTGAAGTCTGGCCAAAGGAGAAAAGTTTCCAATGAATCTTAACTGAGAGCATGCATCATTTCTGGTCACCCTGCCCTCAGTAATGACATTACAGTGAGAAAAAAAAAATGCATGTAAATTTATAAATAGTTATAGAGATGGAGCCATACATAGTCTGCTTTGGAGAAAGATTTAGGGAGGAGTTGGGAGGGAGTGAGAGGAAGTGAAGTATGAGGTCAATAGAGAAGGAATCTGAGTTGTATACAGGATAGTTGAATTGCAGATATGCTCTGATGAGAAGCTGGGAAAACACATCTCTTATTGCACTAACTGGTTGAAACCAGTGTAGATAATAAAGGATATGGTTGCATATCCATCTTCTCTCTTTTAACCACAGTCGTCATGCGTAGTCTGAACTTAGAAAGTAGGGAAGCCCAGTCTACTGGTGACTGTTGTAATCTTATTTGGGTTTAATGCAATTGAAACAGCTTGAAGTTTAGATCACTGCCTGCCCGGGAAAATTGGTAACTTCCAGAGAGTGCGGAGAGGGTAGGAATGAAAGTCAAAACATTCTTTTTATTCTTTATTTAAATTCGACTTAGTTAATATATAGTGTATTATTAGCTTCAAGGGTAGAATTCAATGATTCATCATTTGCATATAACACCCAGTGCTCATTACATCAAGTGTCCTCCTTAATACCTATCACCCAATTATACCTATTCCTGCCCTCCAGCAACCCTCAGTTTGTTTCCTAGAGTTCAGCATCTCTTATGGTTTGCCTCCCTCTCAATTTTCATCTTACTGCATTTTTCCTGCCCTTCCCCTATGTTCATCTGTTTTGGAGTCAAAATATATTACCAATAAAAAAGTACACTGATAATGATGCAGGCTGGTTGAGTCTGAGAGCCCAGGGGATGGTCCCATAGGACCAGCCAAGGGGTCCTTGGCTTCACACAGGACAAAAATCAAATGTGAGCCAAAGAAAGTGAAAATCGAGTTTACTGAATAGTGAAAATGACAGGTAGAGATTAGCATACAGGGTGTTTGGGAGACTCGAAAGGAGAATGAGTTTTGTTATTGCTTGAGGCTACGGGTTTATATTAGGAAAGGGTCTAGGGTACTTGTTCCTCTAAGAGTCCAAGGCAGGGTTCAATCAAAGGTGAGTGTCAGGTGAACAATAGGTGTTATTCTATAAATTACCAAAGGTAGGGGTACTTGATGCCCGCATCAGCTAAAGTTCATTTGAAGGAACATGTTTGGGATCTGGTTCTCCTTAGGTGTTGTCAGGTGTCTGGGGCCTAGGACAAATCTTGGAATGATTAACTTTCTTGCTTCCCCACTGAAGTGGGAACGTGGAGCTTCTTTGGCTTATTCAGAGGCAAAATACGGCAAGTAAATGGGGCCTAATGGAAAAATAGCAGAGATGAAGCCTTTCTAAAATAGAGTCCCTTCAGCTTTCCAGAGAGGAAATAAGAATGTGATCTGGCATTTGTTGTTTGACAAATTTATTTATAGAGTTGCACAGCCTTCAAAAATTCATTGAACTGATTTTTCTCTCTTGCTTCAGATTTTACCTAAACATTGCAGATAAACATTATTCTGTGTTTATTCAGTATCCTAAGATATTTATCAAGTACCTCTTATTAGAAGAATCAGTAGATTAAAGTTCTTAGAATAGTGCCTAGCACACAGATTGGGATAAGGTTAGACATTAGTTTTGCTGGCTCTCACTAGATATAATGCATTGGGCTAGTTACTGAGAAATATAGATAGAGGGCAAAGACATGGACTCTTGGAGATTTAAATCCAAGGGCTCCATGGAGGGCAATTCTATAACTTCTCTAGTCAGACACTGTGGTAATAAGCATTGAGTTTGACATATGCCCATTTTCTCTCCATTATCCATCCCCCTGAAGGTTCAAAGTCTTTCCTAAGAGGGAGGAGATCTTGAGCTGCAACTATTCTCTTCTTCTTCCTCAACAATTTATACCCACCTTCTCCCAACACACAGGATTTTTGTCTAGAATAGTATAAGTTTTTAGTACAACACTTAAATGATATAATTGTTAGGGGGAAAAAACACTTAAATTTGTTAGGCAGTGCTTTAAAGACAGCCTGATTTTCACATACACTTTTTTTTATTAACATATAATGTATTATTAGCCCCAGGGGTACAGGTCTGTGAATCGCCAGGTTTACACACTTCACAGCACTCACCATAGCACATACCCTCCCCAATGTCCATAATCCAACCACCCTCTCCCTACCACCGGCAACCCTCAGTTTGTTTTGTGAGATTAAGAGTCTCTTATGGTTTGTGTCTCTCCAATCCCATCTTCACATATACTTTTATTCTCAAGGGATATCATGGAAGTCACTTTCCTCACTAGGAGGACACCAGTTTTTGCAGAATGATTAATGGTAATAATCTGAGAGGACATTCCAAACAATACACCTTAATATAAAGTACTAAAATTCTCAGCTTCTCTGGGCTAAAGGATTTAGGAATGGACTTAGTTTATCCTTAAAGCTTATTGAATATCAAGAGATTATTTTTGAATGCGTAGCGCACCCAGACAAATTTTGTTAGTCACGGTCTTGACTAGATACTGTGCACTAACCCATAACAATATCTTTAATTGAGGCATACGTAGAATAACAAAATGACTATTACAAATGAATGAACCCAAACTCAGGGATGAGAATGAAATGCCTTCCATATAGTTCATTTAGATTCAAATACTTGCAATGAATATGAATACCATACAGTGGGCTCTGTAGTTTGGGTTTCTTGGGAAGCAGAACTGAGACAAGAACTCTGGTTTGGGTGTTTTATTTGGAAGGTGATGCCAGGAAACAGGAGTGAGGAGCAAGAAGGGTAAAAGGAAAACCCAGTATAAATAGAACATTGTAGAGGTCACTGCTGTGAACAGTTAGAGCCTTGATTCCACTGGGAAGTCCACAGAATGTTTTCAGGAATTTTCCACTTGGAGACAGGAGGCTGGAATATTGATCCATTGCCTGTGTTTCCTATTCTTTGAGGGTTGCCTCTAGAGCCTAGTGCCCCAACCCTCCTGGGGCTTATACTTGCATGAGGGGAGAGAAAATCATTTCCTACAGGCAAAGCCCCACGACAGAATGCGACAGGGAGAGTGAGCTGTCCACTGAAGCTGTCACTTAACATCAAAAGTGAGCCAAAGGGATGTGACATGATCACCAGAAAAGTCTGCTACAGGGGTTCTGCTAGCAATTGGGGGCACCTCTTTACCAAGCCAGTAGAGTGGAGGATAGCCATAAGTCACCATAGCTAAGAGTAAAGTCTTCTCATTTGGTATTTTCTTCTTCAGATATTCCACAGTATCCGCAATGTGATATTTGCTATTTACTTCAGGCCACTCCTCTCAATCTCTGCTTACGTTCTTCTCAAAGTGAAGTCTTTGAGTTCTAATGTCAACAGAAATGAACTAATGTCAACAGAAGTCTTCAGTTTCCTCCAAAGTGCTCTGTGAAATGCTTGTTTTCTACTTCAATAATGGCTAAGTCATGTGCAGGACTTTAATATCTAGCTCTCTAATCTGAGACTATCCCCTGACAGTGTTCTAGCTGGTTTCTTTCTGCTGCAACCAGCACACTCCATGCCCTAAAACGACAGCTATATAGAAATGGACTTCAAAATCCTGTTAGGCTAGAAGCTTCCTTTCTTGTGGGGAATCCAAACTGAGAATGGATTTACTTCCTTGGGAGGCACCAGAACAATGCTTTATGCCCTACTAAGATACTAAGATAACTGCTTCATGTCCGTCACTGTAGACTTCAGTTGGATAAAAGCTAATATGAACAAGTTTTCAATAGCGAAGAATTCTGTGACCATTATAAAACTTATATAATTAACACTGGCCTTAGCCTCCTAAGTTATCTTGGAGTAAGTCCCAGAACTTTCCTTTTTTTTTTTTTTTTTTAAAGATTTTATTTATTTATTTGACAGAGAGAGATCACAAGTAGATGGAGAGGCAGGCAGAGAGAGAGAGAGAGAGAGAGAAGCAGGCTCTCCGCTGAGCAGAGAGCCCGATGCGGGACTCGATCCCAGGACCCTGAGATCATGACCCGAGCCGAAGGCAGCGGCTTAACCCACTGAGCCACCCAGGCGCCCCCAGAACTTTCCTTTTTAGACAATGTGAAATCCAGTGGTTCTTACTGGGGACAATTTTGCACCCTACCTCCCAGGGTATTTGACACTCTCTGGGGACATTTTTGATTGTCACAGCGTTAATACGAGGCTACCGGCATCTAGTGGGTATAGCCAGGGATGCTGCTCAAGAGGAGGAAAAAACCGTTTTCCTTTTATCTTTCTAGGTCATCTCTGGGGCTTCTATAACAAAAGACGAATTAACAAGAGAAAAACTTTACTAAAATGAAAGATGAGAAAGTCATGAGGTAGCTTCATTTCAGGCTAGAATGTCATCTTCAGTTAAAAATAAGAGAGGGGGAGGCTGGCGGTAGAGAATTGAAAAGCACAGTAAACAAGAGGAGGGTCGTTATGTAGATTTAAGTCTGTGCCTTCTCCATTGATGAATTTCTTGTGATTTAGTCAATGGTCTCCCCTGTTACAGAGAGGGAGACACCCTAGAAATGGAGATTTCTTCACAATGGATACATTTTCTTTACAAAAGTAACTTCTACTCTGTTCTCAGTGTTTCTTCTGGATCCGTTGTTTCTCAAAATAATCTGCTCAAACTAATCCTTATACCAAGGAGGCATATTTGAGAGTGACCTATTCTGTTAACTTTTGCTGCTAAACATTTTATAATTCACAGGACAACACCCACAACAGAGAATTATCAGGTTTCAAATGTCAATATTGCCAAGGCCAAGAAACCTCAGTCTAGAAACACTGAAGTTTTCCTTCCATTGATTTTTGGAAGATTAACACAAACATCCTTTGTGATCTTACGTAAGTCACTTCACCTTTTCTGGCCTCAATTTTGTGTGTTGATGAAGACGTTGTAACAGATGGTCTCTCAGGTCATGTCCATATTATATGATTTTATGACCTTCTATATTATGTGATTCTATGATTCTGCTCCTTCCGTTGCTACCTTATTCTCCTTAAGTTTTGGCATTTTCAGATTTGTCTGCTATAGGAAAAGTTGAATGTAAGTAAGAATTGATTCTTTAGGGGCGCTTGGGTGGCTCAGTGGGTTAAGCCTCTGCCTTCAGCTCAGGTCATGATCTCAGTCAGGGTCATGGGATGGAGCTCAGCAGGAAGCCTGCTTCCCCTGCCTCTCTGCCTACTTGTGATCCCAGTCCGTGAAATAAATAAATAAAATCTTAAAAAAAAAAAAAAAAGAAAGAAAGACTTGATTCTTTAGCATTTACTCTCAGCAGTAGAAAATCAATTATTGAGTTGCCGTTGAGATAGCATTATTACTGATGTAACTCTGCTATTTGGTGAATTTTAATATATGTAAAAGATTAAAGTCACGGCACATTTAAGACGAAAAAGAGACCACTTTTCCCTTCATTACTCTTCTGCTATGAGCATCAGTGGGTTCTTTGGGTGCTACCAAGACAGATTCATAAGGTGGCAGCGTGGAGAGAAATAGATTTGGGAGTGCAAGCCTCCTGGAGTCTCAGTGTTACAGGATTTCTTCTCTGTTTGTGCCCACGGTTCTCCATCACACTGCTTTGTGAAGAACGAAGAGGTAGACAGGACGAAGAGTGGTAGGCAGCAAAGCAAAGTTTATTGAGCAATAAAAAACTTTATTGAGGGCGCCTGGGTGGCTCAGTGGGTTAAAGCCTCTGCCTTCGGCTGAGATCATGATCCCAGGGTCCTGGGATCGAGCCCCACTTCGGGCTCTCTGCTCAGCAGGGAGCCTGCTTCCCTTCCTCTTTATCTCTGCCTGCCTCTCTGACTACTTGTAATCTCTATCAAATAAATAAATTTTTAAAAAAATCTAAAAAAAAAAAAAAAAAAAAGAAAACTTTATTGAATGATAGAGTACAAAGCTCCCAAAGAAGGAGGCAACCTGAGAGGGTTGCCCCTGGAGCTTCTAAGTCTAGGGGCTTTTTATTAGCTTGTTGGTGAGCTCTTTAATCTGATTAACCCCCCCAGTGCCTGTCGTCTGTCATCCGGTCAGGTTTTTGTCATCTATCTCTCATGTGGAAAAGGGTACAGGGCTCCTTCCTGGGTGGTGTAAAATCCTTTTAAGGGTGGTTTCCTCTTAGGGTGGGGCCCTTGTCCCTGCCTGCCCTTCTTCCAACTGTCCTTCATCAGCAGCATCGGTGTTCTCACAATCTGTGTACATATGTTGTGGGGCATTCATGAGAAGGGACTCTGACAGAGCCAAGCAGGTCCTTTTCTGTCCGTTTCAAGATAAGGCAGGTTCCTCAAAAGGAAAAAGAAAACCTGCCCCAGGAAATGCCATTCAATTACTGTAACTTCACACTACTAATAGAAATACAGAGATCAATCATTTCCTTCTGTGAGAAAACCCTGAAGATGAAAAGATGGTCTCAGAGGGGTCTTTGTTTTAATTGAGAAGATCTAAAACAGAAAACACAGAAATAAGCCTCTCTAAATTTGGAAATGAGTCCAATCTAAGAAAGAAGTAAGAAGTATGATAAATGGCAAATTGTTTCATAACCAGTGTCTGCAAGTAAGAATTCCTGTCCCCTTCGAGGGTCCTGCTAGCTGGACTAAGAATCAAATTGACATGAGATGGATTAACAGGAGAAAACAAGATTTAATAGTGTATGTATAGAGAGTCTACACAGACATGAAAATCCCAAAGACAGGCAAAACGAGGTATATAAGTCATCCTGAACTAAGGAGAAGGGGATGGGGTCTGGGAGTTCAGAGGAAAGGATTGCACTTTACAGGGTGATAAGACCAGGTGTTTGGCGATTAGATGTTTGCCCTGCAGTACAGATGGGTCACTCAGATAAAATTTATTCTAATAGCCCTTGTTCTGGGAAAGACCTCCAATTTATATTATTCTCTGTAGTTAAGAGAGGGGCAAAAGTTTCTCTTGATGATCACAGCTTTGTAGTAAAGCTTGAAATCAGGTAACGTGATGCCCCCAGTTTTATTTTTGTTTTTCAACATTTCCTTAGTGATTCGGGTCTCTTCTGATTCCATACAAATTTTTGGATTATTTGCTCCAGCTCTTTGAAAAATACCGGTGGAATTTTGATTGGAATGGCATTAAAAGTATAGATTGCTCTAGGCAGTACAGACATTTTAACAATGTTTATTTTTCCAATCCAAGAGCATGGAATGGTCTTCCATCTTTTTGTGCCTTCTTCAATTTCTTTCATGAGTGTTTTGTAGTTCCTCAAGTACAGATCCTTTACCTCTTTGGTTAGGTTTATTCCCAGGTATCTTATGGTTCTTGGTGCTATAGTAAATGGAATCGATTCTCTAATTTCCCTTTCTGTATTTTCATTGTTAGTGTATAAGAAAGCCACTGATTTCTGTACATTGACTTTGTATCCTGCCATGTTGCTGAATTGTTGTATGAGTTCTAGTAGTTTGGGGGTGGGAAAAAAAAAAAAAAGTTTCTCTTGAGCCGGTAGGGTCTTGATTGCCTTGAGCTCAGAATAATGGGCTTGCCAAAGTGGTTCATTTTGGGGCAGCCTGCCTATGGGCCGTCAATAGACATGTTTGGAAGAGAAACAGTACCGTCTATTCTCCAAGCCATCACTGTCCTTGTTTCTATTAGGACTCTTGGAAGTAATGAATACTCTTGCATTTGCAGTTACAATCTAGACTCTTCCCCACAGTCCCAGGTTGCACCCTTACAAAAGAAAATACCTCTACTGGATTAACCCTCCCCCTGGAGACACTTCACCTTTGCTAACCCCTACCTGACCATAAGGCTCATAAATAAACCTTAAAATCTTAATTCCACAGTGGTAAGAAATTCTACTGAAGTTCTAAAACTCAAAAAAGTTTTTTTCTTTTGTAAAGATATATTTATTTGACAGAGAGAAAGAGATCACAAGATCACAAGAGATCACAAGAGATCTCTCACAGAGAGGCTGAGCGGAGAGCCCAATATGGGATTCAATCCCAGGACGCTGAGATCATGACCTGAGCGGAAGGCAGAGGCTTAACCCACTGAGCCACACAGGAGCCCCTCAAAAAAGTTTTGACAAGCTTAATGCCAAGCCAAAACCTTAAGATAAATTTTAACATTTTGCATTTGTGACTAAAAAATAAAAATCTGACCACATAGAAATCAGCTTCATGGTAATTAGTATGAGAAAGGCCTGGAGGTATTAGCTGACTTAAATTTTAATGTGACCAAAAAATACGACAAAATTGATTAAAATCCATGATTAGTTCGTGTAAATAGAGAAGTAGTACCCAGCTGAATGGAGATCATGGTCCTCCTGGTCAGATTCACATTCTGTTCAAGGATTCTCATTTTAAAAGGGAGACTATAAAAGGGCAAAAGTTCTTAATATGCATAAAGAAGAATTGTAAGGATACTGGGGATATTTGCCCTATGATGTAGGGGACCACGGGGAGATATGACAACTATGCCCCATTAGTGGATCCTTCCAGGCTGATAACGGGAAGGGGAGCAGCCTATTTGGTTTTGTTTCAGATAACAAAACTCTGGACATTAGAAAGATTTAGGGAGGTAGAAGACTTTTTGTCTTAAAGAATTTTCCAATTTAAAACTTCCTGATTATACAATTAATTACTACATGGCATAGAAATTCCATTAGTAGAACAGAATAAACAGAGGCTATTTAATTACAAGTCAAGGATCATATGCACAAGGTTTATAGGGACTAGATTAATCATAAAGTCCATTCCAACGCTAAGAAGTGCAGTTATTATTAATGCTACCTGTAATTATGACTGCTTGGCTCTGAGAGTTAGTCATAGAAGGAGATAGACAGACTGTGGAGCCAAACTATGTGGGTTCCACTTCTACAAGCCCCCCTCCCTGTTTAACAACTGGATGACCCTGAGAAAGTTACTTTACCTCTCTAAACTTCTGTTTCTTTGTAAGTAAAATGAGGACACTCAAAGTACTTATCTCGTTGGGTGGTTTGAAGATTGATTTAGTTAGTATCTGTTAAGTGCATAGAGCCATGCCTGGTGCATAAGAATACTATATAAGAGTAATTACTGGAAGGAACATATGACTAAATGCTCTAAGACAAGAAGACAGATGGGTTAACTACTTGGAGTGTCCCTCACCAATTTTCAGACTGACTTAAGGCACTCCACCTGCATCTTTATCTGTTTTTCCACAAAATGACAGATGGAATTCAAATGGAATTCCATTTTCTCTGGGCCAAACTGTAGAGAGCGTACTGGCTGTTTTCTTGTCCAGCTGAGTTAAACACAAAGTTACTACTATCTTGACAGTCAAATCCCTGAAGAGTAAGAGAGTTGCTTGAAGGCATGTATGTTTTTAGTTTGATTATCACCAGGTCACGGGACCCCTGGGCACTTGTCAGCAGTTCCTTCTGTTCTGAAGGCTAATTCAGTCCAGAATACTGTCCCTGACTTGGCAGATCTACATGTTCTTTCAAAAGTAGCTAAAACTGTATGAACCACATAAGTTAAGGATAGAGCCCCAGTTTTGCTGTTTGTTAATTAAAAGTGATTGAGATCCGGCACCTGTGTGGCTTGGTTGGGCAGCTGCCTTCAGCTCAGGTCATGATCCTGGAGTCCTAAGATCAAGTCCCGCATCAGGCTCCCTGCTCTGCAAGGAGTCTGCTTCTCCCTCTGATCCTCCCCCCTCCCATGCTCTCTCTCTCTCTCACTCTCCTTCTGTCTCTCAAATAAATAAATAAATAAAATCTTTAAAAAATTTTTTAAAAAAGTGATTGAGATCATAAAATAGTTACATATGGCTAAAGATAACTTTGTAACTCCTGTAAGAGCCTGTGAAGCTGTGTTTTTAACTTTTAGGGACCCTAGTGACATTTCTATTCACTTAAGTCTTCTATGTGTTGGGTCAGCTGTTATCTTCTCAGGTACGGATTTTCTTGGGAATTACTCTACTCTGTTATTCCACTAAATCAGTAATATTTAAAAGCTTCATATGTCCCGCAGTATCTACCTCCTTTATTCTAAGGTATCAAAGCACAAAGACTCTGATGTAGCTCTTTCATCATCTCTCCAAAGGAGGCTATGATACTGACACTTCATTTGGGCCTTGTTAGCAAATGTCCCCAGAGCACAATGGATGAATAGAAGCTGCTGAATCAAGAGGCTGCTACAGGCCAAGCTGCCAGGAGTGTCAGATCTTGTTGGCAGTTGGCACTAATAGAAGTGAGTGAGGAGGTGGTGAAGGTGAACGGGATCGGGTGTAAGCTTTCTAACACTATTTGTGAACACACTAATCAGTGTAATCTCCTGAACCTCCTTGAAACTTTATGAGTTCAAAGTGATCCTGAAGCAAAAAAACCCAAAAAACAGAAAAACAAAAAAAACCACCAGAGGGTGTACACTGGCACAATATTTTCTCAATATTAACCATTAACTTCTTCACTTGGAATTTCAGGATCATTTTTACAAAAGAAGAATACATATTAAATTGAGACAAAAATGGGTGTAGGTCCAGTAGTGTGCTACTGAATGTTTAACAGCTAGCTCTCTGAGGAAAAAAAAAAAAACAACTTTTTTTTTTTTTTTGGAGAAAACCTAGTTTCTAGCCTTTGCTGATCACTGGTGTAAATACTCCCACCATAGCAGATTTCAAGCTACCGCCATGATCCCACTGAATACAGAACTGGGAAGACATGTGTACAATCAGCCCCCAGTTTGTTATATTGCCATAAACTACTCATTGTCATACTAAAAAAATGAAACCTCTATATTTAAGCATGTGTCTCGTCAAGAAAATCCAATGCCGAGAATTCAATTAAATAAATCTGAGAGTGATTTTCTTTATAAACTGTATTTATTTTAATGAAACTGTCTCTTTAAGCAATGACTTCATTCATTAAGTTATCAACTGTTGAACACTGTTATATATCAGACACTATTCTTGTGCTAGGAAAAGTGTAGAAGGAAAAAAAAAGTTTCCTGCCATCATGGAATATACAACCTAAACTTTATGTGCATTTATTTTTTTTTTTTAAGATTTTATTTATTTGACACAGAGAGAGAGAGAGATCACAAGTAGGCAGAGAGGCAGGCAGAGAGACGGGGGAAGCAGGCTCCCTGTTGAGCAGAGAGCATGATGTGGGGCTCTATTCCAGGACCCTGAGATCATGACCTGAGCCGAAGACAGAGGCTTACCCCACTGAGCCACTCAGGCACCCCCTTTATGTGCATTTAAAATAGAGCTCACTTAAAAAGAAATTGTCTCAAGGATATATTTATTGAAAAAAAACAAAACAAAACAAAATACATACACAGTGAGTATAAACCTCAGGCCACAAATTCAATTTTCAGAATTTTAACTATATTCAGTTTAAGTTATTCAACTAACTTTGTATTTTAACTCCTAATTCACACTTGGATAGCAACTCCTTAACCCTGTCAAGTTCCATACCCCCTAACCCTCATGGCAGGGAGGGGCGGGTGGGGGGACAGGGGTGGTCTTAGTTTGGGGACCTTCCCAATGCCAAGACATGGAAGAAGGCACAATCTAGGACATACAGGTCACCACTGAAATGCTTTCTTCATGTCTGCATTTCTCTATTTTTTGTACCCCCAGGAAAAAAAGTACAGCAATATTTTCAGGACCGCCAGAAGCAAGGTCACAGTCTGATGATACAGAAATATTTCTACCGCTATGTTACCATGTAAATTATGGTAATTTCTGTAAAGCTGTCCATGGGCCATCTACCTAGAAGCTCATATATTCATTCCCTGTCTGTGTCTTACTGCTGCCTTCCTGGGACTCTCCCCTAAAATAAAAAATATGTATATACGGGCCAGTGTTCTATCCTATTCTATGGTACTTCTCTCTCTCTCCTTACACTTCTTCTGGAACATACACATAGTCCCACACTTAGCAATGCAGATTTGATCTTCATGAAAAGGAGAAAATATATCACAGGGACAAAAATTCAGCTAATATCATAAAACTGTCTCAAACATATCCATACATATACAGTGCCCACGATAAACTTTTTGTGAAGCAAATGCTTCTATTACATGACTTTGAAAAATTAGCTGCATAAGCTGAATTGCATAAAAAGAAATGTGCAATAAGTAAACATTTCTATAACTCTTCTTTACTGCCTCTCTGCTTTCCTAATAAGACCATAATATGTCATCACGAAGAACTACATTCTTAAAGAACTAGTATAAGGTATACTACAAACAAGCAAGACATCAAAACAAAATGAAATAGTCCCTCCTCTCCTCTAATAAAAAGGTAGAAAACAACATATAAAAATATAAGTATTAAACACAAAGCACAAAAGGAAAAAAAAGACAAAACCATTTCAAGATGCTGCTTTATGCAAGTGTGAATTATCAATGCCATCTTTTCCCATGGGCTGGCACCACTGACTTTTTTTAATGCAACTAGAGGATCAGTGTAAGGCCTTCATGTGATTCTAAATATATTCAAAACTCAGAAGCAAAATCTTTCTAAAAATGGTTTCAACCCCAGAAAAAAGGTACAGCGGAGTTTTTTTTAAAGCTCTCTAGCCTTATTGCAATAATAGACTGTGATCCCAGCCAGTGTCTGCACAGAGGATCAGAAGACCAGAGTCTAAGGCCAGAGGCCATTCTCAGCAGTTTCGAGCGCTCTGTGTGAGATCAGAGTCTGACCCATTTTATCTTGGACCCTGAGTTCTCAGTCACTGCCTCTTACATTTCTCATAGCTCATGCTGTCACCACCAAATTACTCCAATCCAGCAATTTACAATTAACTGCACATTCTCTTCAGGACCAGATTTAATAAGCCAAGAGTAAACAAGATACTATTACTACAGGTGGTAGGCAGCTCCACGGCCTTCCTGGGACTGGGTGAACCCTGATCACAGATGCCAGCTTCAAACTAGACACTGTTGCTTTTTGTCTAATGAAATGAAAAATTAAACATCATATGTAAATATCCACTTTGTAATCATTAAGGAACTCTTAAGGATTTTACATCTGCTCCTTGCTTATTCTGACCTCTTGGCAAACAGACTCTAGGACAAAATGGCTGGAAAATTGCCTCCTCAAACGCCCTGGGTTAAAGCAAAACCAAGGGACTCCTTGGTTTGAGGAAGGAGTTCTTTGGGGGATGTGATCCTTAATCGCTTTTGGGGTAGTCATGACAGGGGTAATTTGTGGGCAAATACCTTCACAGCAGGCTCACAGGCTGTAAGTATCTAATTAATAATATGGGGGCACCTGGGTGGCTTAATCAATTAAGTGTCTGCCAGCTCAGGTCATGATCCCAGGGTCCTGGAATCGAATCCCTCACTGGGCTCCCTACTCAGCAGGAAGCCTGCTTCTCCCTTTCCCTGCTGCGCCTCCCTGCTTGTGTGTGCTCTCTGTCAAATAAATAAATAAAATCTTTGAAAAAATAATTAATAATATGAAAGGCTGTGGTTGGGATGGGGAAGTAAGCATGCGTTGGTGACATTTATTCATCTCCTTCCTTTTGTCTTTTATTATTTAAGTTCACTGAGCTCTGTGTGAGACTCTATGAGAGACTCTTGAGGTAAACAAATGATAATATCTGTATATGAATATGAAAAGCTTTAGTGTTCCCTTTTAACAATTTGCTGAAATGACATGAAAAAAGATTAGTATAGAGTAATAAGCCATTAAAATAATAGAAACTTAGGACCTAATTACAGGCTAAAAAAACCCAAAAAAATCAAAATTAAATTATTTCCTTAGGACCATCATTACTCTAATTTTTTTAAATGGATTTATTGAGGAATGACATGTATAAAGTGAATTACGCAGATATTAATTGCAACTTTGATGCATTTTAACAAATTGCTATATCTACCATGAGTGTTTTTTAATATAAAATAAAATGTAAAAGGCATATAATTTAGAATGCCCTCATTAAAGAATTCTTCCATCTAATAAATATTTGTTGAGTGCCTACTGTGTGCCAGGCACTCAAGGGGATAGAACAGGAATAAGATTGATAGCCATTGCCATTATAGCACTGACATTTTAATTGCATTTTAAGTAATTAAAAAAATAGGCAAAGTCAAAATATGTCAGGAGCTGGTAAGCACAGCAAAGAAAAATGAAGGGAATAGAGTGTGATAGGGTCAGCGGAAGGTTGTGCTATTTTTGATAGGCTACTCAGGAAAGTTCTCACTGACAAGGAGATAATCTGAGCAAAGGCTTTGAAGCCAGGAGGCATGCAGATGGCTGGGGGCTGAGAGTGTCAGGCAGAGGAAAGAGCCAGTACAAAGGGTCTGCATTTCATGCTTGGTATGTGTAAGGTCCCACAAAAAGGCCCTGTGGCTTACAGAGAGTATAAGAGCCAAGGGGCAGTTCACAGCTGGATCCTATACCACCTTGTAAGCCCAAATAAGGGAAGTGGAGTTTGATTCCAAGTGAGAGAGGAAGGTCTGGAAGGTATTGAGGAGACATGTGATATAATCTGACTTAATTTTTAAAAAAAATTTTTAAAGATTTTTTAAAGATTTTACTTATTTATTTATTTATTTATTTATTTATTTATTTATTTGACAGAGAAAGCGAGAGAGCACAAGCAGAGGAAATAGAGGGAGAGGGAGATGCAGGCTCCCTGCTGAGCAGGGAGCCCAATGCTAGGCTCCATCCCAGGACCCTGGGATCATGACCTGAGCCGAAGGGAGACGCTTAACTGAGCCACCAAGGTGTCCCTAATCTAACTTATTTTTTACAAGGATCACTCACTCTATTTTGTGGTGAACTGACTGAAGGGGATGAGGGAAGAATGCAGGAGGAAACTATTGAAATAATCTTTGCAAGACAGGATGGTTGCTGGGACCAGAATGGCATGAAGTGATGAGAGTAGTTGCATTTGGGGTCTACTTTTTAAAGACTCTGTCAATATGATTTGTTAATGACTGAGATGTGGCATAAGAAAGAGGGCCTCAGTCACGAAATGGGCAGAAGACATGAACAGACATTTCTCCAAAGAAGACATACAAATGGCCAACAGACACATAAAAAGAAAAAACACTCGACATCATTTGGGATCAGGGAAATACAAATGAAAACCATAATGAGATACCACCTCACTCCAGTCAGAATGGGTAAAATGAACAACTCAAGAAAAAACAGATTTTGGTGAGAATGCAGAGAAGGGGGAACCCTCCTACACTGTTGGTGGGAATGGAAACTCGTGCAGCCACTCTGGAAAACAGTATGGAGGTTCCTCAGAAAGTTGAAAACAGATACCCTTTTGCAATTACACTACTTGTTATTTATCCAAAGGATACAAACATAGTGGTTGGAAGTGGCAGCTGCACCCCAGTGTTTGCAGCAGCAATGCTCACAATAGCCAAAATATGAGAAGAGCTCAGATGTCCATCAGAAGATGAAAGATAAGAAGATGTGGTATATATGTAATGGCATATTATTCAATGTATAATATTTTATATATAATGGAAAAGAATGAAATCTTGCCATTTGCAACAACAGGGATGGAACTATAGTGTATTATGCTAAGCAAAATAGTCAGAGAAAGACAAATACCATATGATTTCACTCTTATTTGGAATTTAAGAAATAAAACAGATGAACATTGGGTAAGGGAAGGGAAAATAAAATAAGATGAAAACTGAGAGGGAGGCAAACCGTAAGAGATTCTGAACTCTAGGAAGCAAACTGAGGGCTGCTGGAGGGGAGGTGGGGGAAGGAATACTTGGGTGATGGCATTAAGGAGGGCACTTGATATAAAGAGCACAGGGTGTTATATGCAACTGGTGAATCACTGAATTCTACCTCTGAAACTAATAAAAAATGGCTTAAACAATAAGACTATTCATTACCTTAGTTAAGGTAGTAGAGCCCTTTCTTTCCATTTTTCTTCTCAGCTGTCCTCATGTCTACTCACTTCTTTTATGATCAGAGATGGACAAATAGGTCTAGGTACTCTATCTTCACCCACCAGAGGCACAAGAAAAAAAAAAAAAAGCCTTCTTCAACCCTATGAAGTCAATCGGTAAAGAAGCCTTTCCCAGAAGGAATCTCCATTAGATTATTTTCACATTTCATTTGCCAGAACTGGGTCACATTCCACCTTAAATCAATCATTGGCAAAGGAATAGAACCCATGATAATTGGCTTAATCATAAGTATTATTTACGCAAACCATACGGGAAAGACATCACCAGAAAAAAAAGTTCTGTCAGTATGAAGGAAGGAAGAAATGGCTGTTGTTTAGAAACCCAACAATCTAATACAGAATAGTAATAATTCCACTCATACCTGCACTTGTGGTGACCACAGCATACTGTACAAACTTAACAAATCACTAGGTCGTACAACTAAACTCATGTAAGTGTGTAAACTATACTCAAATAATTTTTAAGATAATCATAATAATTCTAATTAATCCAGTACTTAACTCCATTTGCAGTGCGTCGTATCCGTAAAGGAAAGAGCACTAGATGGTCGGAGGTCTGTTTACCACCGACTATTGGAGATTGAGAAATCACTGATGTTTTCTGTGTTTTCATGTCCTCAACTGTAAAATGAGGGGGTTAGCCAGAAAGCTCTTCAATACCCCATTCTACGCATTTAGCCTGCCTCTCGAGATCATGACAAACAGCGAACAGAGTGGTTTACAAATGCAGAAGGATTTAGAGAAGGGAAAAGTAGCAGGAGCTGGTGAAGGTGCAGGGAAAAGGTGCACATTCACAGGGCAGGTGTGGGAGGGGTGGAAGATGAGATGAAACCAAACACAGCGATCACAGGAGACGACTGCTGGGGAAGAGTGCCAAGTAATAGCGGGTGTGGTAGCAGTTTTTGAGGCTTTTGAAAAGCAGGCTGCCGTGGTGTGAGATGCTGAGAGAGGTGGCATAGTATGTTTAAAAAGATTAATCTAACAGCATTAGATATACCAGGTGCGTATGAAGAAGAAAAACTAGAGACTGGAAAAGCAACAGAGGGAAGAGTGAGTAATACAAGTATGAGGTAATTAATTGATGGTATTTCAGAAGAAGGGAAGAGGCTAGAATACCTCAAGTCTGATTTTCAGTTGAAAGTTAAAATGACACATAGTAAAGGGTTAAGAATCCGAGCTTGGGAATCAAACAGTCCAGGATTACAACCCTTGCCTATCACTTCCTAGCTGTGTGAACGTCAGCGAATAATTTGAACTCGGTGCTCTGGTTTCTCATCTGAGAAATAGTAATACTAATATAATCTAGCCCATGGGCTTATTGGAAGGGTTAACTTAAAAAAAAAAAAAAAAGACTACATACCTATATACCCCTATTTATGACAATGTCTCACAATAATATATGCTCAGTAAATAACTATTATTTTCAGCAATAACATTATATTGGTGTTATTATTTTTATTCAGCAGCAAAATTCTGGACGTATCCATCCAGACAGTTTGTAGCTCTTAGAAAAAGATCACTGTAAGCCAGTGTGGGTTTCCCATTCCTGCCTTTTGTCAGACTGCATTTCTTTTGTTTTTGTTTTTTTTTCCCCCTCTAGTAGCTTAAAAAGTTGTAGGTCCTGTTCTATTCATTGTATTTTCCACCTTAAGTTTTCAACACACATGGAATTAACATTGACATTGACATCCTCTCTCACCCATTCCCAGAAAAACCCAAGCTCAGGATTAACATAGTTTGCTCCCTCACTCCTCTCTTCCATCTATTATATTGATCACATCTGAAAATTTTTTCGAGATCATTAACTTTCTGCATCCCTCTTATTTACACTTGATAATGGCCTTTTTCTAATGTCTTTGTTCACATTGCTTATAGTATCCCAATTATTCTTTCTCCTCATTTCACTTTTCTTCTTCCCGGAGAACATATTCCGGCAATTCTCCCAGGGAGATTCCGTGAATACTTACGTGATTGTTTTGGGTATAGAAGTCCGTGTTCAATGTCAGTTGCCCTCAGAACCATTAAAAAGTATTTTTATTTATGCTCCATGTCATACATATTCACATATATTTTCTTTTGTACATATGTATTTTATATAGCAATTGTAGTAAAATGATGACGAGTATGGAGAGCAAAGTATGAAATTATTAACAAATCAAACACTCCTAAACCAGCAGGCAACCTAAGACTGAAGAAGCTTTGCATGTGTGGACCTCCGCATCACCCCATCTCATTCCCTCCCATTTTCCTCCGCGGTTTTACCATAGATGTATACATCTCTAAGCAACACATTATTTAATTTTGCTAGTTTATAGACTTTATAAAAATAAGGCTGTGCCATAAGTAGTTTTCTGTGACTTATTGTTTTTTTATAGTTATGCTTCTGCAAAGACTTGCAGTTTATTAATTTTTTCCCTCTATAATATACCCTGTTCTGTGGTTATACCTTGCTTTATTTATATATTTTTCTACCGATGGACATTTGGGTTTGGTTGTCCCTCCCCCACCTTCCCTACTCTTTTTCTTTTTCTTCTTTTTTTTTTTTTTTTTTTTTTTTTTTTTTTTTTTTTTTTGCTATAAGTAACAGTGGTATTATGAACATTTTTGTATATATCTACTTGTGCTTATGTGGAAGAGATTCCCCTTACGGTAAATACCTGCTCCTGGTATTCTTGGCTCAGGACCTATACATATCTGTAACCTTAGATAATGCTAATTTCTTCCTCAGGGATTGTACCAATTCAGACTCCTACAGCAATATATAAAAGTTCTCACTATTCCACATTTTCTCCAACCTTGGTGTTACCAGACCTTAATTTTTCCCTAGTCTATGGGTTATAAAATATATTTCTTTTGTTACGAATTTGCTATGAATTTTTGCTATGAATTTGCTATGAATTTGTTATGAATTTTTCTTCATTACCCAAGAAATTGAACATCTTTTCATATACAAGTAGTTTTCATGTTTTTTCTTCTTTTGAAATGCCTGTTCATATCTTTTCCCCATTCTACTTGCGTGGTTTTTTTTTCACAGTGATTTGTAAACAGGTGTTTGGATATCAGTCCCTTGTTGGTTATATGTGTTGCAAATACCATTTAGGGCTTCTAAAAAACTGCACGATTTTTGTTTGAGAAAGACAAATTGTTAATGTTACTGTAGTCCAATTTATCAATCTCACCTTTTATAGTTAATGCTTTTCTTGGTTTTATTTTTTAAAAAATCCACTCTAAAGAACATAATGATATCTTGTTATATTTTCTTCTAAAAATTCTCTTTTGTATCTTTGATCTCATGTTGATTGTGTATGGTGTAATACAGAAAATTCTATTTCACTTTTTCCATATGGATTACTCATTGCCTCAGGATTTATTAAATAGTCCTTCCTTTTCTCAATGGCATTCAATGCTACCTTTATCACATTATCAAGTTTCTGTGTCAGTATGACTCTATTTCTGGGTTTTCTCTGCTGACTCAGTGGTCAAACGGGTTCCCCCTGCACCTACCCACACATTCTGTTATTATTGCTCCATAATATATCTGGGTATCCGGTATCCCTCTACTTTGTTCTTATTCAGGAGTTTCTTGCCTATTTTTTTAGGCCTGTGTGGTTTCCCTCTAAGATTATTTGGTTCCTCAAAAACCAAACCAAACCAAACCAAACGAAAACACAACAACAAAAAAACAACTTACTGGGGTCTTGAATGAAATATCATTGTATTTATGGATTTAACTGGAATCAATCAACAGTTTTGCAATATTATGTTTCCTTTCCAAATTCTTCCCTAATATATTTCAACAAAGTTAAAATTTTTTCTCTATAAAGGAAATTGCACATCTATTCTTTTTTTTTTTAGATTTTATCCATTTATTTGACAGAGTAAGAGAGAGAGCAAGCACAAGCAGAAGGAGAGGGACAGAGGGAGAAGCAGACTCCCCACTGAGCAGGGAGTCTGATGGAGGACTCAATCCCAGGACCCTGAGATCATGACCTGAGCTGAAGGCAGACACTTAACCGACTGAGCCATCCAGGCATCCCATCTATTCTTATATATATTTTTAGAGACCTTATTTTTTTTGCTGCTATTACAAATTATGTGTTTTTATAAATTATTATTATATTTTCTGTATATTACTGGTATCTAGAAATCGAATTAATTTTTGTATATTTGATCTTATATTCAGCTGCCATTTATTTATTTATTTATTTTTAAAGATTTTATTATTTATTTGACAGAGATCACAAGTAGGCAGTGAGGCAGGCAGAGAGAGAGGAGGAAGCAGGCTCCCTGCTGAGCAGAGAGCCCGATGCGGGGCTCGATCCCAGGACCCTGAGATCATGACCTGAGCTAAAGGCAGAGGCTTAACACACTGAGCCACCCAGGTATCCTCAGCTGCCTTTTAAACTCTATTAGTAATTCGAAGACATAAATTTCTCCCCATTCTTACTCCTTTCTAGTATCTTCCACTTTTCTTTCTTTTTTCTTTTTTTGTCCTTCTAACCGAAAATACTATGTTGAGAAGAAGCAGGTCATGATGGTCTTGTTTCTTATTTTAGAAGGGATAGGCCTAACATTTTATAATTCAGTTTAATATTTCTGAGAGGTTTTTGTTTTACACTTTTTTCTGATTAAAGAAATTCCTTTTTAGGGACACCTGGGTGACGCATTCAGTTAAGTGTCTGCCTTAGTCTAAGGTCCTGATCCCAGGGTCCTGGGATGGAGTCTAATGTTTGGCTCCATGCTCAGCAGGTAGCTTGCTTCTTCCTCTGCCTGCTGCTCCCCCTGGTGTGTGCTCTCTCTCTCTTTCTCTGACAAATGAGTAAATAGAATCTTAAAAAAAAAGTTCCCTTTTATTACTATTTTGATAACAATTTCTTTTTTTTTTTTTAAGATTTTGTTTATTTATTTATTTGACAGACAGAGATTACAAGTAGGCAGAAAGGCAGGCTGAGAGAGAGGAGGAAGCAGGCTCCCTGCTGAGCAGAGAGCCCGATGCGGGACTCGATTCCAGGACCCTGGGATCATGACCTGAGCCGAAGGCAGAGGCTTTAACCCACTGAGCCACCCAGGAGCCCTTGATAACAATTTCAAACATTAATTATTTTTAATTTGTTAAGAATGTTTCTTATCTAGTAAACCAATTAAGGAAAACTTTCCTTTACTACTCTGGTGAATTACATTTGATTTTTTAAAAAAATATTTTATTTATTTGACAGAGTTCACAAGCAGGTAGAGAGGCAGGCAGAGAGAGAGAGAGGAGGAAGCAGGCTTCCCACTGAGCAGAGAGCCCAATGCGGGGCTCGATCCCAGGATGCTGAGATCATGACCTGAGCTGAAGGCAGAGGCTTTAACCCACTGAGCCACCCGGTGCCCCTACATTTGATTTTTTGAATGCCAAATAATTCCTGCATTCCTAGGATAAATTCAACTTGGCCGTGATGTATTATTTTAATTTGGTTTGGGGATATTTTGCTTGCAGATTTTTGCATCCGTGTTCATAAATGTAATTTGTCTTTATTTGTCTTTTTCATGCTGTTTTTATCTGGTTTTTGTATCAAGACTATAATAGTCTCACAATATATTTTATTGTTATATTCCATTTAATGTTGTTGATGGGAAATCTGATACCAGTCTTCTCCTACTCCCTCTTTAAGACATCCTCTCAAAGTTGTTAGGATTTTCTTTCATCTGTTGATGCTCTAAAATTTCAATATAGCATGTCTAGATATAAAGATTTTGTTTTTGGTGGTGGTGATGTTTTGTGTTATTTTTGGAATTAAAAAAAATTTATTTGGCACTTGATGGACTCTTAGCAGAAGGACTAGAAATTTTCTCCTGCTGATTCTTTAACTATTGCCTCCCTCTTCTGTCCTGGAATGCCAACTGGACCAAAAGTTGGAATATTTGGATCTTGACTATGATATACAAGGCGCTCTTCCCTGTTCACCCTGGCACATAACTATATCAGAAGAGATCTCAACTTTCTCTTTTTGTTCAGATTTACCATTTTTTTAGCCTTTTGCTGCATTCTGGGAGCATTTTTTGTCTTGACCATTAATTTCTTATGAATTAATTCTCGTTAATTTGTTCTTCAGTTATATTTGTTCTGATACACAAGTCATCTATTCTTTTCTATTAATAATCAGACTTTAAAAATATATTTATTCTGATACACAAGTCATCTATTCTTTTCTATTAATAATCAGACTTTAAAAATATGTGGTCTCTATTTGTGAGTATGATATAGTTTCAGATCATTTTGACAATTTCAAACACATGGAAAAAGAGTTGGATCAGAGGAAACTAAATCAATGCAATGAGAGGCAAGAAGGTGGGGAGGGTAGGAAAGAACCAACTAGAAATTATGGTAAGTAGAAGCACAGAAAAAATTGGCAAAATAATTTTCAACATAATCAGCCAATCACAATATGAATGTAAAAGCTTATTAGAAGAAAGAGTCTCTAAGACTGTATGAAATAAATCCAACTATAAGCTGTTTATAAGAGAGATAAAAATAATTCAGGAAGTTTGAAAATAAAGGTATAAAATAGGTATCACAAGCTGTGGAAGTAGACAATGGTAATTACCATTTATTTTTATTTCATTCTTGATTAAATGGCAATTTAGTGAAGAACCTTGAAAGTCAAGGAGATGCTATGAAAATGAATGCAAATTGCTGAACTAGCCATTACCTCCTGTAATAAGTGTAAAAATTGAAAATAATTTCAAAACATTTACCTTAAGGGCATTAAAACAAACATTAGTCAAGCTAAGGTGAGGATCCTTTCCTATCAGATTTATGCTTATCGTTTATCTTGCCAACATTAAACTGAGTTTCTGTTTCAGTTTACTTACAATAAGGGTCAGGGAACTTTCTGATAATATTGAACAGTTTGTTTTAACCATCCCAGAGATAGTTGAGCCATGACCTAGAGACCATGAGAACCAGTGTAGTTTGCTATAGAACAGACTTGTTAGAATGCTTGTCATGGAAAACCATACTTGCTCACTTAATACTATAGTACTAATACTGTAAACTCTGGTTTAGGAATAAATTTTAGTTACTAATCTTCTGATAAATAGCCTACTACTGGTATGTCATTGTTGCTTTTAGGGCTAACTCAGTCGTTATATTATAGACTGTGCAGATATTTTCAGGATTGAGAATATAGATTAAAGGCAATACTTTTTTTTTTTTTTTTTACAGGTAAAGTAATAACTCGTTTAAAAAAAAAACAAGTAAAAGCCTATTTTTACAAGTGAAGTAAATAAGTGACACAGGTTAACTTTTTTAAAATATTTTCTTAATTTAAAAACATTTGATAGGTAATACACAAAGTTTCACTTTTATTCGTTTATATGAGGATGTGCCAGGGTTTAGCTCAGGCCCAGTATTTAGCCAACTTTTACCTTTTGGCTTTTGCTTGGACCTCAGTATTGTGGAGACAGAGAAACCAAATACCTATTTCAATGCCCTTTATCTTCTACCCCAGGGAGTTTTCTGGAACTGATGTGCATAAAGTAAAGAAGATGAGATGAACACTCAGAGGCAATTTTATGATCTTGAAAGCCAAGTTTGTTGTTCTAATGCTACATTTCTAGATTGAACATTTAATGATTATTTTTTCTCAAGAGAGTACATTAAGAATAAAAAATGTAAATAGGGATATCAATCTGAAGTCTGTATATGGACTTTGTGGGACTGCTTCATTGAGGGTGCACCATTATCACTGACCAAATCTCCAAGTCCAGGAGCTGAAGACAGGATATCTTCATTTTAGTTGCTATCAAGGAAGAAAGCAGAATTAATAGTACAGTGCCAATAGCGCCATTAGCAGACCTTATATTGCCAGAGCTGGCCAAAAAGGTCTCTTGCTCCTACTCTAGCTTCAATTGGAAGAATGAAACTATTCTAGACTAAACTATTAACTACATGTTATTATATATTATATATTACTATATATATACACTATATGTAAGCTATAACTAAGACTCTTCTAGACAATTAAAAATGTCTACTATTGGGGCGCTTGGGTGGCTCAGTGGGTTAAGCTGCTGCCTTCGGCTTAGATCATGATCTCAGGGTCCTGGGATCGAGGCCCACATCGGGCTCTCTGCTCAGCAGGGAGCCTGCTTCCCGCCCGTCTCTCTGCCTGCCTCTCTGCCTACTTGTGATCTCTCTCTCTCTGTAAAATAAATAAATAAAATCTTAAAAAAAAAGTCTACTATTAAAAATGTCTAGTATAATTTCCCATATTATGACAGTGCTGAAAAAGAATTACTGTCTCTACAATATAATGTCAAACATGTAAAATGTAACTAATAAATTTTAATAATAAAATTTTAATTATAACAATATTCAAATACCTTTTCATATACTTATATTCCCAAAGGGCATTTTGTGATAGTGATACTGGGCTTCAGCCTTGAGCCCAGCCACCTATTGATATTTAACATTCAGCTGTTCGGAATTTGGCCAAAATGTGTAGTCAGTAAGTACATCCTGAGTTTCTGGTGTACTCTTCTAATATTTTTTAAAGCAAATTCTAGTATACATTCTTATTTTTTCTCTTTCTAACATGCACACCACTCTGCAGTTATAAATTGGCTTCAAAATACAATCCAGATTCTTAATTTTCCGTGATGAAAATTAACCCATAAGAAAATAGCCATGAATTTTTTTTTATTAACATATAATGTATTATTAGCCGCAGGGGTACAGGTCTGTGAATCACCAGGTTTACACACTTCACAGCATTCACCATAGCACATACCCTTCCCAATGTCCATAACCCCACCCCCCTTTGTCTACCCCCTCCCCCGCAACCCTCTGTTTTGTGAGATTAAGGGTCTCTTATGGTTTGTCTCCCTCCCAATCCCATCTTGTTTCATTTATTCTTTTCCAACCCTCCAAGCCCCCCACGTTGTATCTCCACTTCCTCATATCAGGGAGATCATATGATAGTTGTCTTTCTCCGATTGACTTACTTTGCTAAGCATAATACCCTCTAGTTCAACCATCCACGTCATTGCAAATATAGCCATGAATTTTTATGCTTCTCTAACAACATGGCTTCAAATATGTTAAGTAAAAGTTGACAAAGCCACAAATCCACAATTCTACCATGAGACGCTCATGTATCCTTCTCAGAAAAGAATGGATAATGTAAACCAAATATAAATAAGAGCATAGAGAATTTGGAAGAACCAATTATCAAAATTACTCCAATAGACATGTATGAGAAAGCATTGTACCCAACAAAGAAAGAATACACATTCTTTTCAAACCTCTTGAAGCTTTCCCTAAATTGCTTGTGTACTGACAAAGGAAATACTGCAGATCTCAAGGTTTATACTACACAGACAACATCATTTACTGACCACAATGCAATAAATTAGGAATCAGTAACAAAATATATTCAGAAAATCCACATCTGTCATTTCTAAATAAGACTTAGCTGAGAAAAAGGAAATCAAAATGAAAAATTCAAATGACTCAGAACAAATAAAACTAGAAGCTCAAAATATAAAAAGTAATACATAAAATAAATGAACTAAGCTTTCAACTCAAGACACAAATACATGCAAAAGGTAAGATGAGTGATAGAGGGATAGAAATCAGAATGGTAGTTTCCTTCCCCCTGCCCTCCCAACAATGGCTCTAGGCCCAGGCAGTTTTGTAGGTCATCCCTAGCAGGCCTCTAAGGACTAGATAGTTCTTTTCTTATACAGCTGTTTTAGAGCATAGGAAAATGTGATAAGCCACATAACTCATTTCATGAGGTAAAGCCCTCAGTAAACAAACAAAGAACAAACAAAAACACCCTCAAAGAAACAGAAGCAAATATCCTATATGGATATAAATATAAAAATATGTAAAAATATTAATAAACTAAATCATATAAGGTAAAAAATGGGACAGTGTCTCTTAAAAATAGGACAAGTAGAGTTTTCTCAGGAATGGTAGTAAGATTCAGTATAAGACAAGATTTGAAATAATGTAAGTCATTTCAGAAGAGATTAGAAAAGCCAAAAAAGCTTTTGATTAAATCCAATGCCCACTTATGAAATAAACTCATAAAAGTATCTAGTTGGCTCAATCAGTTAAGCATCTGCCTTTGGCTCAGGTCATGATCCCGGGGTCCTGGGATAGAGCATTGTGTCAAAAAAAGTAGGAAACACCCATAACTTGATAACATTTAGCTGCTAAAACTCAAGAGTAAATTAATTAAAAATTAATTTAAAATTGAACTATATTTAAAATAAGTTTCGGTAAATTAACTGAAGCTGGGCCTGGATTAGGGTGAAGCAGGTAAGGCAGTCATCTCAAGCCCAGGATTTAGGGGGACACCAAAAAACTCAGTAACCAAAATAAATAATATTTGAATGCAATATTTAAAAAAAATCAGTATGAATAAAAAAAAGCGCATGATGGTTTTAGAATATCAAAACTTTTAAATTTATTTTAATTTTTATTTATTTATTTTTTTAGAGAGAGAGCAGGCACACGCACAAGTGGGGGGTGGCGAGGGAGAGAGAGAGAGAAATAATCTAACGCATGTTCCATGCTCAGTAGGAGCTGGCCTGGGGCTTGATCTCAAGACTCTGAGATCATGACCTGTACTGAAGTCAGGAGTTGGCAGCATAACTGACTGAGCCACCCAGATGCCCAGAATATCAAACCTTTTTTTAAAGACCAGGGCAGTAACAAGCCATATTGGAGCCTGAAGCAAGAGGAGAATTACGTACCCCAATATAAATGTTTTTATGTGTTTTTCAAAAATGGTTATTTTCCCAGAAGTAGTTGAAAATTATTGAAAATTGTGTTTAAAAATATTGTGAGTGCCTGTATACCCTTCCAGAAATGTTCTAAGCACATAAACCTACATATTATATTTTTAAAACTTGGGATCCCATTATATATTTCCATAAATTCTTTTTTCCCGCTTACTCTATTTTGTATACTTTTCCATATCCATAGAGATCGCCCACATTCTTTTTCATGTACATTATAAGTATCATTTTTCATGCTGTGTATGTAGTCAGAGTCCTAAGGGCAGAGACCATAAAAACCATATTCCCAAAGCAAGAATCCCTTCCTGGATATACCTTGAGAAATAAACCTTGCTGTTCCATTTGAAGATTCAGTCTCATAATCTCATCCCAAAACAAAATACAAAACAGAACAAAATAACTTCACATTATTATTAACTTTAAATATCTTTTTGAGATAAAATTGATGTATAACGTTGTATTAGTTTCAGGTATAGGAGATGATTTAATAATTGTGTATATTGTGAAATTATCACCACAATAAGTCTAGTTAACATCCATCACCACACATAGTTACAGTTTTTTTTTCTTGTGATGAGAACTTTTAAGATCTACTCTTTTAGCAATTTTCTTTTTTTTTTTAAGATTTTATTTATTTATTTGTCAGAGAGAGAGAGAGCACAAGAAGGCAGAGTGGCAGGCAGAGGCAGAGAGATAAGCAGGCTCCCCACTGAGCAAGGAGCCCAATGCGGGACTGGATCCCAGGACACTGGGACCATGACCTGAGCCAAAGGCAGCAGCTTAACTGACTGAGCCACCCAGGGGTCCCACTTATAGCAATTTTCAAATATGCAATAGAGTATTATTATGTGTAATCACTTGCTGTACATTACATCCCTGTGCTTTATTTATTTTATAACTAGATATCTGTAACTTTTGACCACCTTTACCCATGTCGTGTTCCCTCTACCTCCACTAAATATTTTATTCACATCAAAAATAGGATTTTACACGGTTGCCTGGGTGGCTCAGTCATTAAATATCTGCCTTCAGCTCAGGTCATGATTCCAGGGTCCTGGGATCTAGCCCCATTGGGCTCCCTGCTTAGTGGGAAGCTTGCTTCTCCCTCTCCCATTCCCCCTGCTTGTGTTCCCTCTCTGCTGTCTCTCTCTCTGTCAAATAAATAAATAAAACCTCTTAAAAAATAGGATTTTACATTTTCCTAGGTTTAATGGAACCAAATTTATCAATAACATTTCCAAACCCCATTCCTTTGCTTCTCTCATTTTCAATTGAGAGTATTACCATTTTGACATTTTTTTGGCTAAGCAATGATCTTAAATAACCACTGTTAGAATAAAAAATAAGATCCAGAGTTTCTTAAAAAAAGAAAGAAAGAAAGAAAGAAAGAAAAGAAAAGAAAAGAAAAGACGCAGAATTTCTAAATTAATGGAAAGTTTAAAAAAATACCAAGAAAAAAATTCAGTCATTAAATAAATTCAGAAAGGATGGAAAAAAACAGAAAATGCATAGAAAGTCATCAAAGAAGATGACAAAAATCTGATGAAACATGTTAATTATATAACTGTAAAATGGCTAATTTATTTAATTTTTAAATATTTTATTTATTTATTTATTTGAGAAAGAGAGTGAGTGAGGAAAAGGGGATGAGAGCACAAGTTCTGGGAGAGGCAGAGGTAGAGGGACTCCCCAGTGAGCAGGGAGCCCACTGCAGGGCTCCCTCCCAGGACCCTGGAATCATGACCTGAGCAGAAGATAGTGAGTGCCTGTATACTTAACTGACTGAGCCACCCAGGCACCACAATGGCTAATTTCTTGATTAACAACAATCATCAAATTGAATAAAAAAGACATCCTGTATGTAGTGTTTGAAGATATATGTTTATAACCAAAAGACCCAAAAACATTGTCAATTGATTGACAAAGAATATTAATAAAGGGAAACAGAAAAGAGAGCAGAATGACAATATTAAAATTAGACATGTAGAGTTCAAAGGAAAATGCATTAAATGGGACAAAGGTATGAAATCTAAAAGGAAACTGCAGTAGCAATTAGCTTTTATTCAGTTAACACAGGAGTGAAATATAAAGCAAAAACTTTTTAAAATGGAGCCAAAGAGAATTCACACAAATTGCAATTATAGTGGGAGACTGACACTTCTTTCAGAATTTGATAGATCAAGTAAACCAAAAATTTTTAAATACAGAAGTATTGAATAATATCATTAAGAAGCTTGATTAACTAATATATTTAAGCTCTACAGAAAAGAAATATTCTTAATATTGATACAAACTGAGTTCACTTTACGAAGCTAACGTGACCCTACCACTAAACCTGACCGGGGTAAGCAAACACACACACTTATACATTCACAATTAGAGCTCATTCTCACCTATGAATAGAAATAATCACATACTGTGTATACAGTACTTACTATGTGCAGACTACTCTAAGCAATTTACTTGTATTAACCATCTAAACTTCACAACAACCCTATTATTGTCCTTTTATAAAAGAGGAAACTCAGAGAATGGTTAAGTAACTTACTTGCCCAAATTCACACTGTGAGTTAGTAGTAGGTAGTTTATAGGAAAGCTGGAATATGAACCTGGGAAAACAGAGTTGATTCAACATTAGGAAACATACTAATTCTACTCATTACATTAATAGAATAAAGGAGAAAAACCATACCATCATATTCATTAATGATGAAAAGACGCTTGACAAAATTCAAAGTTTCTAGTTAACAAACAAGGAAAACATTCATGATGAACTAGAAATAGAAGAACTTTTTTGTTTGTTAGAGAATACATCAAGCCAAACTAACAGCAAAACACAAGATAACTTCCCACTAAAACAAGGAACATTACTAACAAATACTTTAGTGAATAAAATGGCAAGCTATACATTTATGGAGAGATAAAAAGAGCTGTAAAAGAATTGTAAACAATTCACACATATCACCTACTTATGTTTTGAAAATGAACAATTAGATTCCTGAGTTATTAATCTCTCTATTTTGTGGGGCTACAGTTCTGCTAATGGTTTAGCTATTACTTCTTTTTGGAAAGTTTTGATATTTCTTAGGCCTTTTTGTCTATTCAGATAAGGGAAGCAAGCAATAGCATGTAATAGTCCAAATTAAAACTTTCAGGATTTCATAATTCATTCCTCATACTAACCAACCCGCATCTTCTCCCACCCTCCTTAAGCTCCAGCTCCAAACTCAGATAGCAGTGTTTGGGGCAGGGAATGATTAGGGTTTCCAGATTTGCAAATGACAAACTTCCAATAAGAAGTTACTATCTAAAATATATAATGAACTTACCCAACTCAACACCAAACCCCACAAGTAATGAAATTAAAAAATGGGCAGAGAAACCGAATAGACATTTTTCCAAAGAAGACATACAAATGGCCAACAGACATATGAAAAGATGTTCAGCATCACTAATCACTAGGAAAATCAAAATCAAAATCATGATGCGATATCACCTTATACTTGTCAGAGTGGCTATTATATAAAAGACAAGAAATAGCAAGTACTGGTGATAATATAGAGAGAAAGAAATCCTTGTGCACTGTTGGTAGGAATGTAAATTGGTACACTTACTATGGAAAATAGTAGATTCCTCAAAAAATTTAAGTAGAATTACCATATGACTCAGTAATTCTAGTGTCTTTTTTAAAGATTTTTATTTATTTGAGAGAGAAAGAAAGAGAGAGAGAGCATGAGAAGGGGGAGGGTCAGAGAGAGAAGCAGACTTCCTGATGAGCAGAGAGCTCAACGCAGGACTCAATCCTGGGACTCCAGGATCATGACCTGAGCTGAAGGCAGTCACTTAACCAGCTGAGCCACCCAGGTGACTCGACTCAGTAATTCTAATACTGGGCTTTTACCAAGAGAAAACTAAAACAATAATTCAAAAAGATATATGCATTCCTATATTTATAGCAGCATTATTTATAATAGCCAAGATATAGAAGTGTCTGATAAGTAAATGGATAAAGAAGATGAGATTATCCCCATATTTTCTCTCTCTCTCTCTCTGCCCGACCCACACAGACAGACAGACAGACACACACACACACACACACACACACACACACACACACACACGGGAATATTACTCAGTCATTAAAAAGGATGAGATCTTGACATTTGAGATAACATGGATGGACCTAGAGGGTATTATGCTGAGTGAAAGAAGTCAGACAGAAAAAGACAAATACCATATGATTTTGCCTATATGTGGAATTTTAAAAACAAATGAATAAACTGACAAAAAGCAAATTCAGACACATAAATGCAGAGAACAAACTGATGATTAGCAGGAAGGAGGGGGTAAGAGGATGGGCAAAATGAGTGAAGGGGTAGGTGGGAGATGCAGTATCCTAGCTGTGGAATGACTGGGTCTCAGGGTAGGGGGGTACAGCGTGGGGAGTGTGGTTAGTTCCATTGTGATAGCATTGCATGGTGATAGACAGCAGCTACACATGGTGAGCATAGCATAATATATAGACTTGTTGAATCACTATGTTGTAACTAATGTAACATCATGAATCAACTATACCCAAATAAAAAAATAGCACAAGATTATCTTATTATTATTTTCCATTAACCATGTTCCCCATGCTATGCCTTTCATCCCTATGATTTGTTCATTCCATGCTTAGAAGCTTGTATCTCCCACTCCCCCTAGGAAATGAAGATACAACATTAACCACAAGAATTGTGTGTGTGTGTGTTTATGTGAAATATATATAGTGAATTCCCAATTAGATTTGTATTTCAGAAAAACAGTAAGGTTTTTTAGTGTAAATATGCCTTCTGCAATATCTGGGACATACTTATGTTAAAAAGTATTCCTGGGGCGCCTGGGTGGCTCAGTGGGTTAAAGCCTCTGCCTTCCGCCCAGGTCATGATCCCAGGGTCCTGGGATCGAGCCCCACATCGGGCTCTCTGCTCAGCAGGGAGCCTGCTTCCCTTCCTCTCTCTCTGCCTGACTCTTTGCCTACTTGTGATCTCTGTCTGTCAAGTAATAAAATCTTAAAAAAAAAAAAAGTATTCCTTATCAGAAAGTCCAATTCTGGGCATCCATTCTATATTTTCTCTGGTAGACCTAAGTCTGATTGTACATTTTGATTTTGTACTGTGTCTGTCTGTAGCCGTGGCTAGCTACTAGACTGAAGACTTTTCGGTGCCATTTTTTCCTATCTTACTCAAATTTCATTTATAAATTCCATTTCCATGGTGAATCTAAGATACTTCTTTTTCAGCACTCTTACGTATCGATATGTTTTTAAATATGGATATGGATATAATTAAATTTTATTTTATTCCTATCCATCAACCAGTGGACAAATCTATGTGTGTTTAGCTGGAACAAGTAGACCAATGGGTGTTTTTTACCTAATAAGAAAGACAGAATTGCCACAGACACATTCTCAGTACATACCCAAATAACAGGGCCCCCAAGAGTGGTTAGTGCTTTTTTAAAAAGTACCTATTAAATAAAAATTGGGAAATGTATCCTTAGGTGGCAAAAAAGGTTTACTTCCTAACCATCTTATTTTAAAGGCTTGAGCTTCCTAGGGCTCATATTTAGAAATTCCAATAATCACTAACTTGAAAAAAAATACCTTTATTTGTACATGAACTAGTTCTTCAAATAGACACTGTGAGGCTTTGAAAGGATAAAACAAGCCTTTTCACTACAGTAGGATCTGAATTCAAACCGACATTTGACTACTTACTAACAGTATAATTTTTTAAATACGTCTGTTTTATTTTGAAATTTTTCAAACTCACAGAAAAGTTAAGAAAATGGAACAAAAACTCCTCCTATACTCCTCATCTAGATTCACTGCCAGCATCATTCTACACACACACACACACACACACACACACACACACACACACACACATTCAAATACATTTGAGATCATGTAAATATTCTGTGCCATAATAAATCTGTACCTCAAGGCTTAACTCTTTATTAATAATTCATGCCCGAATCAGCTATTATATTGTTCTAAAAAGGTGATTTTTTTCAATCTTGTAATTCCTTCTATCTTTATTACCTGTCATTCTACTGTAAAGAAAAGCTCTCCCTTTCTCTCTCTCCCCCTCTCTCTTCCCATAGCATGTAAATTTGTGATCTCTTTTTTTAATTTGGTATGTTATAACTGTCATTTTTCTTTTTCATGCTGAAATTGTCACAAATTTGGTCAGTGGGTGGCACTTCTTGCTGGCTCCTGGGTCCTTTTGACATAGCCCCATTAATCTCTGAGCACTTCGTTGCTCTCTGGGCACAAGATGTTCCAAACTCACCTTGTATTTGTACTTTTCTTGCCTCACACCTGGAATCATCCATTTCTCCAAGGAGAAATTTTTTAATGGGAATTAGTTTTATAAATCAAGATCTAGGTTCTGGATACAATTACAATAGGGATGTTATTTTTTTCTAAGCCTGTTCACCGAAAAAGAATGCATATATATACATATACATGGGTGCGTCTATGTCTATATATTTTAATGTGTGCACCTATGTATATAACTATATATATAACACATCTTAAAACTCCTAAGTTCATACTAATATGTGTAATTGAAATCCAAACTATTTCTTTCCTTTATCTCTTTTTGACTACCCTGATCCCTCAGTGAAAATCAACTGATGTTTCCAACAATGTCAAAATATTTACTCATTAGTTCTATCCAACATATGCACAAAATAGTCTCAAAATTATAGCACCAATACTACTACCGATAACAAACCTAGTAAGTAAAATTATAAAATTATTTGCAGCGTCTTCATATGTCCTGCAAAGGTATACAAGCTAGAGAGTGTGCTCAAAAGTTACTTGAATTAATTTTTCGCTATGGATGTGGTATTAATTTCTCATACGTCTAAAATCATTTGTTTCTATTTGTATTTCATTTTGTGCTTGATTTTTCACATTTCCTTATTTAGTTGTATTTTTTGAAAATTTAGAACATTGATGTATTTCACAAGTCAAAACTATATAAAAAGGTATGCTCAGCTAAGTCTCCCCAGATTCCCTCCACCTTGTCCCCACCATAATTAGGTATATAGTTGAGAAGAGAGAGATGGATAGATAGATGACTGACAGACATTCATGTATATTCTTAGCTCACCTTTCTGCACAAAAGGTAGCATGCTATATGCATTTTTTTCTTTTGCCTTTTTCACTTAACATTATATCCTGGAAATGATTCCACATCACTTTATAGAGATTTTTGCCATTCCTCTTATAGCTACTATCACTCTGTTGTCTATTGAACCAGTCTTTTACAGATGACACTTAGGTTGTCACAATGTTTTGCTACTACAAATAATGCCACAATGAATAAACTCATGCACATGTAGTTTTGAATTTGTGGAAGTATATTAAGCATACAGTCCAAGGAGTGAAATTTCTGGGCCTGAAAACAAATGCCTACATAGTTTTATAAGATGTTGCCAGATTTTTTCCTCCTAGGGATTATAACATTTTGCGTTCCCACCAGCAGTGAAAACAAGTTTCTTTTTTCCTAGTGCCTGGCCAATACGGTGTGTTGTCAAGTTGCCAATCTTCTAAGTAAGAAATGATAAATTTGAAAATACTTTAATTTTTAGAAGTGTAATCATGAGCAGGTTACTGAGCATCTCTTGAGTTTTGATTTCCTACGTAAGATATAAATGCCCATCTTAAAAGGTTGTTCTGATGACTGAATGTATGTAACAGATTTATGGATGCACTAAAAATCTATGAATGGACACATAATGGATACTCAACAAGGAACATTTATTATTAATACTATTATATATTTGGTAGGCAATAAATTTTGAAGTAATTTGTTTATCTTAAATAAGTCTTGGTAACTAACATGGGAAACTATCAGTCCTATGACAATAGAGAATAACAGAGTTAAGGCTTTAAAGGTTATTAAAGGTAAATAGTTTCTATCTCATATTCCATCTTTGATTATTTAATAGTGACTTATGGAGTGTTAGGTTAACAATGATTAAAATGACAAATCTTTGTTTAGCAGATAATGTGTACCTATTATGGGCATGAATGTGGGAATCACACACATATTTCCTATCACTAATGTGGTCCACTTCATTGATTTCTATAGTCGATGAAAGGAGGGCAAAGAGACTGGGATATGCTATAGATGATACAGCAAGTATATATCACAGTCAAGATTAAAAACTGGAATTTCTCACTTCCAGTGTTAGGCTTTTCCATTGTACACAGGGCTCTCTTCTCTCTATCCCCTTCCTCTCTCTGTCTCTCTCTCTCTCTCTCTCTCTCTCTCTCACACACACACACACACATACACACAGACACACAGACGCATACCCTCAAGTGTTTGGTTTTTTTGGAGGTTTTTATGTAGTTTTTACACAAGTTAGCCCTCTTTCGCTGCAAGAATACACCAAACTAATAGTGTGTATGGACTTCACATTTGTAAAACTGCCATGATCTGTTTAGTAGGCTGGTGATGTTTCTGTGGTGTTAAGCAGTGGGAAATGCACAGGAGCGATCCTTCCGCGTTGGTACAGCAAGACTGCTGGTGAATCAAGCTCCTGGTCCTGGAAATGAGGAGATGAGCTGTGGTGCCAATGAAGAGGAAACAGTGGAAAATGAAAAGGGTAAACAGCTTCGCTGATGGATGAAACTGATTATGACAGGCATCTTACAGTCCACTGAATCATTGATTCTGTTGTTCATTTTTACTTTTCCAAAGTGTGAGGTCTGTTTGTAAGCAGAGGCGGTAAGCCAGCATTCACTGAAGAGCAATATGGGGGTGGGGGGGGGGAGTAAAGGTTTCCATGATGAGCAGTCCAGCTGCAGAGGGAGAAAGTGAAAAACAAAATGACAAGCATTTCTACAAAGCAATACAGCAAGTGCAAATAATACACAGTTATGTCCTATCAAGCCATCACTTATCTAATGATCTTAACTCTGGGACACAGCCTTAAATCCTGAATAGGTAACACAGTTTCTGGATAAATGAAAACACAAGTTAGACAATGCATGCCCTTCATCAGAACCATCTTACATAGCTGCAGTTCCGAATACCATCAGGACTTTGGCTTTTATTCTTGAGAGCGAGGAAGGCTTTGCAAGGCTTTGAGCAGGGGAGTCACATGAACTAACCAACTCCCTGTGTTCCTTTTTTTTTTTTTTAAATTGAAGTAGTTGACATATAATATTAGGTTAGTTTCAGATATACAACATAGTGAATCAACATTTATATACATTATGAAGTGATCGCCACAGTAAGTATAGCTACCATCTGACCATGAACTCACTCCTTTTGACAAAATCACTTTGCCTGCCATGTTGAGAGCTGACTGTGAGTAGGAAGGGTCTAGGGTAGAACCATGGAGGTTATTGCAACCATCCAGATAAGAGATGATGGAGACTTGGACCTGGATAGAAAGAGTAGGGTCTGTAAGAAGAGTTCAGATTCTGGTTATATGTTGGAGGTAGCGCCAAAAGAATTTACTATTAGGATGGATGTGGGATGTGAGAGACAGGGAGGAGTGAAGGATGACTCCACATTTTTTGTTGGGCAACTCTAAGTACAGGATTACCAATAAATGAAATGGGAAAAACTATGGGAGGAGTAGGTTGGACAGAAAGATGATGCTTTTTAATGACAGTGTCTTGGCATCAAGAACAAGTTAACTTATATTCAGTAGACTTGGTGACAGAGGGCAGAACAAATAGGTAATATATCAGTATAGAAAATTTACCTTTATGGACCACATCTTCCTTATCCATTCATCTGTTGAAGGACACCTTGGTTCTTTCCACAGTTTGGCGACTGTGGACATTGCTGCTATAAACATTGGGGTACAGATGGCCCTTCTTTTCACTACATCTTTGGGGTAAATACCCAGTAGTGCAATGGCAGGGTCATAGGGAAGCTCTATTTTTAATTTATTGAGGAATCTCCACACTGTTCTATGAAGTATTATGCCTCCATCAGAAAGGATGAATACCCAACTTTTGTAGCAACATGGATGGGACTGGAAGAGATTATGCTGAGTGAAATAAGTCAAGCAGAGAGAGTCAATTATCATATGGTTTCACTTATTTGTGGAGCATAACAAATAGCATGGAGGACAAGGGGAGATGGAGAGGAGAAGGGAGTTGAGGGAAATTGGAAGGGGAGGTGAACCATGAGAGACTACGGACTCTGAAAAACAATCTGAGGGTTTTGAAGGGGCGGGGGGTGGGAGGTTGGGGGATCCAGGTGGTAGATATTGGAGAGGGCACGGATTACATGGAGCACTGGGTGTGGTGCAAAAATAATGAATACTGTTACGCTGAAAATAAATTAAAAAAAAAAGAAAGAAATGAGACACAGAATAATAGAGCATTGTGGATGGCTAAATATTATATGAATAAAGTGTGTATTATTCGTAGAAAAATATAACCAGAACACCAAGGAAAAAAAGAAGAAAATTTACCTTTGAAAAACAATTTGGAGGAAAAAAGCAATTTAGGTGATTAACCATTGGCAGTTAAAGAAATGAGTTTAGGTCTTCAAAATCGTTCCTGGTATAGAACAGATCATTTCTTCGAAAAGCCAGAAAAGTGAAAATACTTTCATTATGAAGAACTGAGAGGACATGAAATACAGGAATAATCAGATTTAATCGGGCTTATTCAGGGAAGTCTTCTGGAGTAGGGATGGTTTAACTCAGAAGAAAGGTTTTCCAGAAGAAAACAAGGCAGAAGGAATCCTAGAGAAGAGTGACACTCCAGCTTGGAGAATTCAAAGGTCCTCCAGCTAAAAGCCAAGGCCATCGATTCAGGGAAATGGGAGAGAAAATGGACCTGGGAGAGGCTCTGAGAGGAAGTGGTTTGAGCCACTAAAGTCTCAAAGTAAGAGAAAGAACAAATGTTTAGGCACTAGGATTTCTGGGGTCACCACTAACTAGATGGGCAAGTGCCCACTTCCTCTCCAGAGGGGTTGACTAAATTATGGCACCTTTATGCCTCAGTTCATATTCTATAATTTTAAATGAGGCTTCCTCTTCAAGCCTGGGAAGGGGTTATTTTCAGAAGGTATTAACCAACTGCTCGTCACCTCCAATAAGGACCGGATGTGAGGAAAAAGAAGGATAGGTTAATTCTAACAGAATCTCTTGCCTGTTATTAAATCTCAGAATGAGGTCTTGAAACAATCTGCCACAAGATTAATCTTCTTAAGCACCACTTTGTGTCACTGGCCTTTGCCAAACTCCCATGGTTTCTCATTGCTACCAATGCCAGTCTCACCTGCTCAGACTTCTGTGATCTGGCCCCAAAGTGTCTGGGCAGACGATGCCCACCCCTCTTGTCCACATGCCTAAAGGTCCAGTCATTCTGGCTGCCCATCATTCTTCCCATAGACATAATGTCAGGACCCTTTGTTCATGGTGGTACTGCCTCTCCTGAAATGTTTCCATCCCTGCTTCCCTTTCTCCCAGCTACTTTCAAGAGTTAGTAATGCCTTTCTGGGCAGCAGTGATCTATCTCTATACATACACCAGTTTCCAGTCTAGTATGTGTGTTCATTCTTCTTGTTGACTATCCAAGGACAGGTTTTACAGTGTGGTATGTGCTGGTTAACTCCAGATATTGACTTCGATAAAGTAAGTTTTTGTTAGAGTATAGAAAACCAACAAAATGAAAAAAAAAGTCAGAAGCACAAATACACATTCTTTCATGTTATCAAATGGTACATTTACAATTTACCAAACAGGGATGCCTGCATGGTTCAGTCGGTTAAGCATCTAACTTTGGTTCAGGTCATGATCTCAGGGTCACGGGATTGAGCCCCAAGTCAGGCTCTACACTCAGCATGGAGTCTGTTTCTCCCTTTCCCTTTCTCTTTGCCCTTCCTCCCACTCATATTCTCTCAAACAAATAAATAAAATCTTTAAACCAAACAAAAAACACAATATAGTAAACAAATGGGAATCAGATGTCTTAATAAATCAGTTGAAATTAGGAATTGAGAAGGATAGGAGGGTTGAGTAGAGGAAGGAGGAGAGAGCAATCTGAAGCCCATGGAACACTTAAGAGAAATTACCTAGTGCCAGATGATGAACTGAATTAGAGATTTCCTATTCTATTTTTAAAGATTTTATTTATTTATTTGAGAGAGAGAGTGAGTGAGCAAGAGAGAGAGTACAAGCCAGGGGAGAGGCAGTGGGAAAGAGAGTAGCAAACTTCCTGCTGAGCAGGGAGCCCGATGCGGGACTCCATCCCAGAACCCTGATATCATGATCTGAGCTAAAGACAGACGCTTAACCAACTGAGCCACCCAGGTGCCCCTAGAGATTTCCTATTTTATAAACAAGGATTTCAAACATAAATATATTTATCAAACTGCGAGAAATGTTTGATTAAAATTTGAGAAATGCTCTTATTTCACTCTGGGGAGTAAAAAAGAAAGAAAGAGATGATCTCAGTCGTGATGGCAACAAAGCTGTTTCTCATTAGTGAATGTAACATAATATGAAGACACCGAATTTCAAACCTGTCCCTCAGGCAACACTTTGCAGTTTATTTATTGTAGCAATATATGCTTAACTCTGCATGGCAGTAAAGTATATTAAATTAAATTCCATTAGCCTATGGCTTGAGATGCCTACATCAAAAGATTGCCAGTCTAACCACTTGAGCATTTCGCATTTCCCCAGCATTGGATGTTTTATGGGTGTCTGTGTTTACAGCAGTCATTTGCATCTATGTTTTATTTATGATAACTCACTCAGGATGGATGGTCACTTGGTAAGCTTATCTCATTGGAAAAAACACTGATATTAATAACCTGATGCAACGCAGAGGGAAACGTGTCATTGTAAACAAATATTGGCATTCCTTTTTGTCACTGAGTTTTGAATTCCTAACTCTCTATATGGCTCGGACCCCAGATTTAAAAAGGAGAAAAACTCTCACGTATGACAGTTTTTTCAAAAACTGAATTTCCAGCATTTCTTTCTTCAAACCAGCCTAAAATATTTTCATCATTTTGAAGAAGATTTAAATTCCCACTTACATAGAAAATTCTATACTCTGTTCTTTTTCTTCCCAGAGGTTCGACCTCTTATATTAACAAAATGACAAAATGCAATATTTTGTCATGGGAAAATAATGATAGCAGTAGTAATGGAATAAGGGAAGAATCTAAAATGTTCAATTTCAAATAACTGACTCTAACCTTCTCTATGACAGTTTTTCTTACGAGAATTTCGTTAGCCTTAAGACAGAGATAGTGTGTGTGTCTGTGTGTGTGCGTCTGTGTATGTTTAGATTAATTTTGAGTTTTTGATGTTTAATCTGCAGCTTTGATCTTTTTTTTTTTAAATCTGACAGGGTAATAATAGAACTGTTTGATGGCCACAGTATAAATATCAGACCATAAACATTATGCTAATCTATGAATGATTAAATAAACATACTGTTTGTATTAGATTTTACACTAATTAAAATAATTGAGTGTTAGATCAAAATTAACTTTTCCCTCGTTTAAATTCCTGCAGCATTTAGATGTCCGTCTAGAATATATGACAGATGGCATCATTTCCTGGTAACCTGGAGAGTCATGGGAAAGGTGGGGTACTCCGCTGGTAAGTAAGCCAACTTGAACAACCTCTCAGACCAGACAGAGCTACGCTGGATGGAGGTTTGATGAGAACTAGATTAAAATCTGTTTTAATAAAGAAAAGGAGAAGACATAGTGGAGAGAAATTTTAACCCAGCCCCAGGAGCTGACAGGGACTGTGCCAACCAGATCACATAGGTAAAGGGAAAGACCAGAGGAGAGGCGCCAATGCTCACCAGAAAGTTCAGCGAAGATATTAAGAAGAGAATGGGTAGAGGACAGACAATGAGAAGAGGACCCAGAGAAGGGTGTTCTTTGCACTTATGTGCAAAGGGTGTGCATTAACTTTGCCAGGGCCAAATGATATATGAATCAACTCTTGTCAATTTTATCAATAAGATGCAAATGATTAAAGAATGAAAAAAAAAATCCTGGGCAGTTATGAGTACCTTTGGCCATTTAGATCATTTTAATTTTGTATGATTTTAAACTTCCACGTAGGCAAACATTTGTAGTCTTAGGAGAACCAAATTAGAAAACTCCTGTGTTTAACCCATGTAAATCCTGATCTTTATGGTCCTGGCTGAGCGGAGCTGAGATCCCTAATTCATAAGATTGTTATTTGGTGTCCTCAGTGGAAAGTATCACTCGGAAGTATTGTTGTGGAAGTATTCACCACAGTGTGGGGTGAATCTGCTGTTAAGTATCAAGGTTTTCGATCTTCTAAATTACTATGCCTGGGTTCCATCTATTTTGTCTACTTAGGGAAAGTCCCACAGGGGCCCCATTACTGCTCTTTGTTCTCCCCACCTAAACTTAATTAGTAGAGCGAACACCTTCTGCCTAGTAAACTCTGTATTCCTCATAGTAAAAACCTAATTCAGTTTCTCCTAATGAAAGTTTCATGTATATTCTGCTACATCCTGTGACCCAATGGGGACAGAAAAACTAAGAGTAGCAGATGGGATAGAATGAGAGATACTGCAAGATGGAAATTCAGGAGTCAAGCTGCAAAAAGGGAAGCAGATCCAACTTCAAATGGCAGGAAACTCAGCCATGTGCCAGGGCACTGTAGCCAGAGAATGCAGTCCTGGCGGGCACTAGTTATCATCAGGAAAAAGAAGAAATGGGGAAGAAAGAGGGGGAGGTCATAACTGAATCTAGAACATTTCATTTCTTACTAAAAAGGGAGAGAGAGGGAGATCTAAAGCAAACATAGCAAAATGAGAATATTTGTTAAATCTGGGTGTTGGATGCCTGTGTATATAATAAACCAGTGGTTCTCAAAGTATGGTCCCCAGACCAGCAGCTTTGACATCACCTGAAAACGTATTAGAAATGCAAATTCTCAGGCTCCACCCAAGACCTACTGAACCGGAAACTCTAGAAACAGAACTCAACAATATATGTTTCAATAAGTCCTCAGGTGATCCTGGTGACCACTAAGGTCTGAGAACCATTGTGTTAAGAGTATTCTCTGTGCTTGTCCGTATGTTGTTTTAAAATGTCACAGAGGTGACAGGGAAGCCCTGACAGGAGCATTGGTGGAGGGCAGCTCTGGGGAAAGGTCGAATTATTCTGGCCCTACAACAGAGTTTTAGGACTAGGCCCCTAGGGTCCTGCAGGGTAAGGGATGGGGTAGGCAAGGGCTTGTTTAGAGCAGACATGAATGGGAGATTAAGCAAGACAAAGTCTCAGGTGCAGGACAAAAAGACTAGAACATTGTTAGCCGAGAACATGAATGGAGACTTAGACTAAGAACATGGCAGGCCTGCCGTGGCTAAGCAGGGCTCACTTCAGTACTGGACTGCTTAGCTACAACTGTGCTGACTTAGGACTGAAATGCCTGGGCTACTGAATGCCTTTCCTCTCTCCCCTCCTTTGTCCCTGCTCACCTTCCCACCGAGGGCAGACCATAGGCAGTCCTGCTGGGCGAGGCTGGCTAAGAGTAGGGCCGGTCGATGCCTTTGGACCCAACTTCTCCCTGGTCACAAAACTCCTTGCCTGTTCCAGATCTGAGCAAAAGGAGCAAAGTTCATTGAAAACAATTTTTAAACTAGATTTTCAACTCTGTAAAAGGTAACACATTTTAAAATGTACAAAATACAAGTCCACCAACAATCATGACCAGGAATGAAATATTCACAAGGCTCCAAGTCTTCAAATTTGGCCTGAATTGACCTAGATGTTTTTCTCATCTTTTTAGTTTCTCTTATGTTGCTCCACTCCTACGTACTTTCTCTTTCATCTCAGAAAGTTCTTAAGGCTCCTGGAGTTTAAATGCGCTGACCCGAAGCTCCCTGCCAAGACATTAGTACTAATGGGCCAGTCTGAAGAGGCTGCTGTATTAAGACATCAGTGCTTGACACTTTGGTCACACTTACCTTGGTGAAGAACCCCTCATCATTTTACCTCAGACAGTGGATGCTGAGAAGGAAAAAAATGCAAGGAGCCTCAATTCTAAACTTTTTAATATTGCTTTTGAATTTAGTACAAATGGCACGTCATAGATAACTCATTATTTCAGTACACACACATACACACTGGAGTTTACAGAAATACATGTTGAATTCCTTTGCAGAGTTTTATTTAGCACACTTTGGAAATGTTTGTGTTGAGTTCTGTCACTTATCAAAGGGGGCGAATAACATCCTGTTTCCTCACAGGGATATCTAAATCTACAAGATCTCCTAAAGGCAAACTGCTATCATTATCCTGTTTCAGTTAGAATCAAGAACTGGTATTCATTTCAGCATCTTCCCTTCCATTCAGTAGTAAAAATTTCCAGGAAGCATGTCACATGAGCTTAGAAGATCCAGAGGAAGTAAAAACTTTCCAAAATGAAAATTCCAATTTTGTAGTAATAAAAGTTTTTCTGAACATGAAATTAATGTTCATAGGTGTAGCATGCAGAATGCCTGGTAAAGATGTCCACATTCTAAATCTCTAGAACTTATGAATATGTTAGGTTGCATGAAAGGGGGGAATGAAGGGTCACCTGGGTGGCTCTGTTGTTAAGTGTCTGCAGTCGACTCAGGTCATGATCTCAGGGTTCTGGGATTGAGCCAGGCATTCATCTCCCTGCTCAGCTCCCACTCCCCCTGCTGGTGTTCCTGCTCTCATTGTGTCTCTCTCTGTCAAATAAATAATAAATAATAAAATCTTAAAAAAAAAAAAAAAGAAAGAAAGAGAAAGGGGAAATGAAGGTACTAATAAATGGACTTTAAAATAAGGAAAGTACCATAGGTTATCCAGGTGATCCTAATGTAATCACAAGAGTCTTAAAAGGTGGAAATAGGAGTAGGGAGAGGAAGTGGAGAACCACAACCAGTGACAGAGCAGCTTGAGGACTTAGACTGAGGTTGCTGCCTTCGAAGACAGAAAAGAGCCACAAGCCAACAAAAGCAAGTAATCTCTAGAAGCTAGAAAAGGCAGGGATATGGATCCTCCCCTAGAGCTTCCAGAAGGAGCAGTCTTATGAACACCTTGATTTTAGCCCAGTGAGATGTACTTCAGACTTCTGACCTACAGAACTATGAGGTAATAAACTTGTGTTGTTTTAAGCCAGTAAGTTTATGGGAGTTGGTTATAGCAGCAATAGTTGGTTTCTGGGAGATACGGTGGAAAAGTCAGAATCCCTATTTTCTGGGACTTACTTGGGAAACTCATACTGCTGATGCGGAGCAGGAGCAGGAAGGTGAGGAGGAGGGGGGAGGTTTCCTGAGGCAGGTTCTCCTCTCCAGTCTCTCTCATCACAAATCTTCTTTTTCAAGAGAGAATTCTAAGAAAGACTAGAGCTGCTTTGTTAGTTGAAGTCTGAATCCTGACTTCTTAATTTGTAAGTGAGGAGATTAGATCGAATCATTTCAAGTCCATCTTAGAGATGCCCTAATTCTGTCAATGAGGAGATAGGAATATGTACTACATGTGTAGAACTATTTCATCACTTGAAGTATTAAAAAGGCTCAAAACTTAAAATTCATGTGTGGTTTGGCTATAAAGAATGAGGATTTGGGGTAATCTGCTTTATTTTATTACATTTTAAAAGACCTATCTTTTCCATTATTAGAAAATACCTTCTGGGGTGCCTGGGTGGCTCAGTGGGTTAAAGCCTCTGCCTTCAGCTCAGGTTATGATCCCAGGGTCCTGGGATCGAGCCCCACATCCGGCTCTCTGCTCAGCAGGGAGCCTGCTTCCCTCTCTCTCTGCCTGCCTCTCTGCCTACTTGTGGTCTCTGTCTGTCAAATAAATAAATAAAATCTTAAAAAAAAAAAAAAACCTTCTGAGTTTGGTTTGTAATTCCTCAAGCGTGGGGTTCAGCTACAACCAAAGAGAAGCTCAGCAGGATGAGATTGTGTGACTATATCATGTGCCAGGGATCAGATAGTTCTCTGTAGATGGAGTACTGCTCTCTAGCTGCCACTCAAGGGATTCTGCATCTGCAAATGTCCCAATGTCACAGCTACTGTTCTTACAGGGAAAAAAAAAAATGAATGAATATGCGTGCATGAATGAGTATGCCGGCTCCTTTCAGCTTGTCTTCATTTATGCTACTTTCTATACAACCCAGCTGGGAAATAAGAAAATACAGTAGCTGCCTCTGGCCCAGGACACACCTGATTTGCATTCCTCCATCCATACTTTTCCTGCCATATAAAGAAGATCAAGTTGTTATTTTGGAAAAACTTGAATATTGCTTTAACAGGTATCTTTCTCATACTAATGAGATGAAGTAGAAAGAATATATATTCCTTCCGAGTCTTACATCCAAAATACATTGACATTTCTAAAAAATAATAAGGGTTAACAAATATCAACCAACCAAAAGAAATTGAATTTTTGCCACAGATTGAGTTGTAACAGCATGAAGAACTAGCTTAAATGATCTGCATGCCTCGTCCTTGCATTGTCTCTCTTCTCTCACTAACTCATTTTCCACTTAATCTTCTGTTCATACAATTATCCACATTCTCTATATTGACTTCTGTGTCATGAGTTTTTTACAGTGGTCTTTTGTTTGAATGAATTAGGATTGGCTGTCTAAACTGCGCTAACTCCATAAAGCATGAGTTAATTAATCTGTTTGATTTTATTTTTCCCCCACCATGTGAAATCAATGTTACATCAGAGGTTGACCTTGATAGATAATCAGAAATAGTGAGAGAAGAAAGCAGAGAACTGATTTTCAGATATTTATTACTATTTAATTTTTCCCCCAACAGAAAAAGGAATCTTAAACTTTCATATAAAATATTTCTTAAACGGAATATAAGGTTCAGACTATCCCAGACTATCACAGACTATCCCTGACAATATATAGTATAAAAATAATACTTCTTAAGACAGTTGAAGTTCACTTGACTATCTTACCAAAGTGGCATATCGGCTTAGGAAGAACTTATTCTTTTTTTTCCTGTTCTGAAAGTTATAACCACATTTCCTCCTTCCCATTTCCCATGATGCTGGAATATTACCCAGGAAATAAACATGATTGAATCTGTTTGTTTCCTAAAACCATGAGAAAAATGTGAACTGCTTGAAAAGTTACACCCAAGGGAAAAGACTCATGCTGAGATCATTGACGTTGTGAACGTGTTTGGTTACTTTTCTCAAGAGTCCACTTCTCATCACTGGATTGGGAAGCTTGCGGCCCTGGAGAAACAGCCTCTTGTCCAAGGTCAACAGAGTTGGGGAAAAGGACTAAGCTAAATGGACCTCTTGAATGTTCAGTGATGTTGATAGTGGCAGAAATATTGCACTCAGCCTTCCACCTCTGTCAGCATCTTGGCAGGGCATGCATTTGATATTTTAAGTATAATTTACTAGATGCCTTCAAACTGAATCAAAGATTTGGATTCAATTTCTTATACTCTCTGAGCTGCCCTTGTTTACATCTGTGGCCTCAGCTCTTGTAAAGTTAATTCTTTGTTTAGCTTGCTTGCAGTCAAATGTGTAAATACAGTGGCAGGCTGTAAAGGATTTTTTGGACAACTGCCATTGTGAGAATAGGGAATTGACAAAGAGAAAGAGAGGAGTAAGCAGCTCTGCTGTGTACTGAGCAGAACAGGAAGATACAAGGGGGAGGAGAAAGGAAACAGGAGAGCTCTGTGTTTGAGATGTGTCACGAGAGAGCACACGAGAGCGTAGAAGGCATGAGATGGGTAAAGGAAATCAACAACCAGAACAGTCAAATATAGAACTCTTGCAAGGCAAAGCAGAAGAGGAGAACATCTAGTTGGATTATTTTGTTAACAACAAAACAAAACCAAAAAACCTCCCATAAATAAAGGTTGGGAACTAGCTGAGAAGTTAACTGGCTGAGAGGCAGAATCTATGGAGGATAATGAATATTTAAACGAGATCTTTTTTGCCCTGTAATTCAGCCTGGAGGCCACAAATTTTGAAATAAAAAAATTAGTGACAATAAGAAAGGGCTAAAAAGAATACTTGAAATGTTGTCTCAAAAAGAGAACTCTCAAATCTTTTCCCTTCTCTTGAGAAAAATTTCTTAGCTCCTTCATTGCAGTTTCCTTGTTACTGCTTTCTGAGTTTGGTTTTACTTATTAATAGCTTTCTAGCTTGTGGCTGATATGGTTTTACTCTCTGGAGTCCATGTCCCTTTCTCTTGAACATTAATAACTCTTCTGTCTCCCTGTCTTCTTGATCAGGCATCTACTGCCTATCATGGCATGGCTTTTTTATCCATGGAAACTTACATAGAATAAAGGCAGAATCATGGCATGACATGTTCACTTAGCCACTAGTATTGTTGCAACAGCTCTAGAATACAATTTAGAGATCATCTAGTAACTAGTTAACTTTTCATATTAACTGCTAAAAATGCTAAAGCCCTCAGTTTTCTCTTTTTTATCATTATCCAGAGTTTTTTTTTAAATGTTTTCTTTATAAAATGTAAGTGAAGTGGTCTAGAATATGTCATTGTGACATAAAAATTATTTTGTGCAGAAGGTACTTGAAATAGGCTTTTTTTCCTGAATTTCCTTACCTGCCTAAAAGCAGAGTCTCCCAAAGGAATGCAATTGTCCTAAATCCCCTTCCTAGGAGCTTCCCAGACTAAGGGAAGACGACTCTTTAAACTAGAGAGAAGTCACACACCACACCTAAATACACATTACCTTAAAACTATTACTGTCTCCTATCTATTCTTCTAATGGTCCATTCATTATTCCTAAACATTATTTGGTTTCTCTTCTCTCTTCTTTCTTCTTACTTGGCCCAACCCTCACTCCTACCCTCTGTCAAGCATCAGTTTGTTCTCTGTGTTTATGGATCTATTTTTGCTTTTTGTTTATTTTTTAGATTCTAGATATAAATGAAATCATGTGGTATTTATCTTTCTCTATCTGACCATTTTACTTAGCATTATATCCTCTAGGTCTATCCATGTTATTGCAAATGGCAACAGGTCTTGATGACCTTTAAGCCCCCAAATTCTAATCATCCCCTTGATACACACTTTTCTGTGAATCTGTGAACTTCCATACTTAGGTGATTAAATTTTGTCTTTCATTAATTATTTGTCAGTTTAATTTACAGCCCTCCAATATAAACCAAAGAGGGTAAAATAAAATATTTTTTCCTCACTGACATGGGTCATTCAGTATGAGCTTTTCAATGTCCTACCACCATATGAACTCTGATAACCCTGCCTGTTTGCCCACCCACTTCTCCATTCTGCATGGATCCTAGCCCTCCTCCTTGCCACTTCTTTTTTTTTTTTTTTTGAAGATTTTATTAATTTATTCGCCAGAGAGAGAAAGAGAGAGAGAACATGAGAATACAAGCAAGGAGAGCAGTAGGCAGAGGGAGAAGCATACTGAGTATGAGGCAGGACTTGATCCAGGACCCTGCGATCATGACCTAGGCTGATGGCAGATGCTTAACTGACTGAGCCACCCAGATGTCCCATCCTTGCCATTTCTGATGAAACTCTCTGTCTGTCAACCTCTATTTAAGAAATACCTTGTCAAAAAGACAAATAACAAGTCTTGGTGAGAATGTGGAGAAAAAGGAACCCTTGTTCACTGTTGGTGGGAAAGTAAATTGGTGCAGCAACTGTGGAAAACAGTATGGAGTTTCCTCATATGGAGTTACCATATGATCCAATAATTCCACTATTGAGTATTTACCCAAAGAAAAAAAGACACTGATTTGAAAAGATATATGCACCACTATGTTTCTTGTAGTATTAATTATTATAGTTGAGATATGGAAGCAACCAGATGAATGGATAAAGAAGTGGTGTGTGTGTGTGTGTGTGTGTGTGTGATAGAATATTATCCAGCTATAAAAAAAACAAGACCTTCCCATCAAGCATAATAACATCCACATTATAGGGTTCTCAGAAGAAGAAGAAAGAAAGAAGTGGGCAGAAAATGTATTTGAAGAAATAATAGCTGAAACTTCCCTAATCTGGGGCAGGAAACAGATATCCAGATCCAGGATGCAGAAGTCCCACCAAAAAACTCAACCCAAGGAGATCCACACCAAGATGCATTTTAATTAAGATGGCAAAAGTTACTGATAAAGAAAAAATTTTAAAAGCAGCTAAAGAAGATAGTTACATATAAGGGAAAACGCATAAAGCTCTCAGTGGATTTTTCAGCAGAAACTTTGCCAGCCAGAAGAGAGTACATGACATATTCAAAGTACAGAAAGGGAAAAAATCTGCAGCCAAGAATACTCTACCCAGCAAGTTTATCATTCAGAATAGAAGGAGATACAAGGATTTTCTCAGACAAACAAAATTTGAAGGAGTTCATGATCACTAAACCAGTCCTACAAGAAATATTAAAGGGTATTCTTTGAGTGGAAAGGAAGGCCAAAAGTGAGAGTATGAAAAGGGGGAAAAAAAACACACAAGCAGTAAAAATATTTCTGTAAAAATCATTCAAGGGATTCATAAAATGAAAGAATATGCCTAAAACATGGGAGGGAGAAAAGTAAAGAATGGCTTAAACTTAAATCATCAACTTAATGTGTACTGTTACATGCAGAAGATGTTATATACAAACCTAATGGGAGCCACAAATACATAACAGATATGCAAAAAATAAAGAGAAAGGGATCCAAGTATATCACTAAAGAAGGCCAACAATCCATGAAAGAGAGCAAACAAAACAAGCAAAGGAAAAAGAGAGAGACACCAAGAAACAGACTCTTAACTATAGAAAACAAACTGATGGTTACTAGAAAGGGATAGGTCAGGGGTTGGGAAAAATAGGGGATCATAATATTATTAATAATATTAATATTATTATAATTATTAAATTAAATATAAAATATTATAATTAATAATAATATTAATTATAATATTTTATCATAATAAAAATAAAATAAAATATTTTTTAAAATGAGATCTTATCATTTGCAACAACATGGATAGACCTAGAGGATATAATGCTAAGTAAAATGGTCAGATAGAGAAAGATAAATACTACACGATTTCATTTATATCTAGAATCTAAAAAATAAACAAAAAGCAAAAATAGATCCATAAATACAGAGAACAAACTGATGCTTGTCAGAGGGGAGGGGTGAGGGTTGGGCCAAATGAGTGAAGGAGAGTGGGAGATACAGGCTTCCAGTTATGGAATGAATAAGTCATGGTGATAAATGGTACATAGGGAATATAGTAAACAAGAAAAAAAAATCTAAGATTCTCTTCCTTGATTTGTGGAACAAACTCTAAAGTGAGAATAGCTAATATCTCATTGAGCACTTACTATGAGCCAGGCAAGTGTTCCTAGTACTTCCCTTAGAAGTTAAATAACAGGGCACCTGGCTGTCTCAGTTAGTAGAGCATGCTACTCTTGATCTCAGAGTCATGAGTTCAAGCTCCACTTTGGGCATGGAGCCTACTTTAAAAATAGGTTAAATAACTTAAGGGAGGTCATACTGTTCCTGATGATTGGGTAGAGATTCCAGGGCACATAATCTGGGTCCAGAGCTCACTCTCTTAACCAATACACTTGATTATACTCCCTCCCTTGTTTTCAGAAACCAGTGTTTTAATAGAACCAGGTATAAGATAACAGGAAGTTATGTGGCCTGGGACCTACTATAAAGGTCATGTCCTACAAAAACCATTAAAATTCAAAATTCAAAAACACCTTTTAATTTTTTTTAAGATTTTATTTATTTATTTGACAGACAGAGACCACAAGTAGGCAGAGAGGCAGGCAGAGAGAGAGGTAGAAGCAGGCTCCCTGCTGAGCAGAGAGCCGGATGTGGGGCTCGATCCCAAGACCCTGGGATCATGACCTGTGCCGAAGGCAGAGGCTTTAACCTACATTTGTCACCCAGGCACCCCTATTTTTTAAATTTTTAAAATTTTTAATTTAATTTGATTTTTTTTTTGCCAAAAACCCTCCACTGTCCTTTGAATTAAGACTACTGGGGCAAGCTGCTAGTTTGCAGTCTTTGCCCCATAGTCAACTACCACCTTAGTAAATACTGAAGCTTCATACTCCATTTCTCCCTAGAGACCAAATGCCAAAAATGGATGGATGTTCCACTGGCATTTCAAGCTCATAATGGTTAAATAAAACTGAAATCCTGCACTACCTCCTCACAATGAATTGTCTTTTTGGTGTTTCTGATTCTGTTATTCTGTAGTTATCTGTGTTCAAATTCACTAACAAATTGTTGACTCCTTTCTTTCTATGGTATCCGAATCCCGTTATGTGTGAAACCAAATTTCTTTTTAGCATATCTAATCATTTCCTCTCTAAGTCATAATAGGTAAAGACCTAGCTCAGGTCTCAGTCTTCACACCTAAGCTAAACTTTTAAATGGTGTCTACACTTCCAGTCTCTGTGTTATCCAACTCATTCAGTTGGGTATAATGAGTTAATGATAATATAATGATTAATCCCGCAAACAACTACTTGTGCCATTCCTCTGCTTTGAAGCTTCAGTTGTTCCTCTGCTAAATAATGTACCAATATTTTGGTAATAAAGGCTGAAAGGAATGTGCATATAGGAATCTGGAAAGAGTCCATGAGCTAAGACTCTTAGAAGTGAGTTAAGGCAACTCTCAAATTGAGCTGCTCTCCTATTTTTCTCTCCCTCCTGGTTTCCCTGCTTGTCTTCATGCATCAGCCACAGTATCTCCCAACACCCGCCCCCCCCAACCTGGTTTCCTTTGCTTATTCTATTGCTTGTAACTGTACCATACCAGGACCAATTCTGCCTGACTTCCCAAGTTCAGGGATCCCCCACTCTCTGCAACAGAGTCTCAGTTCCACAATTTCAAAGTCCCTGGAAAAAAAAAAAAAAGATTACACAACCTATTCATCATTTGTCACTAACTTTTAGAAAGAATATTTCCCTAAATTTCCCCTTCTTACATTTCTTTAGGATAGGTCTCTATTTGTCTCCAGAGGTGGGAGAGTATAGGAATCAATACTTCTAGTTTTCTCTATTCTTTAGCTGTCTTTTGTCATTGGGTGGGTGTCCAAAGATGTATGACATCAGTGAGACTATAAAGCACTTGGCTTCTTTGGGCCATCTTATCAATAGGAAGGATCATTTGCTCCCCAAACACTCTGCACCTTGATTCTTTCTCTCCCATCCCTCTTCCTCCCCTCCACATTCCACTGTCTTTTCTCTAATCCTCCCCTTTTCTGCCTCTTCTTTCCTCTTCTCCTCCCTTTGTCCTCCCCTTCCTTCTTGCCTCTCTTCCCCTCCTTCTCTCCCAACTGTACTTAAGAATCCAGGCTACCCTATATATACAATATCCATGAAGTAGGTGTAGGGGAGGAAAATACCTTTTTCCTTTTCCTTTCTAAGTTCTTGGGTGGGACTCCTGTAACAAAAGACACCATTCACAAGAGAAAAAACATACAAATTTAATATAAGTTTTATATGACACAGTAGTCTTCATAAGAAAATGAAGACACAGGATGCCTGGGTGGCTATTGGTTAAGTGTCTGACTTTGGGTCAGGTCATGATCTCATGGTTCTGGAATCAAGCCCCATGTCAGTCTCCCTGCTCAGTGGGGATTCTGCTTCTCCCTCTCTTTCAACACCACCCCCCACCCCTGGCTTGTGTTCTCTCTGTCTCTCTCTCAAATAAGTAAATAAAATATGTGAGAAAATAGAGATTTAAAAAAAGAAAATGAAGACCCAAGGAAGTGGTTGAATCTCAGTATTTTTGTGCTGGGTGTGATGAAGTGAAAAGTTGTAGAAAGATGTGATAGGACAAGGGTTTGAACAAAGTATCATTAACTGGGGGAAGCAGCAAGCCCTGTTCATTTAGATTCTTCTCTGTATCCCTCTGTGTCTTCAAAGATAAAGATGCCCTTTTTTTCTGGGTATAGGAGGGCACCTCTTACACAAAGTTTTTATGACCCACTTTGGGAGAAGGTCAGAAAGTCCTTCCTATATGTGTTATTTCTCAAATTCCTTCAGCTTGAAAAATATTCAATATGCCGAGGTGCCATATTTAAGGTAATATGTCTTGAACCTCATCACAAGCAAACCAATGCACCTAGCTAGACCTCCACTTTTTCGTTCCAGTTTTTTGCCTGAATCTGAGATAATCAGACCTATCCTTCCTAAGCAGTTAATCATCTTCAATCTAGGGTAAGGCTCAATTTTAGCTTCAGATCCAAGGGAGTACCTAATCTGGTTTTACTAGGGAGCCTTGTACTTTTGTAATTACTGGACCTCCACAGTAAAACTTGATCTCCATTGTATCTCTTCTTAATTTGTTAGAATACACACACACACACACACACACACACACACACACATATATATATGAATATAAAATATATATAATAGAATGAATATATACATTCATATATATGTGAATATATACATTCATATATGTGAATATATACATTCATATATATGAATATATATGGATATATGAATATATATATGGATGTATATGAGTATATATATGAATATATATATGGATGCCTAGGTGGCTCAGTTGCTTAAGCTTCTATGTGTATATATATATATATTTTTTAAATATATACATAATACATATATGGATTTTCATTTCATGTATATATACAATTTTCATATGATTTTTCTCCCTTGACCCTCAAACAGAGACCCCAGAACTGCTTATACTTGAGATGGGAGTCAGGGATAGCCAGGGGCTGGGTCATGTAGTCTCATTCCTGAGGTAACCCTACCTCCTGGTTTGCCAGGGACAGCCCCAGTTTACAATTCATGACCCCGTTGACTTGTTACTATAGCACTCTCTCTCTTAAAACTTGGTTCTAGTAAGGATAATGATAAGAGACAACTCTATCTGTTGTCCACCTAACAAGGGCTATTCATCTGAAGATTCCTATAGGAGAGGGCATATGTTTAGCTATCACTATAAAATGTCTTTATCAGCTACAAACTTCTTAATTTGGCATTTGAGGCCCTCCATAACTCCTTCCTCTATTGGCTTATATGCTTTTTACACTTTAGCTAATGTGTCTGCTATTTTTTGTGGTCACACTATTTGGTTTTCTACCTCTATCCTGCTTTTGTTTTACTCCAGAAATGTCTATCTCTTCTGTTTTTCTTTCTGTTCCTTATAAAGCCCTAGCCTTCTTTCCTTCTTTCCAAAGCTAGCTGAAGTGCTATCTTCACCATGAAACATATCATAAGAGTTCAGCTAGAAATAACATGGTATTTGAATGTTGATCAAGGACTTGAGCTTATTTTCCATTAAGCTTAATTGTCTTCAGTCCCAGTTTTGTCATAAATTTAATGGGGAAAACGCCTACTTAATGGGGTTGTTATAAGATTAAATGAGATAATTGCTTATGTAAAAACATCTGACATAGAGTAGTTGGTAACTAAACACGGGTTAATTTCCTTTTATTCTTCTGAATTCATATAGCACTTTTGGTATACTGCTTTATATTATAGATATTTATATATTGGTTTTACTACTTAACTAGATTTCTTAAAGTCCAGGCTTATGATGTATATGTGTGTGCATACACATATATACACAAAAATATACATATATGTATGTATATGTGTATTTTGTATGTGTATATATATGCATGCCTGGGTATATACACATATGTATAAGTACATATATGTATATACACAGAAAGCATTTTTATTACATAGTCATTCCATAAATATCCAGACTTAGACCTGGAGACATTGTGACTCACACCCAGCTAATTCAGTGATGAAGGTTGGCTCCTTTTGTTTCACCCAAGTTTTTATAAAAGGCAGGTATGTATCTATATATGGACCTACACCTGGGAGAAGTACATATACTGTGTTGATTGAACACCAAAGCCTAGAGGTGGTGCCTTAATGGCCCAAACACTCTCTTCATGTATATGGATACACCATCAAGCACATGCTATGATCTGTCTGTTGATGGCAGATGGGCTGGCTCCATGCCTTTACTGCCCTGAGTCAAATTCAGTGATGTGGACACCAGAGCAGGCATCCAGGTTAAACTGGGAAACTTCAGTAGAGGTAAACCGGGTTTGAATTCTGGTTCTCCTATTTCCCAGATTAAGACCTTGACAAGATTATTTAACTCCTCCATGCTTCAGTTTTGTCATCTGAAAAACAGTATCTATTTCACAGGGTTATTTTGAGGGTTAAATGGATGAGCACTTTAAAGAACTTAACCTGGCATATAATTAGTATTTAGCATTAGCTCTCCTCCTCCTCTAATAGGTGATTCTACTTGAGAAGTGGAAAGTTTGTGGGAGCTCCCCTCTACTTGCTAAATGGGATGCTGCCTGCTTAATAAAGCCCATTTGACCTCTAAAAAAGTGGAGAGAGGGAAGAATATTTCATGGGAAATATTATATGACATGTGAAAATTATATGAAATTCAAATTTCAGTGTTTGTTACCAAAGTTTTATTGGAAGACAACCATGCTTATTTATTAAATATTATTAAATATTGTCCTGTGGCCTCTTTGATACCACAACAGCACAGTTGAGTACTTGCATCAGAATGTGCATCCTACAAAGCTGAAAAGATTTACTAACTGGCTCTTTACAGAAATGTTTGTGGATCTCTTCTCTAAAAGGTTAAATGACTCGCCCAAAATTACAGAGCTTATAGGGCCAATATTTTGCATCTTGAATCCAGATCCTTTCACTATCTCAAAAAGAAAAAAGAAAGAAAGAAAAAAAAAAAGAGGCTCACTGATTAGGTATCTCTTTACTTTTCAGACACACAAAAAGTATATATATTTGTGTGTTTTAAATCTTTTGGGGACTCCCAGGCTTCTTAGCTTCAATTCAATTGTAAAAAGCTTCAATTATGGAAGCATGGTAAGTGCGAAATCCACAGATGCGTCCTCTCGAACACAGCTGACATGAGCACCTCCTCCTCACCACTAATCAGACAGCTTCCACTTCGCTGTCTCAAGCTCTCCTCAAAGCTGAAGTGTGTCACCTGCAGGATACTTGTCTCTTCCAACAGCACCATGAAGAGACTTATTCTTAGCCCTAGTCCAGCCATAATACTTACCAAGAGTATTATACCCCTTGGTGCTCTTGTGACTGAGGAAAATCAAAACAACATCAGCTGGAGAAAAACACCACCCTCCTATTATACCCCTTATAGGTGGTTTCTCCTTAAAACTTTTTTTGAATATTTACTGACAGTATCTGCTCTAATTACCATCTATACAGAGAAAGCTTTAGAAACTCATATGCTAACCTCTTCTGTTTCAGAATAGGTTTGTTAATGGTAGGTAAACTTACAATAACCTGGAAGAGAATCCTCTGTTCTCAGCGGGAGATAAGTTACCCAGAAGATTTAATCAGGAGCAAGATGGCCAATTTGGGCAGTTTCCCAAATATTACTGGGTTGACCCATGGTATTCATTATTTTCTGTTTTTGTATTAATTCTAAAAATTAATCATATCTGTATCCAAATATAAATATATAATCATATTCCAAAATCCAGTTAATTTTTTAAACAGCCTACATTTTGGTGTAAGGCCCATTCTCCCTTCTTTGTGTTAATGCCGAGAGCCAAGAATTAAACTCCTTCAGCAGTTGTAAATAGGGCATGTAATTCCTTTCCCAAATATTACATTGAGTACTAAGACAAGTTAGCTATTAGGCTGTGATTTATGTGTATTATAGTTATTAACAAATTTATCAAGAGAAAAGGCAAAACACACATTTATACTACAATAAGCAAGTCTTTAAGGTATAGATGTAAGGTGACTTATTTCATCATCATCATGACCATCATTATTACACTTATTGGAAATACATTAGGACTGATTCTCTATTAAGCTATCAGTCAGAGAAACCTCTTCCAAGGCAGTAATTACTTAAAAGTAGAGAATATGTGTATAGCAGAGATTGTTAAACTTGTCTTTGTTAAAATTTGCACCAGGTCATGGAGCCTTCCTAATGCTAACACAAAGCATTTTGTAATTTATCCTGCCCCTGAAGGTTTTAAGTTTTCATTTGAAAGGATTTAAGATTTACAGAAGAGTGGTAATAATACTACAAAAACAAATTTCCCTATATTCTTCACCCAGATTCTTCGAAAGTAAACATTTTACATGTGTTTTACCCATTTTTTTGTACAAATAGATAAATGAATAGATATAATTATGTTTTTTGAACCACTTGAGAATAAGTTGTAGACATGATGCTCCTTTATCAATAAATACTTCAGTGTCTATTTCCTAAAACCAAGGGCATTCTCCACATAACCACAGCACAGTCATCAAAATCAGGAAATTAACTTTGATACACTTAAGCCAGGAAATTAACTTTGATTTATGGAGCTCATTCAAATCTTACCAGTTGCCTTACAAATACCCTTTATAGGAAAAGAAAAATAAATCTGATTTAAGATTCACTCTAGGAGCACAAATTATCATTTGTTTTTTCTCTCTTTAGTCTCCTTAATCTGGAATCTCCAGTCTAATAACCTTGACACTTCGGAAGAGTCCATGCCATTTATTTTGAAGAACATCAGTTTGTAGATTCTGATTTTCCTCATGATTAGACTCACACTATGTTTTTTGGGGGGCAGGAATATTACAGAGTGATGCTTGGCCCTTTCTCAGTGCATTTTATCAGGAGATATATGATGTCTATTTATTTGATTGTGGGTAGTATTAATGTTCAACTCTTGGTAAGGTAGTATCTACTGGGTTTTTCCACTATCAATTTTCCCTTTGTTAATACATATCTTATCTGGAGACCATGTAATATCTTCTTTTTCATCAAACTCTCACCAGTAATTTCTCACCTGAAATAGTTATTACTATGAAAGGTGCCATATGGTGAGTTTTCAATTTCATTACTTCTACATTTATTACTGTATGGAAGAGATTTTTCTTCCTTGCACATTTATCTATCTATTTATATTAGAATAAATATGAACTCTTATTCAGTGAATTATAAGTCATTCATATCATTGTTTATTTTGACATATAAATTGTTCCAGTTTTGGCTAGTGGGAGACCCAGTGCAAATTTCTGTGGTGAGCAGTAAGGTTACTTGAATAGTGTTTACGATTCTGGCAGCACTATAAAGAGTGCTTTAGAAATAGAAATAGGAGGTAGAGAAAAGATGAGAAATGAGAGTTTTGGGTATGGGAAGGATAGAATGGGTCTTAATGTTCCTGGGGAGGCAGAATCACTAGGATTGAGAAATTGGGTGTAGAGTTAAAGGAACAAATGTTTTGGGGGGCGTCTGGGTGGCTCAATTGGTTAAGTGGCTGCCTTTGGCTCAGGTCATGATTCCAGGGTTCTGGGATTAAGCCCCGCATCAGGCCACTGCTCAGCGGAGAGCCTGTTTCCCTCTCTCCCTCTGCCTGCCACTCTGCTTACTGTGCTCTCTCTCTATCTCTCTGTCAAATGAATAAATAAAATCTTAAAAAAGGGGGGGGATGATCCCAGGGTTCTGGGATCAAGCCCCGCATCGGGCTCCCTGCTCGGCAGGGAGACTGCTTCCTCCTCTCTCTCTGCCTGCCTCTCTGCCTACTTGCGATCTCTGTCTGTCAGATAAATAAAAATGAAATCTTTAAAAAAAAGGCGGGGGGACAGAGGTTTGGGTCTGGGTATCTAAGAAGATAGTGGTACTTCAGGCAGAAGCAGAGATGAGGTTGCAAATGAAGACAAGTTTAGGTTGAGACTCTCTGAGCTCAAGTTTCCAAGGAAATATCCATGTAGAAAATTTTCTGCCATTTCTTTGTCCCCAACCAGGAGTTCTGCATCCTGGGACAATTATATTCTACTACAATAGGCCAGGAAGGAAAGAAAGAGTGAAAGGATGGAATTTCCAGACACTCCTTCCTCCTGCTCTTTCCCCTAGCAGCATTCAGACCAGGTGTTAACTGAGACACTTCTTCTCTGACGTAGGAGAATGTGTGGTGACCGAGTAATCTGTGTTCTTATTGCTATTAGGGTGATGGAGTGGCCTGAAAACCATGCACTCTGGAATCTGTTGTCTATTTTCACTCAGTAAAGCATTTTTTTTTTTCTTAAGAAAAAAATAGAGACATAGAGTTCAGGAAAGAAAAATTGTAAAGGAATAGACTGGGAAATTGTCAAAGACTGAGGCTTTACAAATAAATGGGCTCATTTAGCAGGAGTGTAAAACCAAAATAGAGGCGGGCCAGTTTTAGGGTATGCCTGTAATTAAAATGTCAGTGGTAGACCAAGGAAAAGACCCTACAGAAAGTGAGAATATCAAAGACGGCTTTTTGATCCATTATCAAAACCTAGATAAAAGACATTTCAAAAAAGAAGCAGTAGTAAATGGAGTCAAATTCTGAGACTGAATAATATGAAAGATGAGATGAGGCCATAAATTTGACAGTTAGGAAGTGAGTGTCATCTTTAAGAGAATGATCTTAAGAGATCAGTGTGGATGCACTCTCTCACTCTCTCTCAGTCTCTCTCTCACTCTCAATTAAATAAAAAAAACTTTAAAAAAAAAAGAAGAGATCAGTGTGGATAGGAACCAATTTATAGGGGAGTAAGATGAGGTAAGAAAGGGACAACAGCGAATACAGTCTGCATTCAGAACATCTGGAAGTATAAGAAAGATAGCAAGTACTTTGGATGAAGCCGGAGCAAGAGGATTTTCTTAAGATGGAGGACCTGACAATTGCTTTGCTCTAAGGTACATTAAAGAGGGTAAGATCAAGAATGTAAGAGGTCATCTTTGGAAAGCAGAAAGTCTTACCCTACCTGGAATATAGACAAGAGCAATGGATATAATTCTAGAGAAGTCTTGAAGTGAAGAGGAGGCTGATGTCAAGATAAATAGCCTGATTCTCTCTGTGTAGTCAGAGTAAAGGGAAGAGAAGGATTCAGAGATTTTTTGAGGAGTGGAAATGATTTTAGACAATGGCCATAAGGAATGAAATGTGCCCAAGGATAACATAGAAGCATTATTGCAGAGAGGAGAATCAAATTGTTCATATACCATGTTAATGATGATTGAACATGTTAACACCTCAAGTCCTTTACAGATCAGAATAAACAAATGGATGGGTATGTTATGAGTATGTTAGGCTTTTCAGAAAGCAGATGTTGAGTCAGGATTACATATGCAAGAAGCTTATTCAGAGGAAATGCCTGTGAAAGGTAGAAGGGAGGGAGTTGCAGAAGGTGGGGAGAGCCTTCAGATTGTGCAGGTCTAATCTCTATGAAGGAGAAGGAGGAGAAAGGATTAGCTAGGAAGAGTCTCAAACTTCAGTGCAGTTCTCAGAAGTTTTTCCCAAGCCAAGGGGAAATCCTCAAGCAAAGTCCTCTGTTAAGGGAGTTTCCCATCTTGCAAGAATGGGCTGGCTTCAGTATGCCATGGTCAGTCACTGGCTGGGAGCAGCCTAAAAGCAGGGAATGGGCCTTGGGGTTGATCCAGGGAGAAGGCAGCTCAATTTTTCTCTGCAACAGGGGATTTGAGGTCGACATACTCATGGCTGTCACAGTGAACACGTAATGAATATATATTTTTCAAGATCAATTCTCTGAGGGAGAAAGAATCACCTGAAAGATTCCGAACATGAATCTGAATTCTGGGAACCTGAAAGAGTTCCCAGCAAAAGCTCCAAAGATGGGCTAAGATCAAAACCTTAGCCTGAGAGGACCTGTTCATCTGTTGTGACATAGGGCTGGAAATTGAACCTAAGTGGATGGATTCAGGAGGCTGTGGAAGGTTTGAACTGCCAGAGCCAAAGTGAGAGGAGTAGAACCTAGATAAAAGTTAGGTAGAGCACCTGATAGCCACTCTGAGGACCTTGCATCAAGAAATTTGAATAGGTTGGTGAGAAGTCAGGACAGAAGGAAGCCATACAAAAACAACAACAACAACAACAACAACAAAACAACAACAACAACAACAACAACAAAACACTGTCCAAAGAGTTGTGGTGATTTAACAGGAGTAAGGGTGGTATTAAGGAAGAAACCAGAGATGCCTGGGTGACTTAGTCATTAAGCATCTGCCTTCAGCTCTGTTCATGGTTCCAGGGTCCTGGGATCAAGTCCTGCATCAGGTTCCTTGCTTGGTGAGCCTGCTTCTCCCTCTCCCTCTGCCTGCTGCTCCCCCTGCTAGTGCTCTCTCTCTGTCAAATAAGTAAATAAAATCTTAAAAAAGAAGAAGAAGAAGAAGAAGAAGAAGAAGGAGGAGGAGGAGGAGGAGGAGGAGGAGGAGAAACCATTGGGGATATAAACACTTGGGAGAAGAAACAAAGATCTCATTTTTAATGCTTCCCTGATCAAACTTTGGATGGCTTTGTGCTCTCTATTAATGAGAGAAACTGTTTTCTAATAGGTGAATTTAAAAAAAGATTAGGACCAGCTGAGAATGGATAAATTGAATTTTTAATTACCTTAAATAGCATAAGTATAGGAATCTTGGCAGAAAGTTAAAGATTAGCAAGTGCTATGTAGAGAAACCAGTGTGGGTAGATGGGGATAATCTGATGTTGGTCATAGCCAATATCCATCCAACCCTTTTGTTGTTCTGTATAGCCCCTGCTCATCCTCAGCCTAGGATTGGTGTCCAAAAAAAAAAAAAAAAAAATTCTCATGTGCTCTGAAGAATTCTGATCCAGATATACTGGTGCCTAGAACATTGCCTGGAACATAGTAAGCACGCTCCAAGTATTTGTTGAATGAATGAAGGCAGGTTCACTGAAATTTTATATGGGACATCAAAGGTTATTCTGGAGGACAAACCAGAAAACCAGGAAATCAGAACTTTTTTCTCTGGCTATCCCAGCCCAGCTAAAGAAAGTCATCAGTTCATTTTCATTATTTCATCACCTCTAGGATGTATCTTTCCTACCTCTAAGTATCCTGTTGCTTCTATTATAGATAATACTTAATAAATGTCTCTACTTCAAAAGTTGCTATATTAGTCTAGGTTCTCCAGAGAAATAGGATCAATAGGAGGTGAGTAAATAGGTAGGTAGGTAGAGAGAGAAAGAGAGAGTGAGGAAGAGAGAGATAGATAAAATGGATTTATTGTAAGGAATTGGCTCACATGATTATGAAGACTGAGAAATCAAAGATCTGTAGTCAACAAACTGGAGACCAAAAAGAGCTTATGGTATAAGTTCTAGTCCAAGTCCAAAAGCAAAAGAAGATGGATCTCCCACCTTGAAGAGAGGAAGAAAGAAAGAATTCTTTCTTTTTCAGCGTTTTATTCTGTTCTGGCCTTGTACAGATTGGATGAGGCCTGTCCACATTGGAGAGGGCAATCTACTTTACCAGGTCTACTGATTCAAATGTGAATCTCATTCAGAAACACCCTCACTGACACACAGAAATAAAGTTTAACCAAGTATCTGAGCATTCCACAGCACATTCAAGCTGACATAAAATTAACCATCATAGTTGCTAGTAGAGGGGGAGATGAACCATGAGAGACTGTGGACTCTGAAAAACAATCCGAGGGTTTTGGAGGGTCACAGGGTAGGAGGTTGGGTGAGCCTGATGGTGGGTATTATGGAGGGCACGTGTTGCATGGAGCACTGGGTGTGGTGCATAAACAATGAATTCTGGAACACTGAAAAGAAATTAAAAAAATAAATAAAAAATTTTTAAAAAGAAAGAAAATCTAAAAACAAAGTTCTGTGAATAATTATTTAAATAAGTGGCTCCTCCTTAGACTATTCCAATGAAGTTAACATCCCCTGGGGTGGATTCAACACAGATGAAAATAAAAACTAGACTTGGCTAATTCCCAAGTTTTTGGAATCACAAGTTTGCCTAAATGAAACCGTTAATAAAGGCAAGATGTGAAAAAAGAGAGCACTTTCCATTTTAATACTAACTGTCCTTAATGTATGTAAAAGACATAAAGACATAAAGAGTTCAGGGGCGGGCAGCGATCTCCTGGGTCAGGAGAACAATCTCAGTTCTGATTATGTGTCATCATCCTTCACGGTATGAGCAAGAGGGCAGAGCCAAGAAACCTCCATTTTTGGCTAAAGGGTTATGTCATTTTAGAATAAACTCAATTATTTTTCTAACTCGGTGTCAAACTTTTAAACTTAACTGCTCTGAAATCAGTTCTCTTGTGCAATGTTTATGTGTTCAACAGCTTTTGAGTAATAGACAACTAGAAACTATAGCTTGTCCACACCCTGAAGGGGGGCGGTCAGGTTCAAAGAAACTCAATTTTTGGGTGTGTGTGTGTATGTGTTTGTTTTTAAGTAAGTTCTATGCCCAAAATGGGGCTTAAACTCATGACCCCAAGATCAAGAGTTCCATGCTCCATGAACTGAGCCAGCCCCAAAGTAGCTCAGTTTTAATAATCCTTCCTCTGATCATTTCCCAGGTTTCCAATTTTTATGTCTTTAAGAAGTAGGTACAAAACTCATTGAAAAACTATTCATTTGGAAAATATTTAATCTTCACTTAGAAGGTTCTGTTTTCAAGTTTTTTTTTGTTTTGTTTTTATAATTTTTTTTTTTTAAGATTTTATTTATTTATTTGTCAGAGAGAGAGAGAGGTAGAGAGAGCAAGCACAGGCAGACAGAATGGCAGGCAGAGGCAGAGGGAGAAGCAGGCTCCCTGATGAGCAAGGAGCCCGATGTGGGACTCGATCCCAGGACGCTGGGATCATGACCTGAGCCGAAGGCAGCTGCTTAACCAACTGAGCCACCCAGGCGTCCCTGTTTTCAAGTTTTTTAAGTGGTCAGTTATAAGATTTTTAAGGAGGAGACACAGTCATACCATTTTTGGTTATAAAGATGATATAACAATGACAACACTTCTTCATATGTTTTCAAAATTCTCCCTTGAAAAAAGTCATTTTCTCATTCAGTTTTTTCAAACATCACCTTTTCTTTGCAAGATGGATAAAAAAATTTGTAAGTAAATGGTAATCAGGTATGATTAGATGTAATTATTTAACCTCTTAAAGTGGCCCAAGAAAGCTTGTGCTATGAATAAAAGATTTATCTCCGCTATTTTCCTTTCATTTAGTTGCACTAGTGTATTGTGTCTACCTTTGCTCTGAGATTTTTTTACAGGAATATTTTTGAGGACACCTGTCTTTTATGAAGACAAGTTAAAGCTAGATGATACAATCTATAAAGCCATTTCATTTGTGCACATGTGAACACAAAGTTAACACGACTTCCTACCACCCCCCTAAGAATCCTACCCTCTCCTCAGGATCCATCCTGTACCAGACCTGACATGTGACTATCTGACAGGCAGACAAAATCAGAGTGTTAGAGCCAATCTCCATATTTAATAGCAGCGTCACTTACTGCTTTCACCCTCCTCCCCCTGGAATCCATCTTCCTCCTGAAGTCATTTGATCATTCCCGCTGACATTCCTTGATTCTGTGAGTCTGTCCTGGATGAGAACTGCCTACACTGGTTGACAGAGCTGTTACTGGGTGACGTGCACAGGTCTGAGTCCTCACTTGCCCCGTGTCTCACTCCATTTTTGCCAGAATGCAACAAGGGCTTCAAAAGATGGGACTGAAAATGGATATTCCTGAGAATTAGAAACAAATCACAGCAGGGAACTAACAACATAAAAATACTTCAAACTGTGAGGAATTGAAGCAACAGTTCCTGTTGTGATGTACACAATGGACACAGCATGTGAACGGCTATTTAAAAGACGGGAAGAAAAAAGGATGTCTTTGAGAAACAACTTTTAAAAACCACAGAGAACGCAAATGTCTCATGAGCAGAGCACTTAACTGCCACAGAAAAACCTCTGGAGCTGAAATAGTGAACCCATGGAAGAAGTTTAAAGTTTGAATCCCGAAGTAAGTTTTGCCACAACCTGCCCCATCTCCTGGTGCTCACAAATCCCTCTCAGTGCAACCAAAAGTCCTCCTGCTTCTATCAGTCCCCAAGAACTACTCGGCCAAGGTCACCAAGTCCACCTCAAAATCACTTAAGTACGTAAAACTGGATGAGGAAGGTGAGTAATCCTAATTCGGTCCCCAATCTAAAAATAAGGCATTTATTTCTAGACTAGCGTTTTAAGTTCAGAGTAATTTGTGACTTGGTATGTCTATGGGTGATTAATAAATCATATTACATCACCATTATATTACTTTTCAAGTGTAGACCTACTAAGGCAAGATTACTCTGAATTGAACAGAGAATGAAAATAAAAAGTGTAAGCTTATAAGTAGCACTTAATATTATGTATGCTCAAAAGAGACTATTTTACATAAGGATCAGATTCCTCTGGGGGGAAATTTTTTTTTTAAAGTCATATTTAACAAAATCAACAGTGACCCAGAACTTCCTTTTGATATTGAAGGAATAACTTCTTTTTTTTTTTTTTTTTTTTTTTTTTTTAAAGATTTTATTTATTTGACAGAGAGAGATCACAAGTGGGCAGAGAGGCAAGCAGAGAGAGAGAGAGGAGGAAGCAGGCTCCCTGCAGAGCAGAGAGCCCGATGTGGGACTCGATCCCAGGTCCCTGAGATCATGACCTGAGCCGAAGGCAGAGGCTTAACCCACTGAGCCACCCAGATGCCCCTTGAAGGAATAACTTCTAATTGAGTAACTAATGAGCAATTTATTACACTCAATCTGTTTTATAATCATAATGTCTAGATTGTAAAGTCCTAGAGGGCAATGACTACACATTTTGTTCACTGACTTAAAGATCTTCTCCAGCTGGTAACATATTAAATAATCAGAAAATTTTTGTATCATTTGGGATGCTTTCAGCTGGAATTAATGGGAAACTCATTTCAACCTGCTCAAGCCTTAGAGATATGTATTATCTTATAACAACCAATAGTCCAGAGTTAGGGGAAGTTATCAAGTGGTTCAATCATGGGATTCTTGGATGGCTCAGTCAGCTGAGTGTCTGACTTTTGGTTTTGGCTCAGGTCATGATCTCAGCATCGTGATCTCAGGGTCGTGAGATTGAGCCCCGTGGTAGGCTCTGTGCTCAGTGGGGAGTCTGCTCCAGATTCTCTCTCTCCCTCTCCCTCTGCCCCTCCCTTGCTCACGCTCTCTCTCTTTCTCTAAAATAAATAAATATTTTTAAAAAGTGGCTCAATCACATTATCAAAGACCCAAAATCTTTCCATTATACTACCCTCAGAATATCAGCTTTTGCTTAGAAGCCAGCTCCCCTCAAGTTTGTAAGATGGCTACCATGTCCCAGGAATCATGAGTAGATATGTCAAACTCTGCTGGATAATGTGGCCATCTCTTCCCATGCGTCTCTTTCTAAGAGGAGGAAACATTTCCCAGGAGCCTCCTACATTCCTTTCTTTAGGAACTGGGTCATATGACTACTGTTAAACCAATCACTGGCAAGACAAATATAACCCAATGATTAATTTAAAACTAATCATAATTTAAGACTTTGGCTCATGCTGGAAAGATGGACAACTGTATCAGTTAATAATATGTTTGGTTGTATGGAGATCCCAAATAACTGAGACTTAAATAAGAAAGGAAATTCACTCCCATAAAAATTGAGAGGTGAGCAATCCTAGACTAGGTACAAAATATTTATTCCCACACTGTGTCGTAAAACAAAAAACATTTGGCAATGATTCTGAGGGTCATCTGATTTGTTCTGTGGTGTCAGCTGGACTTCAGGATCTCCTGTTAGTGGGTATGCAGCCACAGGTAGGATTTGTTGTTGGCCGGATGGATTTCCCCATATGTCTGGGACCTCAGCTGTGCCAATTGGGCTGCCTCAGATCTGTTTCACATTGTCTCTCAGCCTGAAGTAAAGTAGTCCAGGACTGTTCCCATGCACAGGCAAGAGCAAGCAGAAATATATGTATCTTCCTAGAATGGCATAAGCTCCACAGAATGTAATGGTTTAAAACAGCCATTTCTTTAGTTTAAGAGCCTGCAAACAGTACTTTAGGCTGGTTTCACCTGGGCTCCTTCATCTGTTAACATGCAGCTCTGTGATGGCTAGGTCACTCTGCTTCTGGAGTTTGGAAGGCTGTTGGCTAGACCCCCTCAGCTTTCCTCTGCGTGGTTTCTCCTCCTCCAGCAGGCTAGGCTGAGTTTGTGCTCATGGTGGAAGCAGGGGTCCAAGGGAGAAAGTAGAAGCATGCAAGGGTGTTTGAGATTCAGGCATGAAACTGGCATGGAGTCACTTCTGCATTCTATTGACCAGAGCTACTCAGAAGGCCAGCCCAGATATAAGGTATGTGGAAAATATACTCCACTTCTTTTTTGTTTTTTTTAATTTAATTTTACTTCAAATTCCAGTATATTTAACATACAGTGTTATATTAGTTTCAGGTGCACAGTAGTGACTCAACAATTTTATACATTACCCAGTGCTCATCACAAATGCACTCCTAATCCCCATTGCCTATTTTACCCATCTCCCCACCCACCTCCCTTCTGGTAAACATCTGTTTCTTCTCTGTATTTAAGAGTCTGTTTCTTGGTTTACCTCTCTATTTTCCCTTGGCCTTTTGTTTGTTTGTTTCTTAAATTCCACATGAGAAAATCACAAGGTATTTGTCTTTCTCTGGCTGGCTTATTTCATTTAGAATTACATATACTCTCTAGCTCTATCCATGTCATTGCAAATGGCAACATTTCATTCTTTTTAATGGCTGAGTAATATTCTATTACATATATAATTATTATCATAATATGTAATAATTATATATTATTATATAAGGATTATGTAATCTTTATCCACACATCTATCGATGAATACTTGGGATGCTTCTATAATTTGGCTATTGTAGATAATGTTGCTATAAACAAAGGGGTGCACATATCCCTTTGAATTCATGTTTTTGTATTCTTTGGGTAAATACCCAGTAGTGCAATTATTGGATCATATGGTAATTCTATTTCTAACTCTTTGAGAAACCTCCATACTGTTTCCCCCACTGGCTGCACCAATTTGCATTCCCATCAACCATGTAACAGGGTTCCCCTTTCTCTACATCCTCACCAGCACTTATTGTTTCTTGTGTTACTGATTTTACCCATTCCAACATGTGTGTTTCTATCATTGTAGGTTTTTTTTTTATGTTTTATTTACTTATTTTGCAGAGAGAGGGAGAGCAGCAGGCAGAGGGAGAGGGAGAAGCAGGCTCTCCGCTGAGCAGAGAGCCCAACATGGGGCTCCACCTGAGGAACCCAAGTTCCTGACCTGAGTCAAAGGCAGACGCTTAATGACAGGGCCACCCAGGCGCCTTCTTCTGCCCATTTTTAATTGGATTATTTCTTTGGGGGATGTTGAGTTTTATAAGTTATTTATATATCTTGGATACTAACCCTTTGTTGGATATGTCATTTGTAATTATCTTCTCCCATTCCATTGGTGGCTTTTTAGTTTTGTTGATTACTTCCTTCACTGTGCAGAAGCTTTTTATTTTGATGTCCCAATAGCTTATTTTTGCTTTTATTTCCCTTGCCTCAGGAGGCAGATCTAGAAAAATGTTGCTATGGCCAATGTTAGATAAATTACTGCTTGTGTTCTGTTCTAGGATTTTTATGGTTTTAGGTCTCACATTTAGGTCTTTAATCCATTTTAAATTTGTTTTTGTGTATGGTGAAAGAAAATGGCTCAGTTCCATTTTTTGCATGTCGCTGTCCAGTTTTCCCAGAACCATTTGTTGAAGAGACATTTTCCCATTAGATATTCTTTCCTGCTTTGTCAAAGAGTGACTGACCATATAAATGTGGGTTTATTTCTGGTTTTCCTATTTCTGTTCTATTGATCTATGTGTCGATTTTTGTGCTAGTACCATACTATTTTGATTACTACAGCTTTGTAATATAACATGAAGTCTGGAACATGAAGCCTTGAGGTTTTTCTTTTTCAAGATTGCTTTGGTTATTCAAGGTTTTTTGTGGTTCCATATAAATTTTAGGATTTTTTTTTGTTCTAGTTCTGTGAAAAATGCTATTGGTATTTTGATAGGGATTGCATTAATCTGTAGGTAGCTTTAGGAAAATAGACATTTTAACAATATTTGTTTTTCTAATCCGTGAACATGGAATTCTTTGCATTTCTTTGTGTCATCTTCAATTTCTTTCATCAGTGTTTTATAGTTTTCAGAGTACAGGTCTTTCATTTCTTTGGTTAGATTTATTACTAGGTGTTTTATTCTGTTCAGTACAATTGTAAAAGGGATTGTTTTCTTTTTTTTTAATCTTTATTTTATTTTTATATTTTTTTATAAACATATAATGTATTTTTATCCCCAGGGGTACAGGTCTATGAATCACCAGGTTTACACACTTCACAGCACTCTCCATAGCACATACCCTCCCCAATGTCCATAACCCCACTCTCCTCTCCCGACCCCCCTCCCCCAGCAACCCTCAGTTTGTTTTGTGAGATTAAGAGTCACTTATGGTTTATCTCCCTCCCGATCCCATCTTGTTTCATTTATTCTTCTCCTACCCCCCTAACCCCCCATGTTGCATCTCCACTTCCTCATATCCGGGAGATCATATGATAGTTGTCTTTCTCTGATTAACTTATTTCACTAAGCATGATACCCTCTAGTTCCATCCATGTCATTGCAAATGGCAAGATTTCGTTTCTTTTGATGGCTGCATAGTGTATATATACCATTGTGTATATATACCACTTCTTCTTTATCCATTCATCTGTTGATGGACATCTAGGTTCTTTCCATAGTTTGGCTATTGTAGACATTGCTGCTATAAACATTCGGGTGCATGTGCCCTAAAAGGGATTGTTTTCTTTATTTCTCTTTCTGCTGCTTCATTATTAGTGTGTAGAAATGCAGCAGATTTCTGCACATTGATTTTGTATCCTGTGATTTTACTGAATTCATTCACCAGTTCTAGTAGTTTTTTGGTGGAGTCTTTCAGGTTTTCTATATAGAGAGTGTCATGTCACCTGCAAATAGTGAAAGTTTTACTTCTTTCTTACCAGTTTGGATGCCTATTATTTCTTTCTTGTCTGATTGCCGCAGCTATGACTTCTAGTACTCTTTTGAATAAAAGTGGTGAGAGTGGACATCCTTGTCCTCTTCCTGACCTTAGGGGAAAAGCTTTCAGTTTTCCTCATTGAATATGATGTTCATGTGGGTTTTTCATATATGGCTTTATTATGTTGAGTCATGTTCCATTTAAGCTTACTTTGTTGAGGGTTTTTGTCATGAATTGATGTTGTACTTTGTCAAATGATTTGCATCTATTAAGATGATCATATGGTTTTTGTCCTTTCTCTTATTGATGTGATATGATGTGTTATATTGATTTACCTACAAATATTGAACCACCCTTGCATCCTGGGAATAAGTCCCACTTGATTGTGGTAAATGATTTTTTTAACATATTGTTGGATTCTGCTTGATAGTATTTTGTTGAAGAGTTTTACATCTATGTTCATCAGAGATATTGGCCTATAGTTCTCGTTCTCACTGGTGTCTTTATCTGGTTTTGGTATCAGGGTAATGCTGGCCTCATAGAATGAATTTGGAGGTTTTCCTTCTATTTTTTGAAATAGTTTAGTAGAATGGACATTAACTCTTCTTTAAATGATTGTTAGAATTTGCCTGTGCAGCCATCTGGTTCTGGACTTTTGTTTGTTGGAAGTTTTTTAATTACCAATTCAATATCCTTGTTGGTAATTGGCTTGCTCAAATTTCCCATTTCTTCCTGCCTCAGTTTGGGAAGTTATATATTTCTAGTAATTTATCCATTTCTTCTAGGTTGTCTAATTTGTTGGCATATAATTTTCATAACATTTTCTTATAATTGCTTATATTTTTGTGGTGTTGGTTATTCTCTTTCATTGGTGATTTTGTTTATTTGAGTCTTCTCTCTCTCTCTCTCTCTCTTTTATAAGTCTGGTTAGAGGTTTATCAATTTTGTCAATCTTTTCTTTTTCTTTTATTTTTCATTTTTTTTTTTTAAATGGGACTTACACTCACTACCCAGAGACCAAGACCTGAGCTGAGATCAACAGTCAGATGCTTAACTGACTGAGCCACCAGGTGCCCCCAATTTTGTTATCTTTTCAAAGAACCAGAATCTGTGTCATTGGCATGGTCTATTGTTTTTGTTTTGTTTTGTTTTATTTTGTTCATATGTCATCAATTTCTGTTCTAATCTTTACTATTTCCTTTCTTCTGCTGGTTTTACATTTTGTTTGTTGTTTTTTTTCTAACTCCTTTAGATAATACACTCCACTTATTGATGAGCATAGCTGCAGTCACATTGCAAGGCTAATGGATTCAAAGAGTAGAATAGTAGGGTTCACTTTTGCAGACCAATCTACCACAGCAGTGGCTCTGTTCCTTTCAGCTGACCAGTACACTATTTTCAGGGTATGATCCCTGTCCTCCTGGTCCAAGATGTCAACCACCACATCTACTTTCCAGGCTGCAGACTGAAAAAAGAAATAAAGAAGTTGAGATGAACAGCATGCCAGCTGTCCTTTAAGGAATATTCTTGGAAGATTCTAAGTAACTCTTTGTTTATATCCAGTTGGCCAGAACCTAGTCACATGGCCACACAGGGGAGTCTGGGAAATGCAGTCTGTATTCTGGGTGGCCAAGGGCACTGATGAATTCTATCCATTTGGAATGAGGAAGTAAACAGTATTGTAGGATAACTGTTAATCAGTCACAACACCCAAAATATATCAATCAAAGAAGGAGAAGTTGTTATATAGATAGATAGATAGCCCAACCAACCGTATCTGATATAATATTATATTTCATTTTGCAATATATAAAAATCATTTCAGGGACCACCTGGATGGCTCAGTTGGTTAAACAACTGCCTTCGACTCAGGTCATGATCCCAGAGTCCCAGAATTGAGTCCCACATCGGGCTCCCAGCTCCGTGGGGAGTCTGCTTCTCCCTCTGACCTTCTCCCCTCTCATGCTCTTTCTCTCAAATAAATAAATAAAATCTTTAAAAAAATCATTTCAATCCAGTTTTTATTTTAACAAACTACCACCATTATTAGAAAAAAAAATCTACATTGATTTTATGACTTTATTTTCCTTTTTCTCCAGAAGTGGGAGCTGCCGTGCACTAACACAGTAAAGATTCTCTTTCTATCCTGATGCCAGTTTAGTTTGCACCTGGATGGACTGCAGAATGTCCCAGATATCACTTGTATCTTAGGAGAAGAGTTTTATTACATTATTTCTACACCAGTGTGATAGAAATCTTGTCAAGAATCCTACCGTCAAAATATCTTCTTGCACTCAATTATTCTTCACAGGCTTTTGAACCACAATATCTCTGTGGGGATTGAGAGAAGCTCTAAAATTAGAGACATACTTAAGATTTTCATTGCATCAGAAATCAACTCCAGTTAACTTAAACAGTAAAAGTGAATTATTGGAACAGGTAAGAGATGCTAATAGTATCATGAGAAAGCTGAACAACAGGATCGGACTGGTCCTAAACATGGTAAGACAAGGCCAAGATCAGCTTCAGTCATGGGCACTTGGGACTTCATCTCTGACACCACTGCCTCTCAGTACCTTCCACCAGACACTGGCTTCTAGACTCTACAACAGCCACCCGGAACTCTTTTACTAACCCTCGACCTTCAAGTCAATTCTTTGAGATCCAGAGTTCTAGACAGAAGCATCCAATTAGATACTTTCAAGTCAGCTGTCAGCTGTCCAGGCTCTGGCTGCCAGGACAATGAAGAGAAAAATATCTACCCCTCCATCAGTTTTTATAAAAAGAAATTAGGCAGTTTCTCACCTGCCGTTGGATTCCTCCTAAATAAGAATGATTTTAGGAAGCTGGTCAACCAAAACAACAAAACTACAGAGGCCATGGGTGGGTGCTACAGAGGAATAGGGTCACTGCACTCAGCTAAACAGGACATTAAGATGAAGGGGTTAGAGAATCAGTGAGTTAACATGGGGTAGGAAAAATGAAATTTATGTGTATTGGAATATATTCTCATTATCAGAATTCCAGGAGGGAATACATGATTTAGTTCAAATAATTTAATTTTTATAATTTTTAATATTGGAAACAAACATTCAGTTAAATGAACAATGTGAACATAACATAAAATATCATGGAATATAGCATTTGGAAATCCTGTATTTGGAAATCTTATCTACATTAAGGAGAAGTAAGAGAAATTTTAAATTGAATTAATTTAAAAATTTAATTTAAAAATTTAATTAAAAAAATTAAATCTTGCCAATAGAAAAAAGTAACTATGAAATTAAAATGGCAATTTTCAGAAATGTGAGATCTCAAAAAGTATTCACTTGTTATACCTTTTTCAGGAAGCCTCTATGGCATGTACTACACCAAAAAAGAAAATAAACCAAGCACGTGGAAAGCATAGGGATTAGAAAACAATGTATCCGGGGGTGCCTTGGTGGCTCAGTGGGTTAAAGCCTCTGCCTTCGGCTCAGGTCATGGTCCCAGGGTCCTGGGATCGAGCCCCATATCGGGCTCTCTGCTCAGCAGGGAACCTGCTTTCCTCTCTCTCTCTGCCTGCCTCTCTGCCTGCTTGTGATCTCTGTCTGTCAAATAAATAAATAGATAAATAAAACTTAAAAAAAAAAAAGAAAGAAAACAATGTATCTGGTATAGGAGAACACTGGGAGGAATTCCCAGGATAAGGATAAAAGAAGATCCCAGGATAAAGCCATGCAGCGGACCAAGACAGCCATCAGCTCATGGAGGATAGGGTAGGAGGATGGAGGATTCCAGGAGTGAGGACTCCAAAGAGTGGAGAATGTTTGTACATATGGATATATGTATAGAGATTTGGAGTGATAAATTGGTGATAGACACATAAAAAGGCAAATGGAAATTAAGTTAATTATTAACCAGGTAACATAAAATTATATAAGGTGGCTGGGTGGCTCAGTTGGTTAAGCATCAGCATTCAGCTCAGGTCATGATCCCAGAGTCCTGGGATCAAGTCCCACATCAGACTCCCCATTCAGTGGGGAGTCTGCTTCTTCCTCTCTCTCTGCCTCTCCCTCCTCATACTCCCCTTTCTCTTGCTCTCTCAAATAAATAAATAAAATCTTTTAAAAAGATATAAAATTATAAAAGAAAGGTAATCATAGTCTACCATATAGTTCAATTGCAAATATCATGGTTAAAATAATGTTAACACTGGAGGCACCTAGGTGGCTCAGTGGGTTAAAGCCTCTGCCTTCAGCTCAGGTCATGATCTCGGGGTCCTGGGATCGAGCCCCACGTTGGGCTCTCTGCTCAGCAGGGAGCCTGCCTTCCCATCTCTCTCTGCCTACTTGTGATCTCTGTCAAATAAATAAATAAAATCTTTATAAAAAAGTCAACACTGAATATTGATCTAGTAAGAAACAGTGATAAAACTAGATCCTTGGATTTGCTTCAAATAGTATGAGATTGTGGGGGAAGTAGGTGGTGAATGGATGAAGCATGACTAGCCATAGGTTAATGGTTGGTGGTGGGTCATGGGTACACCAGGGTTCATTTAGTAATATCCTTTTTGTGGATATGTTTGAAATTGTCCATAATAAAATGCTTTTTTAAATGATTTAACTATATTAGGAAGATAGTAGTGGGGGGCATAGATATAAGAGAACTGATCCTCATTTCCGTAATCAGAAGCCCATAGACAGTATCTAAAACTAAAAACTCACATAGTAGCTGAATATGCATGTTATTTAGAAATATGGGCATAAACAACCAGATACTATAGCTAAGACACAAAATCAAGTACATTGAGGAGAAGGAATCAAGGATAAGGAGAGTGATGCTTCTGTTTTCCATTTTTGGCCTTGTAAAGCAACTTGACTTTTAAAGCCATGTGTCTATAAATCTTTTAAACAGAATTAAATTATTGGAGTGCTTGGTCACTCAGTTGCTTTAGCATCTGACTTTGGCTCGGGTCACGATCTCAGGGTTCTGGGATTGAGCCCCACATCTCACCCCCTGCTCAGTGGAGAGTCTGCTTCTCTCTCTCCCTCTGACCCTCTCCCTGCTCACGCTCTCTCCCTCTCTCTCTAATAAAATCTTTAAAAAATTAAGTTATTAACATTCAAATAAAATAACTTTTTAAAAGAAAGAGAAAGAAAGCTGAGGAACTAGTCTGAAAAGGTTACACTTGCCATAAACCACTGGAGGATCTTCTCTGGACTGAATAACCAGGACTCCTTTAGGAGTAGAGCACAAGGATGAAATCAGGTATGAGCTAGACTCCATCTGCAGGTGAGTTTCCCAATGGCTACCCAAAGTGTCCCTTAAAGTTATCAACAAGAAAGGCAATTAAGTAATTACAAATATACCCTCAGTATGGCAATTACCTAATATCTCATACTGGTCAGCTACTTACAAGCTAAATTTCTAGCTCTGAAAAGATGAGATCCTCTAAATACTCCTGAGGTCTTCTTGATGCTTTTTCTCCTGACCAGAAGGAGATTCACAGCAAAGTTGTCATTCCTTCAACACATTTTTGGACTTTAGCCTATCTTTTTCCCTGTGGCCTCCATTGACAGATAATTTTGGTTTGAGGTGATATTAAATATATTTGATGATTAATTTGGCATACAACTTGATCAGTTACCAGGGACTCCAGCCCAACTGCAGAAGTGGGGGCATCTAGGCTGCCTGACAAACCAGGTATTAATCATTTGGTCACTGGACTATGGGGAGACCCTGAGGATTGCTGGGGTGGCCAGGGCAAGAGAATGCAGGAGGCTTTGCAGGAGGCTTTGCAGGAGGCTCAGGACATTAGCTAGCTATTTACCAACTTTTTACAAACATTTTTCATATTTAACAATCCTTCACCACACTAGTACAAACGAACCAGTATCAGCTCTATCTCAGGATTCTCAACACTTAGCAGTTGGGCCAAGATGGGAATGGCCTTATTTAGGGCAGGTCTGAATCACCTACAGTTCATAACTGCTTCAGACCAGCACCATGGATTTTAGCACTTTTATCGGAGCATAGCCTGGGAGATAAGGGCAATGAATACTCTTTGTGTATCACAGATGTTCACTAGTCTGCAGAGTGCCATAGTATCTTTTTGGTTTTCACTAGTTTGCTATTTTTCACCATTCTGCTTATCTCCTTAATGCCTACCTTCCACCTGTTACCAGAGGCATTTTTGGTTGTTCAGTGATGAATCCTCATTGTCTAGAATTGTTCCAGGCACGTAGGAGGCACTCAGTGAATGAATCACTGTGGCTTCTAGGTAACAGGAAAGCTATCTTGTGCAGAGAAAAGATGTGAAGGGAAATCTAGAGAGAGTTCCTGGAATTCTGATACTATTTTGAGGGAGGGCACTCCATGATGGAAATTGTAGCTAGATGATGGCACTCTGGGGGTTCCATTCTCTTCTCAAATGGCAAGACTGTGCAAATCCAAGAGAATCTTGATACTCTGGTGTGTTAAGAAAAGGGCAGTGGGTGATTAATGCATTCTCTTCAGTCCTATCTGCCAAAACAGTAGGTTCATTTGGAAAGAGAAAGGACATTGCTCTGTTCTTAGATAAGCCTGACTGCCTTCCTCCCACTCCCAACTGCTTCCTAAACCTTATGCAATCTGAATGAGAACCTGTCACTTAGGACCCTAACATGTACTCTTATTCCATCTTCCTAAAAGACACTTGTCTTTGGATGGATGACTTACTGATTCATGCATTGGTTTAATGACCTTATTCTGTTCTATGTCCATATCCAACTGTCTTAGGTTCTAAATTCCAGGAAATCACATCAAACAGTCATACAAAACACTAGATACAATTAGGCACTTCTTAAATTAAAAAAATAATAATGATGGTGTGGGACCCCAAAATCTGAAGCATAAACTCATAATAATGATTGTTTTGCAAACTGGGATTCTTAATCTGGGATTCATAAACATGGATGGGAAAATACATTTTATTTTAGTATCTCTAACTGAAACTTATTAATTTCTTAGTTATTAATATAGACAACAAGCCAGAAAAGCATCAGCTGTGCATATGAATTTATCTCCAATAGAAATCACAGATATGAGTGTCTGGGTAGTTCAGTTGGTTAAGTGTCTGCCTTTGGTTCAGGTCATGATCCTGGGGTCCTGGGATCGAGTCCCGTATCAGGTTCCCTGCTTAGTGCAGAGTCTACTTCTCCCTCTCCCTCTACCCCTCCCCAGTGCTCATGCTCTCTCCCTCGCACTCTCTCTCTCAAATAAATAAATAAAATCTTAAAGAAATCACAGATACTTTTATATTTTATTACAGTTGCTATAGATAGCTCAAAATAATGCTTACCCATCACTACTTCAAAATTACAATAGAAAAAAAAAAAAACAAAATATTCCAAGAACTGACAATGTACTTTGTGGTAAGGCTATGTGAAAACAAGGACTCTCAAATATCTCTGGTGCTTGATCAAGCAGCCCCAATTCAAGGAATTTACCCGAAAGATGTACCTTTATAAATATGAAAAACACAAAGAATTCTCCTTTGTAGCATTATTTGTAATAGCAAAATATTGGAAACAAACAAACAAAAATGCTTATCCATAGGATATCAGTTAGGAAACTCCAGTACATGCACACAGTAGAGTTCTGAGCAGCTTTTTTTTTTTTTTTTTTGAAGTAAGGTTTCTTTATACTGATATGGAATGATTTATGGGATATTTTGTTAAATGAAAAGCAAGGGGAAAATAATATAAATAAACTGCTAATTTCTAAGTAAGAAGGAAGGGGAAATAAGAGTGCGTTTGTGTGTGTACGTGCACGAGTGAGCACGCACACATTTGCTTGTTTTTGCAAAAAAATGCAGGCAAAAAAATAGCAGGAACTAGAAAAATGTTTTCCTATGGAGTGGAAGAGATTGAGATAGGAATGAGACTTCCTTGCGTATAGCTTATCACATAACTTTGACATTTATGCTATTTAAATATTTTTTAATAATTCCAAACGTAAAATTAAAACAATGGGATAGATATTGAAATCTGCTACCCAGATCCTCTGGTAAGGGCCGCCCTGCCCTGAGAAATGCAGACAGCTGCCAGACTGCCACTTGTCAGCTCCCTGAGGGCTTGCCTCAGCTGCAGATGAACCGCCTCAGGCAAAGTCACACCCTTCCTGGGCCAACCACATCCTGTGACTGAGCAAAGCAGGGGCAGAAAGGCCCAATGCTGGATAATATTCCAGAACTCCTGCCAGGTTGGCTGAAGCTTTGTTTGGCCTGTATCACAGTTTGTCTTCTCCCTTTTCCCAAACCCTGTTTCTCTTCTCTTGCAGATATTGATCTCCAATAAACACCTTGCACCCCAAACTCCAGCTCGGCATGTTTCTAAAGAACCCTGCCTGCCGGAGCTGCAGCCAAGAGCTGGATTACTCACAGCCTGGCTGGTAATAAGGACCCCTTCTCTGGTGGCAGGTGGAGCACAGTGGCCGCTGGCACAAGGTGATGGTCCAGTTGCTCACTGGGGGTGAGTTGGAAGGGTATACCAGTGGAGGGAAAGGCACTAATTGGTGCTCTGTAACTCCTGTCTGAGAAGTATACAGGAAATGACAGTATTGCCAAACTCCACTGATGCCTTGCAAAAAGACAGTGAGCCGCTGAGGGCCAGTTAGTAGACAATTATAAAGGCGTCTTGGGGTGCCTCGGTGTCTCAGTGGGTCAGGCATCGGACTCTTGGTTTCAGCTCATGTCATGATCTCATGGGTGGTAGGATCAAGCCTCACATGGGGCCCTGAGCTGAGTGTGGAGCCTGCTAGAGAGGTGCACACAGGTGTGAGGATTTTCATATCATATCTTAATCCCACCAGAGAGCCCCCACTATGTCCTCCATAGGAGTCTGCATGTTCCTGGCAGAGGGGTTGCGTTCCCACTGGAGTTACAGGGGCCTCATCAAACTCAGCACTTGTCCCTAGTCAGTCTAATGACCTCTGTGCATATTTACATTCTGCTGTATTGCTGACTTTTACCTTGATTTCAGTATTGTGATTTTTAGTGGTAAAATAACAGGAAAAATAATTTCATTTTGAGGACGACCAAGTAGACCAAATGATTTCGCCACTTAATATCCACCAGTCTTTGTCAGTGCCCACCTAAGTACTGGCACAACAGGCACGACTGTCAGTATATGTTAATTTCCAATCGCTAGCCACTGCACTGACCAGGAAGCAATAGTACTTCAGTAGCAATGAGTACATCTCGTTCCTAAATCTTGGTTTTTAAAATACCGAACTCCATGAAAAGAAAACAGGGCTCCTTAGGGAAATGGATTCCAGATCTGGGACAGGAAAAGTACAAGGCAAGCCTAGAATATATTTTCGTTACTAACAAAGCAAGAAAGTGCTCAAAAGCTCACAGGATCCCACTTAAAGGAGTTCCCACCAAAACTTGGGATTCTCTGGGCATCAAGTTAAATAATGATGTTAATGAATTATGACACATCAAATAAAAAGACAGTTATAAGTCCGTAAAGTTCTTTTTTAAAAAAGTAGGAGGGAGGAGAGAGAAGGGAAATCCCTTATCTACAAGAGAATACAAGCTAATAGATGCAGTAGAAATGATAAGAAAATCACCATTTGCAACCAATTGACACATAGGTGGAGATCATTCATGAATGCTACAACCTATAGGTAAAAAGTTACTAGAGAACAGGATATTCACTGAGTTTTCAAATGTCATACCACAGATTAATTATTCATTAAAAGGAGAAAACATAGAGTTTTATAATGGACAAATGTGGTGGACACTATTATAACCAAGAGATGAAACTTGGCCTCATAACAAATGCAACAGGTATTTTTTTGCCTCTATTTGTGATGTACTTAGAAAGATATGACAGTACCTAGGCTAGGCTCTTGCATAGCTTGCATAGATTCTTGTTGAAACTAAACCCAAGGAGGGACTCCTGAGTGGCTCAGTCTGTTAACCATCTGCCATCTTCTCAAGTCATGACCCCAGGGCTGTGGGATGGAGCCCTGCATCAGTCTCCTTGCTCAGCCGGGAGACTGCTTCTCCTTCTCCCTCTGTCTCTCAGCTTGTGTTCTCACTCTTGGTCAAACAAATAAATAAAATGTAAAAACCAAAACAAAACCAAAAAAACCCACAAGAAATAGTCAGATAAGTCCAGATTATGGGACAAACCACAATAAAACAAGCTTTCCAAAATGCCAGTCATTGAAAGCAAACTAAAAAGTCAGGGAGCTCTTCTATATTAAAGATGTTTGAAGAGTTATGACAACCAATGCAATATGTGACCCTTGATTGGACATTGGTTCAAAAACAAAAGCAAAAACAAAACAAAAAACAAGTAGAAGGCACATTTTGGGGACAACTGGAGAAAACTGAGTATTGGATAGCATACTAGATAAAAATATTATGTTAGTGTTATGCCTCTTAGGTATGATAATGGTATTGTGATTATGTAGCAGAATGTACTTATTCATAGGACTTACTGAAGTATTTAGGAATGAAGTATCCTGTGAGATAAAGGGCCATAATGTTAATGATGGGTAAATCAGGTTGCAAGATAAAGGAGTACTAATTTTACTATTCAACTTCTCTATAAGTTTGAATTTATTTAAAAATAGACCTTTTGGGGGGGGCACAACGTTTTCAAAAGTAATGTGGTATATTCAAACACACTGCAAAACTGATTTTTTTGCAAAACTGATTGTTACTGATACACAAAATAAAGTGGTTTTAAAAGACAAAAAAATTAGGAACAGCAGTGCATAATATAGACAAGGCTGCAAAACATATGATTGACACGGAGGAAAAGCTTATGACTGTCCCAGTGAATGCTGGGAAGATAAAGAGATAGACTTGGAGAAGCTGCATATGTGGTACAATAGAACTTTCCATAGCTAGAAGGAAAGTGTTGTGCAGAAATGATTTTATGAAGACTCTCCCCAAAACTTAAACCATCTTCTCAGGCAGAATGTGAAGTTTAGGGCAGGAGAATGGGGATAATGGAGGGAAGAGGGAAGGAAAAGATAGTGAAGAAGTTTTATGCTGTCATCACTGTTAGTATTTTCTGCTCTGCTACCGGTTCTTGTGATTGCAGGGAAATGATACACAGACACTTTCAAATATATAAACCTGCTGCACGTCCCTGGGAAGGAGCCCTGAACTGAGGTCACCTTGGGACTTCAGTTTGCCTCTTGGCTTTTCTCTAAGAAAGTCACAGTTCCAACCATAATGCCACCAGAAGATCTGGGATTATCCTTCTTTTGTAAAGTTGTAGCAAGTTCTTTCTCTCATGAACCCCAAAGATAAGCCCTGATGATGTGGGAAACAAAGCCAGAAGAAAAGTTATTAAATTTCCTTACTACCTAGAGCCCACTGACAAGTCCTTGAAACAGGCAGAGTGACATTCCTCTAGGGACTTGACTGTCTCCACCTTAATACTTTGCGAAGGGCAAAAGGCAATCCTAGCCTGACCCTCTTCCCCCCACCCCCAACCAGGGCCCTGTAAGTCTACTTTAACATATAAAAATTCCTTTGGAAACTTCCTTTATCTCTAAACCCTCCAAGATTCGTGCTGGCAATCATCCCCAAGCATATGCCCCATCAATATACATCTGAAGAGTCTCCTGACTAAGGTTTTACTACATCGTAATAAATGACCTTTTTCCCAACAACAGCAAGCCCCTCAAGGTCCTGGAAACCTTGCTTCCAAAATTCCTTAGAGACTTACACTATCCCTGACCCCCTCCCAACTTGCAAGTATATAATGGACCACTCCTCACAACCCCAGAGCAGCAGCTCTTTCTACCCAGGGGTCCTGTCCCCATGCTTTAATAAACCACCATTTTGCACCAAAGACGTCTTGAGAATTATTTCTTGGTCGTCAGCTTGGGACTTCACCCCACTGAACCTCACTTACATTCTAAAACTTCATCACTGAGATATGGGCAGTGCATGAACTGGATATTGGAGATAAATTATTGAAAAGCCAGCATTTCCTAAGCCCTTGTTAACTATAGAATAAAGTTTTGTAAACATGTAAAGCTTTCTCCAAACAGGAAAGAAAGTATGGAACATTTAGCATCTATAGTACTTTCTTCCTGTTGAATCAACATTTTCTCATTATCAACATCTCTTTCTCAGCAAACCATTGTGCAGTCAACAAGGTAAGCCTCTGTGTTAGCCTATTCTGGGGACAGCCATGGACTCCACTCTTTGTATTGTATGCTGAAGAGACAGACTCCTTTTTAAGAAAATGAAAAACTCACCCCAGCAACTATCTCATTTGTTTTCTGTGCTTTTCTTGGGAGAAATATTCTTACATATTTACACACTGGCTCTGTTAAGCCCAACTGTCTTCCTTCGGTGTTGTACGGAATAACTTTCCACACCAATGCAGAGAGAAAAGATCCATCAGCCAGGTCTTTGGGATACCCGTAGCAAATACCAATAGCTCAGCGTTCCTTGTTCTTGATAGTTTCCTCTCAAATCTGAGCTGGACCCTGTCTTGAGATACTTTTCCTAACATTCATATTTATAGGTGGGATGACAAAGGATGCCGGAGTTCTCCTCATTGAAATGAGAAAAGAGATCCACCGGTCTTTCATGCTCTGGGTTGCAGGGTTTTAACATCATATGCTCTTCCTCTTTTTCTTCTTTTGCTTTACTGTTTCTGCTTCCTCTCCTTTCACCTCTGGCATCTCATTGCTTATCAGAGCTGAGGCAAATGTTTTGCAAGGCAAATGTTTCCACATTGTATATTATAGTTCTCTATGTAATCGTTCTTGAAACACATGGTTCTAAGTGGAATTATAGTTTGCTGTGCTAGTGAAGGTATTAAAAATAAAACAAGAGGGATAAAAGTTGTATTTTTTTCTTTAACAAGAATAGGCCACCATTAGGCAGGAAGAGATTTTGAAAATAAGATCTCCACTTGTTCTCAGGACTGAAAAATTCATCACTTTTGTCTCACACTCATGTATCTTAATTACGGTTTTAACAAAATCTTTCAGGGCTGTCTAAAGAATGTCTGATTTAAATAATTTCAGTTCTATTCAGGAAAAAACATCCAGCTGAGCTGTTTCTTTTAATTCATTATTTTTCTCGCTGGAGCATAAATCAATACAGTAGAGTCGGAAACTCACAAGAGGAAGAGCAAAACCGTGGGATGGTTAGAGTTGGAAGGAGCCTTGCAGGTCATTCAGTGCAATCCTTATCTGGCTCATGTAACCCACATAGAATACCCTCAGCTAGGTCAAGAACTGGATTTAGATTCCCTCTACCAAAGATGGTACTAGAGCAGCTTGTTTTTCAGAAATCTTGAACAAACAACTGGGGATTCTCTTTTGAAAACAGTGCAACTCAGTGTGAGAAGAATCACCCAAGACAGTATTTACAAAAATGGTACTAGGAAGCCAAGTTGCATTTTTTAAACAAAGTAATTTTCTTGCGTGGTCGTCCTTATAGGCCTGCTGGAGCTCACAGAACAGCCCAAAAGTATTTTTATTAGATGAGCAGTGTAACTCTTATACATAAGAATGAACTATGCCTGGGGCGCCTGGATGGCTCAGTGGGTTGAGCCTCTGCCTTCAGCTCAGGTCTTGGTCTCAGGGTCCCTGCTCAGCAGGGAGCCTTCTTCCCCCTCTCTCTGTCTGCCTCTCTGCCTACTTGTGATCTCTCTCTCTGTCATTAAAAAAAAAAAAAAAAAAAAAGGAATGAACTATCCCTATGTCTACTTGTGCTTTTGTAGTATTTATTGAATTTTCTTCCCTTTTCAGGTGCCAAGAGGAGAGTTGGGTTAGTCTTACTCCTCAGCTCTTAGTGCATTGTGAGTATCTGTCCATATCCTTACTCATACTCTTCTCTTACCTTAGGTTCCCTTTCTAGTTAAAAACAAATACAAGGATAAATGTTCCTAACTATGCATTTATCATTGTTAAGTATGTGGTACTAGATGCAGTGTTATGCATTTGGTATAAATCCCCTTCTTTCCTTAACTTTTTCTTATTTTTGATACCTATCAAGTTGCTGTACATAAATGTAACCTCTATTTGGTGTGAATTAGTACAAGGTACGCATCATATTTTATACACCCATTCCTCCAGCCTCCAGCTCCCCCTGATCCCTGACAATGTCACTGTATCTTCCAAAATAGCTCATCAAGGACTGTAAAAAGATTTCTCTGGGATATATCAGGATAGGGTCAGTGGGTCTTAGTGGTCTAAGTGATCTAAATCTAACTATTTTGAGCATGCTCATAGTTTCCAGAATGGAACCCCCACCAGCAGTACACTATTACTTACCAAACTTTGGATTTGTTCATTTTTATAATTTAAGTAACATGAGAGATTAACATGACATTGTTAAAATTTCTACTTCTCTGGTTGCTAGTGAATTTGGGAATCTTTTAGTATGTATTGGGCTTTTTCTTCTGTGAATGCTTATTCGTGTCCTATGCCCATTTTTCAATTATATCCCCCTTTTTTAAAAGATTTTTTATTTATTTGACACACACACAGAGAGCACAAGTAGGGGGAGCAGCAGGCAGAGTGAGAGAGGGAAAAGCAGGCTCACCGCTGAGCAGGGAGTCCAAAGTGGGGCTCGATCCCAGGACCCTGGGATCATGACCTGAGCAGAAGGCAGATGCTTAACCAACAGAGCCACCTAGGTGCCCTTCTATCCCCCATTTCAGTTATACCTTCACTTTGTTTTTACATTCCTTTGTTTTGTTTTTGGTATTAATGATTCATTGGTTTTAAATAATGCAAATACTTTTCTTAGTCACCTGTCTACTAATACTACTTGTTGTGTCTTACCCTGAACTGTAAATGTTAATTTTTTTCTTTAATTTTAATGCAATCAACATCTATTTTTCACCTTACTGTTTGCCTTTAGGATCCTGTTTAGGAAGATTGTCTGCAACCGTATACCACAAATATATTCTCCTATATTTTCTTCCATCAGTGCTATTGCTTACTTATAGTCTATTATTTATAGGGATAAGGTAAGGATACAGTTGTATATTTCTTTATCTACTAAACTAATTATTCTAATACCCCTGATAATAAGTGCTTTCACTTTTCCATTGTTTTGGGGTATGAATTTCACATATCAATTTACACACACACACACACACACACACACACACACACACACACACACAATCTGTTCTGTTTCACTGGCTTATTTGTTCCTGCTCTGCCTCATACTGTTTTTACTAGTAAAGTTTAATTTAGTCTTAATAGCTAGTAAGACATGCCCCTGTGCTTTCCTCTTGTTTATTTAAATTGATTTAGGTATTTAGGCTCCTAGCATCAATATGAAATTTATGAGTTTGTCCAGTTACCTATATTTGAATTTAATTTATTGGGAGGGATGGCACTGAATATTTATATATTCACTAAAATTCATATGGCTAAACTGAATTATGAGCATAGCTATCTCTTCACTTACTCAGATCATTTATATCCTTAAATTTTTTATTCATAAAGGTTCATACATCCTTTACTTAATTCCTAGTTCTTGCTGGTTTTGTTAATGGTATCCTATTTTCTGTTACAGTTCTAGCTGAAATTGGTTACTGAAGGTATAGAATAGCATTTACACACTGTAAAAAAAAAAAAAAAGAAATCTACATCACTAATTTTTATAGTAGGTTCCTGTTTGTAAAACACTTTAAAACCACTGTGTGTGCGGTGCCTGGGTGGCTCAGTCTATTCGGCTGCCTTCGGCTCAGGTCATGATCCCAGGGTCCTGGGTTCGAGTTCCACATCAGGCTCCCTGCTCAGCAGAGACCCTGCTTCTCCCTCTCCCTCTGCCTGCTGCTCTGCCTACTTGTGCTCTCTATCTCTCTGTCAAATAAATAAAAACTTTAAACAAAACAAAACACTGTGTGTGGGGGTGCCTGGTGACTTGGTTGAGCCTCTGACTCTTGGTTTCTGCTCAGGTCATGATCTCACAGTTGTGGGATGGAGCCCTGTGTAGGGCTCTGAGCTGAGTGTGGAGCCTGCTTTTCTCCTCCTTCAGATCCTCTCCCCTCCCATTTGTGTGCTTCCCCCCCCACCCCACCCCCAGTCTCTCAAATAAATAAATAAATAAATAAATAAAGTCTTAAAAAAAATACAACCACATCACTGTGTGTCTGTTCCATGGGAAATTCCATACCCAATTCTATTCTTCATGTCTACACTGTTCGGGGTCACCACTCTAGCTTTCTTTTTCTGAATATTAAAAACATGCTCTTCAAAGACACTAAAATCTTGTATAACCTCCATATTTACATACTTTTAAAGTTTTTCTTTCATTCAAATTCTTCTCAAATCTGATTCCTTTCTTAACACAAAAGAGAAGGGACTTTCAAGGCATTTTTGGACCTGAGAGCACATAACCTGATTTCAGTATCAACCAATATTTGTGTCTGCTGCTAGGGACACAATTAGCTTATATAATCCGAGATGAGTCATGTTATAATTGTTTTTTTTTTTTATAAGAATTACCATTATAGCTTGGAGGAAGTAGCAGTGAGCTGCTTGTAACAGCTGTGTGAATGGGGAATAATTCAGTTACATGTTATTGAAGTGGGAATTTGTGGAAAAGAAAATATGATTATAGTTTAACAAAAGTGTGTATATTGGAGAATTATATCCTTGGCATAAAGTAATAGGTAAATAAATTACAATATTTTGTCCTAATGAAAATGCTGACACTTTGATTTGTGACCTTGACATTATTAAGGAGGTATCATAAAAATTGCTATTGAGTATTATACTTATTGCTGAGAAATTTTAGCAGTTTTAGAACAGTAATTCAAAGGCAGGATGTCCAACATTTAAACTTGATTGGAACAGAGAAAAATTTTAGCCCCAGAATAATAACATTGAGTATATGTACATTAACTGAAATATATTTTTCCTATGCCATTTAAGTGAAGAGGTTGGGCATCTTTTGCTGTTGCTCACCTTTCTGGTCAGTCAGAATTTGAATTCTTATAAAAAGAAATCATAGAAAACTTATGTCAAATTTAGGAGATTTATAATTTTAGTTTGCGTATTTACTCACCAAAAATGAGTCAGTTTCTGTTTTGGGGCTTTTGTTTGTTTGTTCCTTTTGTTATTTAGATTCCATATATGAGTGAAATCATATGGTATTTGTCTTTCTCGGTCAGATTTATTTCACTTAGCATAGTACCCTCTAGCTCCAACTGTATTGTTGCAAGATTTGATTCTTTTTTATGGCTGAGTAAGATATGTATATATACATACATATATATATATATATGTATGTATATATACATACACACATATTATATATATTTATTATATATACTACTCAAATATATATTATATATATTTGTATGTGTCTGTATATATACATATATACACGTTATATGTAATGTATAATATATTTGTGTGTGTATATATATACACACACACACATATATCCCATATTTCACAGTTTCTGTATCCACTCATCTATTTGATTAACATTTGGGTTGCTTACATATTTTAGCTATTATAAATTACATAAATTAGCTATTATAAGTAATGCTGCCATAGTTGTTCCACAGTTCTTGGATGTTTTGTTCTATTTGCCTGTTTTTACTCTTTTTTCTCTTTGCATTTCAATTTGCGAAGTTTGTATTTACATATCTTTAAGCTCACTGATTCTTTCTTTGGTTACCTGTACTTTACAGATGAACCATGAAAGGCATTCTTCATTTCTGAATTTTGGATTTCTTGAGTTTCCTTTTGATTCTTTCTTAGACTTCACACTCTCTCTTTATAGACCCACATTTTCTTTAATGTGGTCTACTGTTTCCATTAGACCCCTTGAGATGTTAATCACAGTTATTTAAAATTTCATAGCTGATAATTCCAGCTTCTGTATCAGCTCTGTGTTGATAAGCTGTGTGCAACTTGGAGAATGATTTCAAGTCTGCCCCATGTCTTGCTTTGGCTGCTTCTCAGTAGTTGCAGCCTAGCATATGTACACATCTTTCTGACCCCAGAGATGTGTATGATCTCAAGAAGGCTTTCTTGACTGCCTCTTTCCCTGGTTCTTTCCATTAAACTCCTGGCTGCTATCCAATTGTGTATGAGAACAATAATAGCCTTTTCTTAATTGTTCTCCACCAAGATCTTAGTTATGTTATGTTACGTTATGTTATGTTATGTTATGTTATGTTATGTTATGTTATGTTATTTTCAATAACATTCTTAAGCATAGAGTCCTCCACTCTATGTTCCAAATAAAGGCAGGCCTTTTAGGCATTGCTGGAGCCCTTTATCCTTGTGGCTGCCTTTCCTCCTGGATAGAACCCATGTGCCACTATACTAGATCTCTGGCAGGAAACTGCTTGTCCTTCACCCACTGCCAGTGGCTACTCACTGGGGTCAGGGCAGACCGTGGTCTTCTCAGCTTGCTTCTCCCAGCCTGGAACCTCCTCCCTTCCAGCTAGGTGGGGATGGGGATGGAACCTTAGTGTTTTCAGCTTGCCATACCTAAGGGTAGGGTTTTTGTCTTGAGGAGAAGCTGTATATAAGAAGAGAGACCCCATCTGCTACTACTTCAGTAATAGAGCTCCTGTAACATGGACCTGAAGAAGATGAAACACCACCTGCCTACCCTTCTTGTTGTCATCATAGCCTCAGACTGGAAGCTGGGGGGAGAGGAATCTCATTCTTGGTTGCAAACTCCAACCAAGAGGTAGAACTTCCATAATGTGGAACTGAGGGAGTATGTAAAGGAGTGGATCATAGTTCAGATGTCCCAGCTGCTCACTGTTCTTACACATGATTTACCATAACTTCTTGAAAGAATATTTACTCATTTGGTCTGTGTCCTTAGTACAATTTCCAGACTTTGAATGATTGACTTTTGTAATTTTCACCAATTAAAACATTGTTTGGCTGAAGAGAGGGTATGCTCAGCTCCTTACTTCATCACTTTATCATTCTGAAAATCCCGCCCCAGGCACACACTTACTTGTGGCAAACTGGAATCTGGAATCTGGAAGAGCCACAATAAAATCTTAGTTTTCACTACCTGGCAAGAAAGAAAAATTATTCCCCATTTCTCCTCCAGATGGACGACCCCTAGGAGCATTTCTTTCTTTCTTTTTTTCTTTTTTTTTTTTTTTTTTTTTTCAAGTTTTTATTTAAATTCCAGTCAGGTAACATACTGTGTCCTATTAGTTTCAGGTGTAGAATTTAGTGATTCAACAATTACATACAACACTGGTGTTCATTACCAGTGCCCTCCTTAATCCCCATCACTTATTTCACTCATCCCCCAACGGACCTTCCCTCTCGTAACCATCAGTTTGTTCACTATAGGTAAGAGTCTGTTCCTTGGTTTTCCTCTCTTCTTTTCCTCCATGTTCATTTGTTTTGTTTCTTAAATTCCACATAAGTGTGAAATCATATGGTATTTGTGTTTCTCTGCTTGACTTATTTCACTTAGCTTAATACTCTTTAGCTGCATCCACATCATTGTAAATGGCAAGATTTCATTATTTTTTATGGCTGAGTAATATTCCATTACATATATTACATATACATATCACATCTTCTTTATCCATTCAACAGTCAATGGACATTTGGGTTTTATCCATATTTTGGTTATTGTAGATAATGCTGCTATAAACCCCAGTGGTCAAGGCACATTTCTTACAGCAACTGATCAGGGCTAGCCAACTTTTGTAACATCTTCATTTCCATCCCTGCTTTTCTTCTCCTTTATTTCCAGACCCAGAATTTGCTCTTAAGCCTCTGCCTTTGGTTCTGCTTTCTGAGGAGCCCAGTATAAAACATATGCCATGTTTCTCTCTCTTTTTCTAATTTTGCTCCATGCTTTATATAATATAAATAACTTATAATTGGGGTTAACCACTGCATTATATTATTCTAAGTTTAATATTGAAAGCTAGCATAAAACTTATTCCTTGGCTTTAGCTTATTGTGAAAATGAAAAAAGGGGCGCCTAGGTGGCTCAGTGGGTTAAAGCCTCTGCCTTCGGCTCAGGTCATGATCTCAGGGTCCTGGGATCGAGCCCCGCATCAGGCTCTCTGCTCAGCAGGGAGCCTGCTTCCCTCTCTCTCTGCCTGCCTCTCTGCCTACTTGTGATCTCTCTCTCTCTGTCAAATAAATAAAATCTTTTAAAAAAATGAAAAAAAAATTATATTAGACTATACGACTTTAATCTTAATGTCTTTACTTTTTAATACTTCTTTATGGTTTATTTTTCAGTGGTGTTACCCCTCAATATGCATTTGAACACATTCATTTGAATTAAAAAATGTAAGACTTATTTCTTTAACAGAAAGTCAATCTGATTTGGCTAACTTGGGGTAACAATGAAACATAACCTTCTAATCAGGTTCAAAGCGGGCATTTTCTATAAGTAAGTTTAACCTGCAGCTCTAAGATTTTGATGAAACATTTATTATTTTTTTTAAAGATTTTATTAAAATCTTTGTGATTTTAGAACACTAGAACAGGTGGCTTCAAGTGAAAAAAATACAGGGTTAATGCTTCCCCAAGATGGTGGCCGCTAAGGATAGCCGTGGCTCAGGAGAAGTGGCAGCAGGGAACCGAAAGCAGCTCCACCTAGGGATTCCTGAGGCCATGTTTGTGGAAGATGTGGATTCCTTCATGAAACAGCCTGAGAATGAGACTGCAGAAGCAGTACTAAAGAAGCTGGATGAACAGTACCAGAAGTATAAGTTTATGGAACTCAAACTTGCTCAAAAGAAAAGGAGGCTGAAAGGTCACATTCCTGAAATTAAGCAGACTTTGAAATTCTAAAATACATGTAGGAAAAAAAAAGAGCCCACCAGTTCACTGGAGACCAGATTCTTACTGGTGGATAACTTGTATTGCAAACCTTCTGTTCCTCCTACTCATAAAATGTGTCTGTGGTTGGGGGTTAATGTAATGCTTGAATGTGATATTGTGGTATTGATGAAGCTCAGGCATTGTTGGGAAAGAATTTATTGACTACCACGAAGAATCTTGATTCTCTTGAGGAAGACCTTGACTTTCTTCAAGATCAATTAACTACCACAGAAGTCAGGATGGCCGGGGTTTATAATTGGGATATGAAAAGAAGAAACAAAGAAGATTCTACCAAGAACAAAGCATAATGCTGGCAATTAAAAAATGTTCAGTTTTCCAAACGTTATTTTAAATAACCCAAAGGTTATCCCTAAAGGTTGATATCACTTTGATTTTTTTAACAGCAAGAATGGTAATTAGAACTTTAAAAAAGATAAACATCATTTTATTATAAAAACAAAATTAGTTTCAAATATTTTATAAAATTAGCAGATTTTATTTTTTTTTATTTCCAACAAAGTAAATGCTACTTTCATCATCTTTTTTGGTTTGTCATTTAAAAAGTCTTAGCTGAAATGGCTGAGGTATGCTATGGATGCTGAATTCTAGACACTTTTCTTTACTGGCTCACGTTACTCTCATTTGATGTGGTTAAACCAGAGTAGAGGTAGGAAAAACAGTTAGTTTAAATATTTCCAAACTTGCTTTTTTTAGTATATGTGGGGACTTACAGCTCTCTGTTGCTGTTATTTGTCTTATATAACTGGATTTTCATGAATGACTGCTTAGCCAATAACTATTAAAATATTCTGTACATTTCAAGAAATGGTAATTTGCCTTCCTAAACAGTAAGAGAACCATTGAGACAATGCTTTTTCTTACCCCATTGAAGGGCACAGTGTCTTTGCAATGATGACATAAGGGAGATTTTGGCCAAAATGAAATAACAACATTCTTTAGCTACTCAGTTGGCTATGGCAATTTTGTATATCTTAACAGTTTTCCAAAGCATCTGAACAAGAATATTAACAACAAATACAAATCTGCGGTGGTTGAAAAGATTTGTGAGCTTTTTTTCTTCATGATAAAACCTTATAGGAAGAATAGAAAAATCCCTGTGGAAAGCTGTTGGTACAGTGGCTAGCACTGGGTGATACAGAGTTTGATAAAAACACAAATGTATTATTCCATCTCCATGTAATACAACACACACTCGTACAATGTTTTGTACTTGTATTTCATGATATTAAAACATTGAAGTTAAAAGAATATATAGCTAATATCATTTGAGAAGTTTTGGTAAATTTCCTCTAACAATAAGTGACTAATAATTAGGTAATAAATTATTTTGTGATTCAGATTTCTTTTTTTTTAATATTTTATTTATTTGACAGTGAGATCACAAGTAGGCAGAGATGCAGGCAGAGAGAGAGAGAGAGAGAGAGGGAAGCAGGCTCCCTGCCAAGCAGAGAGCCCAATGTGGGGCTCGATCCCAGGATCCTGGGATCATGACCTGAGCTGAAGGCAGAAGCTTTAACCCACTGAACCACGCAGGCGCCCCTGTGATTCAGATTTCTGATTGGTTTCTAATTCTTAGTATTATAGGGACCTAATCAAAGAAATAATTTTTGATAATAGATCATAATATAAATTTTGGCATGTAACTCTAAAGGAATTCAAAGAATTAAGTGATACTGATGTGATAAAACTCCTTTCATCCCTATCTCCTTGTTTATTTGAACAAAGTTTCTCAAAGTCTATGTCAACACACATGAACAAATAGAAATAGGCCCTTTTCAAGCAATCAGTAGGATTCATCCACAGATACATTATTAACTAATTGGTGAAAAAAGACCACATTTTTTTCGTAATAAGAGATAGATTTCCAGTACATTTTACTTATTACATAATAATTATCACATTTTATAAAATAAATATTTTGGTTAATTGGTTTTCATTAATACCTGTCATTGTAACTCAATGGGGGAATTCAAGAGAAGAGAAAGTTAATTATTAAAACTTTATGGTTACATAAAATTTTAGAAATTAAATTTATATTTATTTATGTAATTTGTTGCAGGTAAGAAAGAGATGCACTCCATAAAAGGCTTTTAAACATTAAATATAAAGTAATATTCTGCAGGGGAAATATGATGAAATTGCAAATTCAGAAAGAAAAAGAAATCATAATTTGCAGCTATTAAAGAAAAATTTGTCCATTATTAATTTTATTATTTGTCCATTATTATTATTTTTATTTGTCCAGTATTAATTTATCCATTAAGGATAGTGGATATAAGTAACTATAGTATTTAGGTCCCATTAGATACATTTAAAAGAATGTTATTAAAATTCTATTTAAAAAATATTTGTGATAGTATAGAAAATTGCATCCTTTACAATGATTTAAATTTATTATGAAAAATTTAAGATATTAATGTGTGTAGGGGTGTATTGCTTACAAAACCTTTTAGGCACACATGAGCAAGAGCCTTTGAAGGCCACTGACCTGGACCTAGCTGGCCTGACCTACCTAGTTCACTAACTGGATTTAAGCCCCAAAGAGAATAATACATAGAAGAAACCCGAAACATGCAAGGTTACTCAGAACTTTGAAACAGCCTTCTTACTAAATAACTGCTGGAGAGAGAGAAGAGCCTGAGCCAACAATATAATGAGTCTTATGGAACTTGAAGTACAGTATAAAGCAAATTGGGTTATGTGTCATCTAAAGTCCTTCAATGGCTTCCCACTGAATTTAGCATATATTCCAAACTCCTTATCAGACTACAACCTAGATACCCAAGTCTGTTGCATGAAACAACAGCAGCAGCAATATCATCTGGCATTTTGCTGAAAATGCAGAATCTCAGATCCCACCTCATACCTTGAATCAGAATCTTTATTTTAAAAAGATTCCTAGGTACTTCGTATGTATGTTAAAGTATGTAGAGAACTGGTATATGTGATGATAAATGAATAATTTACGTAGTGGAATAGACAATGTAGTGATAGCCAAGATATTTGTTTTAGCTTAGAACAAATATTTGTTCTAACAGCATACATTGGTTGTGTGGTAGATTTGAAGCTTGAAAATGAAAGAACAAAATCAGCTAGTACAAAACACCCAAGGGCTTCTCCTACTTCATCAACCATATTCTCCTGTCTCAGTCTCTCCCTTTTTTGCCACGTGTCCTTCCAAATGTATCTTCTATCAATTCCTTTCCCTTGCCAACTTTTTCTTGCCTTGGGGCCTCTCTGCAGGCTATAGGAATTCTGCTGGAAATGCTACTCCTTTCCTTCTCGATGGACTATTCTCATGTTTCTGCTCTCTGCTCAAAATCACCTCCTCAGCGCTATCTTTCATGATTACTCTTCCTAAAGTCTCTAATACTCTGTCACCTCTTTCTTTCCTTTATAGTTGTTTGCACAATGTGTAACTTAATTATTAGTTTTAAATTTTTTATATTGAAATATTCTGACAAGCAAGAAGTTGCAAAAATAGTACAGAGAGTTCTGTGTACCTCTTAGCCAGCTTCCCCATTAACAACATCTTACATGACCATATTATACTGTTAAAACCAGAAAACTGGTATTCATGCAGCAACCTGTAAGTTTTTGTTTGCTTAGTTCTTCTCTCCGATCACCCCATTTAAAGTTAAATCCAGTCATTTTCTACCACATTCCCTTATTTGATTTCCTTCTTTGTACACGTATCTTGTATACACTATTTGAAACTAGTTTGTTTACTTGGATGTGGTCTGTCTCCACTTCTGGATATAATTTCCCTGAAGGCAAATGATTTGTGCAGCACTGTATAACTAGCACTTACAATAGTGCTGTAATTGTTAAATAAAAATACAGTAAGTGCTTAATAAATATTAATTCGATAAATGAATGAGTGTAGATAGAGATCCAATTCCAAATATCACAGTTAATTTATATATTGTAGTTGGGGAGAATGTTGCAACAATTATGTGCAACTAGTAGTTAAATAAGTTCTCAAGATCTAATGTACATAGGGATTATAGTCAATGATATTGTATTATGTACTTCCAAATAGCTATGAGACCAGATCTTAAATGTTAAGATTTGGTCTCAACCAAATCTTTGGTTGATTCTTTGTAGTAAGAACATGGAGATCTTAAATGTCCTCACTACAAAAAAGAAATAATAAATCTATGACAGGATAGAGATGTGAGCTAAAGCTACAGGGGTAATCATGTTGCAATATGTATATGTATCAATAAGTTGTACACTTTAAATGTATAGAATGTTACGTGTCAATTGAAAATGCCAAAAAAGTAACTGTAGAATTCAATATGTCTGATGACCACATTTTATTGTTGTCATATGTTAAGTGGTGGGAAGGAAATGTGCAGCCTCAGTTTCCTTGTCTACAAGAAGATACTCAGGAAATACAGTAATCCATACTTTGAGAATTCTTTTCTCCAATCCATAGTATTATTTTTAGTTGGGCTATTGATTTAAATATGTGCAAAAGGTCATTAGAATGAAAGTAGTATATACCATACTTCTGTAAGATAATTTTTTCAGGAAGATAATTTTTAGTTCCACTTCTTTTTAATCAGATACAGGTAGCTACTTTTTGAAACTGTATCGGAAAGTTACTTTGTTCAGACAAGAAGGAAATGACACTGAAAGGGAAGAAAAAACATTTCAAGGAAATGAAAATGATAAATAACATGTTTGCATTGAAAATAGTGTGTCTCTTTGGCTTTGAAGTTTGTTTGTTTTAAGATTTATTTATTTGAGAGCGAGAGCATGAAAGGGCGGGGCAGAGGGAGGAAGAGAGAATAAATATCTTGAGCAGACTCCATGCTGAATTGACCCTGAGATCAGGACCTGAGCCTAAACCAAGAGTCAAATACTTAACTGACTGCATCACTCAGGGATCCCTCTGGCTTTGAGTTTTATTTCTACCAATAGATTCCAAAGTCTCTGCAAAGATGGATATTGTCATTTCCATCTTTATTCTCATAAATTTTGATGCAATGTCAGCACTTTGGATTTCTTAATAAATTTGTATCACTACAACATTTTCTACTTAAGGCTTCATATGAAAACTTCTTGACTCAATCAGTTTTCAACAGCTAAATACCAAGGCATATTTAGGTATTAGTTTCGTATCACTTTTTATATTATACCTTTTTAGATTAGGAAAGATTTTAATTTGGACCAAACAAATTTATATTTATTAAAAGGAAACTCTGGCTCCTAGTCCCACGTTTGTCTGAAGGACATTTGCTTTTTTTTTTTTTAATCTGATTTTAGATGGCCATATATTTTGTGTGTGTAAGAGAAACAAGTGATTTTATACATATACGATGCTTAGGAAAGATATATTAGGACATGCTAAGTGCTCAGCATGTATAACTATAACAACTATGATGATGTCACTCAGCAAATTTGAATATGTAGTGTTAGTAGAAAATGTATTGTCCTTCAAATGTAGTAGCTGTTGGATCTTAGCATCATATTTCAAATTGAGAAGTATCAACAACCTGGAACACTAGGTAATGGTACCTTTATTTTTAAAGTATTGTTCAGTAAATAGAATTCTGATATAATATATGTGGAATTTCACATTCAGATGAAGGGTGTGATATTTACTGATTTTTAAATACTCTTTAGCACGTCTGCTTTTATCTAGATTTCTGTTATCCTAAACTAATTATTCTTTCCTTCATTTATTGAATAACCATTTATTGATTGTTTACCTTATGCCAAACACAATGCTAGGCCTGACTATAAAACTATGGAAGACATTCCTGAGGAAATTCACAATCTAGTAGTAGGGCCAAAAGGTATTTAGAAACAGAAAAGATGGAAAACATTGTGAACAGTGTGAAAAGTCTTTTTGTGTGGGTTGCGGGTGGCTTATACAACAAATATTTATTTCTCAATGTTCTGGAGGCTGACAAAACCAAGATCTAGACTGGCAGATTCAGTGTCTGTTGAGGGCTGCTTCTTCATTCATAGTTGGCTGTCTTCTCACTGAGTTTTGTGATACATCTTTATTGATCAAGGAATGGTAGCTTGAAGTTAGCAGTAGCTCTGATTCTAGGGTGGAGTGTATGGCCAAGGCCAGCCAATGGTACCACAATCCCCATTGCCTTTAGAGGTAAGCGTGGGACCCAAGAACAGTGAATGAGGCACAAGGAGACTTTGGTTGAGATTTCTGGAGAACAGCCTCTTGCTCTTTCTTGCTGGATCAAAAAATGAGGAGCATATAGGACCAAGAACTCTGCCATTGTCTTGCTACCATGGGAATCATGAGATTATAGCTAACATGGTGAATGGCTTCTCTGAGAGAGTCAGACTGGTCCTGGAGATATACATGGCTTGGAATTTCATGCCTGACCTGAAGTTAATCTAATTCTGGTGTCTAAAGCTTGTGAGGACCAGTACATTTCCTTTACTTAGGTCAACTTACGTCAGTTTTCTGTCATGTACAATTAAAAGGATTGAGCTTAATATGGGTTAGAGGAAGAAAAATATAACCAGGAATGATTAGACTGCAGTGATAGATTAGAATTTAGCTTTTGATTTATTCTCTATCTTTACCACTGACTATCAGCTCCTCAAGGGCAGGGAATGTGTTTGCCTTGATTATGCATGTATATCCAAAGCTTAGTCCAGTGTCTGGTATATAGATACTAAATATTTCCTGACTTAAGTAAAGAAGAAAAATAGAGACATAAAAAATCAAATTAAAGAAGACTTCGAAATAATTTTTTCACATTGACCTGATGAACTGAGATATAGTGATAAATGATTAATGAATTGCAGAAAGACTATAGCTACAAAGGCAATAAAAAGAGTTTATTAGAGAGATAAGATTGTCACGTAGGCTAGCAGACATGCCAAGAGAGGGTTTGACCAATACAAAGGGATGAGGGAAAAAAATCTCTACTCTTTGGCCTTTTCAGGAGCACACACAAGATCAAATGATAATTTATAAAAATTTTTAAATTTTATACTTTGAAAAAAAGAATAAGAAAAAATGAACAAGATAATAAAATATAAAATAGAGGCAGTAAGAGGTTTTTTTTTTTTAAGATTTTATTTATTTGAAAGAAAGAGAGATACCACAAGCTAGGGCAGGTGGGAAGGGGCAGAGGGAGAGGGGCAAAAGGAGAGCAAGAAGCAGACTCCCCTCTGACCAGAGAGCCTGATGCAGGACCCGATCCCGGGACCTGAGATCATGACCTGAGCCAAAAGCAGGCACTTAACCAAATGAACCACCCCGGCGCCCCAACCAGAGTTTTAAAGTAAGGTATGTGGAATGTGTATTTCAAAGAACTGTAGAAGAATGAAAAAGAGATTAGTTCAAGGAAAAGATCATGTTTGTCAAATACTATGGATTGAATTGTGTCCCCTCATAATTCATATGTTGAAGCCCTAACTTCCCCCCTCCCCCACAGTACCTCAGAGTGTGACTATATTTGGAGATATGTACTTTAAAGAGGTGATTAAGGTAAAATGAGGTTATTAAGGTGGGCCCTGATATGTGACTGTTGTCCTTGACACTCCGAGAGCCACCGGGGTCATGCTTGCACAGAGAAAGGACTATGTGAGGACAGAGCAAGAAGGCATTTATCTACCTAATGACACCTTGATCTTGGACTTGAAGTCTCCGTAATTGTTAGAAGATGAATTTCTGCTGGTTAAGCCACCCACTCTGTGATATTTTGTTATGGCAGCCTTAGCAAACTGATATAAAAAATGTAAATTCATCTCGGGTCTAGAGGGAGAAAGCAAAAATTGATGGAAGAACCAAAGAAAAAGATAGTCATATTTCACCGAAATATTTTTTTTTACTTTGGGTAACACATGCACCCATTACAAAATTTAGATATTATAAAAATATATATATATACAATAAAAAAGAAATCTTTCTACAAACTCAAACTGGGCCAGGATATCCACTTAATTTCCCTTTGCAATGGTAGTCTATACCAGTTTTTCTTTCTTTCTTTTTTTTTTTTTTAAGACATTATTTATTTATTTGAGAGAGAGAGAGAGAGCGAGCGCAGCAGAGGGAGAGGGAGAAGTATGCTCTCAGCTGAGTAATGAGCCCAATATGGGGCTCGACCCAGGACATAACCTGAGTCGAAGGCAGACACTTAACCGACTGAGCCACCCAGTTTTTCTTCATCATTTTTTCATATATAACCTATGCCTAAAAATAATACTATACATATGCATACAAATGCTATTTTACACTATGTGCCATTGACTGGAAATTTTAACTTTTGTCCATTTTAGTCTTTTGAGCAGTGTGTTTATAAAATGAAATCTGCAGGTTTGAGCTTGTTATTAGTTTCCCAGGTACACATACATGTTTTGCTCTTCACTTTTCCACAGTATACATTGTAGATCATCTCTTATCAGTGCTTTTATAGTTACCTCATTTTTTTGCAGCTCTATGAATGTTCCATGATTTTTAAACTAATCTTCTGAATTGAACTTTATTAGGTTGCTAACAATCTTTTATTTTTATGAACAGTGTAACAATGGATAGCCTATACATTTTGGTCGTGTATGAAGATATCCATACAATTCATTTCTGGAAGTGGGATTGCTGGGTCAAAACATATGAGCACTGACAGCTTTAAGATGATATTACAATATTGCTCTCCTTTGAAGCTAAATCAATTCAAACGCCCTCCAGCAATGTATGGGGGGGGGGTTCTGTTTCCCCAAGCCTTTTCTAATATTGCATTATCAAATGTTTTTGAACTTTGTCGCCAGAAAAAGAAAAGCGATGGTACCTCAACTGCAGCTTTAACTGGTCTTTATCTTTCAATGAGAACGAAGAACATCTTTTCTACGGTTTTAGCCCACTTGTATTTATTTTTAGGTGAGCTGTCTGTTCATATCTTTTGATCATGGTTTGGTGGTTTTACTTGTTGATTTGTAGGACATTACATGTTATTTTAAAGTTCAAATCATTATTAGAATACTGGGTTCTTCTAGTATATCCAAAAATGTACAAATTTCCTCTTTCCAAATGCATGTTCAGCTCCTTTCACTTTTTATCAGCTTTAAAGAAGTGGGTAATTGTGGTTTTCCTAAAATATATTGGACTAACTCTCATTGGTTTGTTTTAACATTGGTGCCTCCTGGGAGACTAGTGGCATAACAGAATGTTGAATTGTGGCCTGCGCTAGCTAGTGGTAAGTGAAAAGAAAAATAATTTCAGTTGGCAGGTATATTTTGAAATAATACAGGAATCTATATATTTTTTGTTTTTATGGACTTAAGAACATTATTGATGATGATGACAATTTAGTGTGAGAAATGACTTCAGACTTGGTATCCTGGTATTATAAAAAGTGTATAACAACTTGAGGAACAGTCAAGTTTATACATCGAGACATTGGGTTTTAAGAAATTATTAGATGATAAAGAAATAAAAACCTGAATTAAGCTTTCAAAAACCTTTAACATCTTGAATTTGGTGGCAGTAAATTCCTTTATGCATTAAAATACAGATAGTATGCTGTTTTAATGTTTTTTAAAAATTATCTATAAAGTAGTTGTGGTTTTACATTTTTATGTGTTGTAGTTCTATAATTTGAGAATTTTTTTTTAACTTGGATCTACTGTGGAGTAGTGAAAGATAATAGGTGTTGGAGTTAGACTCACTTGAGTTTCAAGTTCTGGTTCCATTTTCTAGCTTGTGTGATCTTGGGCAAGTTATTTAACTTTTATAAACTTCCTCATCCACAACTGGTATTTACATTATGAGCTTGTGCGAGTTAAATGAAATAGTATCCATAAGGCATTAGCCAAGTGCCCAGAACTTAACATATATTTAATTTTTTAAAAATGTTATTAGCATAATGATGAACATTTTTTCATGTCTCTGTTAGCCATTTGTATGTCTTATTTGGAGAAATGTCTGTTCATGTCTTCTGCCCATTTTTGACTTATTTGTTTTTTGGGGTGTTGAGTTTGAGAAGTTCTTTATAGATCTTGGATATCGGCCCTTTTGCTGTAGTGTCATTTGCAAATATCTTCTCCCATTCTGTGGGTTGCCTCTTTGTTTTATTGACTGTTTTCTTTGCTGTGCAGAAGGCTTTTATCTTGGTAAAGTCCCAAAAGTTCATTTTCACTTTTGTTTCCTTTTCCTTTGGAGACCTGTTTTGAAAGAAGTTGCTGTGGCTGATGTTGAAGAGGTTATTGCCTATGTTCTCCTCTAGGATTTTGATGGATTTGTGTCTCACATTGTGGTCTTTCATCCATTTGAGTTTATCTTTGTGTACAGTGTAAGTGAACGGTTGAGTTTAATTCTAATGTATATAGCTGTCCAATTTTTCCAGAACCATTTTTTGAAGAGACAGTCTTTTTTCCATTGGATATTTTTTCCTGCTTTGTCAAAGATCCTTTGACCATAAAGTTGAGGGTCCATTTCTGGACTCTCTACTCTATTCCATTAGTCTATGTGTCTGTTTTTGTGCCAGTACCATGCTGTCTTGGTGATCACAGCAAGTTGAAATCAGGCAACATGATGCCCCCAGTTTTGTTTTTCTTTTTCAACATTTCCTTGGTGATTCGGGGTCTTTTCTGGTTCCATGCAAATTTCAGGATTGTTTGTTCCAGCGCTTTGAAAAATGCTGATGGCATTTTGATTGGGAGGATGTTAAAAGTATTGATTTTATGAGAACAATGAATCTTGGAACACTACATCAAAAACTAATGACGCACTATATGGTGACTAACTAACATAATAATAATTGTATTACTTGTAGAGTAAAATAAACTATTAATTCTGAAAAAATTTTTCTTAGTATATATTTAGTTTTTGAAGGGCATTTCATTTTACTCTGCTGTAAAATATTTTTATGGTGAAAATATCAATGTAAATTAGGTTAAATTGGTGGCTACCTTTGTTATTTTGAAAGTAAACCCTGTTATTCTTAAATAATTTTTTCATTGTGACGAAAATTATGCCATTAGAGATCTACTCCTTTTATTTTTTTTTTTAAGATTTTATTTATTTATTTGAGAGCAAGCAAGCATGAGAGGTGAAAAAGTCAGAGGGAGAAGCAGACTCCCCATGGGGGTGCAAGCCCCATGGGGGACTCAATCCTGGGACTCTGAGATCATGACCTAAACCAAAGGCAGCTGCTTAATCAACTGAGCCACCCAGGCACCCAGAGATCTATTCCTTTTAATCTCTTCCTTTCCTTTCTTCCCTCCTTCCCTTAGCTCCAGGGCAATTTAGTTCAGTTCAGTTTTCTATCTGAGGATTCTGAACCACATCTAGGTAATTTCTAGATTCCTAGAGAATTCATACTGGGACAGTTTCTCTCTTGGGCAAAGTTGGTAGTTTGGCTGTGGCAAACTTGAATTCATGTGGGGTCCTGGTGCCTTATTAGGAACAAAGATTGAGAATGACTGGGATTCTTCCAGATTTCGAAAAAGACTATTGAAATTAATTTCTTTGCAGAGGTGGAGAAATAAACTCTAAAGAGGTAATTCAAGTAAGGGTGGTAGGAGTGTCCTCGTAGAAGGTGGAAGTAACTAAAATAGGTGCATGTTTTTCTTTTTTTGGCTTTTATCCAGTCCTTTCATAACTCACTTCTGCTAGGGCCCTATTTCCTTATATGCAATAAAGGTTAATATGGTATGTCATATGTTTAATCTTTTCTGGCTTTATTTTAGATTTGGTTTCACATCTGTTTCTTTAAGGGTAAGAGTAAAACTCCCACTGGAAAATGTTAGGAGATATGGTACTGTACTTCAGCTCAGGAAGGAAGTCAGAACTAGAGTTTTAGACATTTAGAACTTGAGGGAGGATAAGGTATACAGTAATGCTAAAGAGCATGAACTTTGGTGCCACATAGCTTGGGTTCTACCCTAGCCTTCCAAGTTATTTAACCTCTCTGTACCTTAGTATTTAAGGTGCAGTTTGGCAAGTTATTTGACCTTCCTGTACCTTAGTTTTTAATTTATGAAATGGGAATAGAAGAGATAATACCTATCTCCCAGGATTTGGGGAGGATTAAATGAATCAATAAAAAGTGCTTGAAACAGTGCCTGGGCCATGCTTAACACTCTGTTTGCTATTGCTTGCATATCACTGTGTGCATTTCTAGTTGTCCACATCTGTCCCGAGCAATCCCAAATCTTCCATAGAGCTAAGACTGTTATCCACTTTCCTCTTCCTATTACAAATTGTACATAAAAAATGCACAATATATCTGAGATAATTCTCGAACTCCAGAAAGTCGTTTGCCTTGGTTCACCCGCTAAAAAATATGAAGTCTTTCTCTTTAAAAATGGTGAGCATCAAACCACTTTTCATTAATACAGTAACAGACTCGATTGATTCAATATAGTTTCATTTCATACAATGAAGCTCCCGGTATTGATAAGGTCATAAAAGTATTACTCTCTATTCCTAGCGGATTCATTTCACTTCATAGCATCAGTCTGATTCTCCTTTTTGTCAGCGTTCTGTTCTTTTCTGTGCTTCTCAGGAAGGGTTCATTGACGTTCCCTTTGCATGAGTAGCGGGTGGTTTTTTTCAAGCCAGCCCCTGACCTGAGCCTCAGGGCCCAGACTCCACCCCCAGCCCGGGAAGGTCTGGGGGAGGGAAGGAGCGGAAAGGAAAGGGGTGGGACGCCGCAGATTCTTGGGTGGGGCTTGGATGGCGTGCCGGCGCCGTGACGTGGGACGCCACCAGTTGGCGCAGTCGCAGTGGCGCCTGGCCGTGGCTGGGACCCCTCCCATCCTTCTCCGCCCATCTGTGTCAGTGGCTAGGGGCCCCTGGCAGGACCTGTGGCAGCTGGCCGGGGTGGCGGGGTTAGAGGGTCGTGGGCACCGGCAGAGCTTCGCGGGCCGGGTCCGGCTCGGCGCTGCTGCCACTGCCCGAGGCCTTTGGCGTCGCTCGGAGAGAGGCCGGAGCGGTCCAGGCCGCCCCGGCGCTCGCCCAGGTGAGGGGACGGAGTCGGACTGGGCGAGGGTTGGGGTGAGCAGCAGTTTTCTGTCATCTCTGGAACTCAGCCTGGTGGGAGACTGGAGGTTTGGCTTCATTGCTGCTGTCTGTTGCGGTGTCGACTCATTTCTTAGTTTCTGATACAGCACCGGGACCTGTAGACCTGGTGCCGGAGGTCAATGGGAAGGCCTGGAAGGGCCATCGTAGTCGGATTGCTGGGGGCGCCGACACAGGAGCGGCCTCTGTAGATGGTGATAAGGCGGGTGGGCGGCGCCCACTTGCTTGTGTGTGGACTCGGCGGCTAGGAAGGTCAGTGCACCTGCAGGCTCCGGCTTTAGCCCTTAGAGCGGCTCTGGGATGCTTCAGACCCGAACTGCTTTAACGTAGCTTCGATTGACCAAAGGCGGTGGAGCCTTAGAACTCCCCTTTCCAATTAAGGCGTGGGGTGTTTTGTACTCAGAATTGGCGCTTGCCGAGTCTGCAGTATGGAAGAGTACATTTCAGCGGAAACATTATCTTTGGTCAAAGGAAGGTGAAGGGAAGTTGATTTTCCTTCCGCAGAGTATCGTGTCCCACCCACTCTCCCACACCTAACTCCCATTCCTATTGGCCTTAGTTTTGACAGTAGAAAGTTGGGGACGCTTGTTAAATGGAAAGAGTTCTTGTAAATTTCCAACAAAAGGAAATAATTTTTTTTTTTTTAACTGTCCGGTAGTTTCAGGTTGCTGCTTTCACTCTTTGCATGGCATTGAAGCTGATTTATTCTAAATTAACCATAAATATTAAATATAAAAATAGATGAATTAACCAGAATATTTATTTTATATAATTGTTGAGTGGTACATATTTCATATGCATGTTATCTCATTTAATCATCGTAACATTCCTATCATGTAAAGCCTATTATTATCTCTTCATAGATAAACGCACAGGCCTAAAAATCAACTTGTCCAAAGTTAAGAGATGTGATTTAAACCAGTACTCTGAATCCAGTTTACAGTCCCTTAATCAGTATGCTTATCATCTCCCAAGTATCTTAAGAGTTTGCAGAGTGGGGGCACCTGGGTGGCTTAGTTGGTTAAGCGACTGCCTTCGGCTCACGTCATGATCCTGGAGTCCCGGGATCGAGTCCCACATCGGGCTCCCTGCTTGACGGGGAGTCTGCTTCTCCCTCTGGCCCTCCCCCTTCTCATGCTCTCTCTCTCTCCCATCTTCTCTCTCTCTCAAATAAATAAATTCTTAAAAAAAAAAAAAAGAGTTTGCAGAGTGGTTTTCATTTGATGAAAAGTGTGCCAGTTGCTTGGAATAGGAAGGGAACTGAGGCATCATTCTTGACAGCAAGGACCCAACAGTTTGAGAGAACAACCTTTTCAAGGCCACACTTTGAGAGAGAGAGAGAGAGAGTGTGTGTGTGTTTTAGTATTTTATTTATTTAGAGAGGGCATCTGGGGGTGTGGCAGAAGAGAGAATATCTCAAGCAGACTGAGTGTGGAGCCCTCTGATCTCATGAGCCTGAGATCGTGACCTGAGCCAAAACCAAGAGTCAGATCATTAACTGACTGAGCCACCCAGGTGCCCTTTGAATATGTTTTAAAGGTAAGATTTGACCTCGACAACCCTCTAACTGCCCAAATCATGCTGTTTTCATGGGTGTGATGGTTTGGAAACCTTTAGAATGGTGTAGTTTGGAAACTGTGTTCTTAGTCTAGATTTAAAAAGTATTTCTTGTTTGGAAACTTTAAAGTAGGAAATGCAATTTTGGAGTAACATTAACAACTTTCCACATGTGTGCATTCTCATACATGTAATCAAATAATTTAATCTGAAATGGTGAAATGATGGTAAAACCAGACTACCTTATATATTGGTTAAATATTCTTTTCAGGTTTGTTAAGATGAAATGCTGCAGGTGGACCTTTTGAAGATTAGGAGGAAGAAGAACAACAGTGCAGACTCTGAAAAAAAATTGGGTAAATATCTTGGCTAAGTTTTAATTTTTTTTATCTTTTAAAAGATTTTATTTATTTATTTGTCAGAGAGAGAGGGAGAGCACAGGCAGGCAGAATGGCAGGCAGAGGCAGAGGGAGAAGCAGGCTCCCTGTGGAGCAAGGAGCTGGTTGTGGGACTCCATCCCAAGATGCTGGGATCATGACCTGAGCCGAAGGTAGCTGCTTAACTGACTGAGCCACCCAGGCATCCCTTGGTTAAGTTTTTAAAAATCTAATTTCCAGTTAAAGCTGTGATAGAAGAAATCTGACTTTCTGCTTCAGTTGTGTTTTAATTGGCTTAATTAATGGTCAAGGAGTGGGGGTTTGGGGGATGTATAACATGACTTGCCATTCATTTTACCTGACTTTTGAATTGTTGATATCTGACTGACAATTAAAGCAGCTTGTTTTCCCTGGAGCAGATGATCTAAGAGAGAGCGAGGAGGAGACTGTGATGCCATTTTTGACTTAGTTACACACCGTTACTTCTGTCATATTCTTTTAGAACTGTATCACTAAGTCCAGCCCACACTTGAGAGGGGAATTAGTTAAGTTCAACCTCTTGAAGGGAAGAATATTAAAGAATTTTTGGACATTATAAAACTACCATACATCTTTTGGCAATTGTCAAGTTCTTTAGGGTCAAATAAGCTCTTTCAAAGTACAAAAATATAGCCTTTATGACCGGGTGAGTTAGAGTTCTAGAAAAGTGGGGAGATGGTTAAGTCAGATTTGGCTTACTTTATAATTTACCCTTCTTTGCTGCTAATCAGGCTCCATAACTTGATGTGTTATCTCTTAGGGTTATTTTTTTAAAAAAGTGCTTGTTCACCTTTGATTTAATGGAGGATCCTTTTAGGAGAAAAAAATTTCATAGTGGGAAAAATACGAATTTTTTATAACAAAATAATGAATTTTGGTAGCGTTCTTATTAGCTTGTAAATGTCGAGGTGGGAGGAAGGAACTCATTTTTCATATAAAGAAACATTTTTCATATAAAGAGAACAAAGAGATAATTATTGAGGCCATGTCTTAACTGTATTTGTACTCAAGCTTCTCAATGCCATAGTTTTCTCATCTGTAAAATGGGGAATTGTGAATGAGTAGTTATTTGTGATGATTAGATGAGTAAATACACAGAAAGTGTTTAGAACAGTGCCTAGCATATAGCAAGCATTGAATAAATGTTAATAACCATCATTATGGTAGCTATATTTTTATTATTTTTTAATACCATGGAATGAATATTTCAAAGAGTAGGAGAACATTGACCAAAATATTTAAAGTTTAAACTTTAGATTATTGATTTTATTGTGCTTTGTATATGTAAAGTGTATTTCTATCTATATCCATTTTTTTCCTATCCATATCCATTTAAAATGCTGTGTCTGATATCACCACTAGTGTTGTACAGTCATATCCTCATAAAAGTCCCTGAAGCAGCTTGTTTTGTTGTTGTTTCATTTACATGAAAGTTCAATTTCAGTTGTAGCAATTCTCAGCTCACAGAAATTGGCTACTAAATGGATCTTGTGGGCTCTTTGGGTAGCAACATGCTATTCAAAAATATTTTCTTTGTACTTGATATGATGAGAGTGTTGGTAAACACAGGTGGCCAGTTTCTTTCTCCTTCTCCCCACATCCAATGACCCTATTTTGTTGGGCAAGTAGTTTGAACATGTATTTGGGAGGGTTTTCTGACTGATGTGAATAAGGTAGGTGATAGAAGCTTGAGGGCCAGATAGGAAAATGGAAATAGTTTTATCACAAAAATCCTATAGAATTTTACTTTGCTGGTGCTTTTTACTGTTATACCTTCTGGTGTATTTTTAATCAGAATGAAAGTGATATGTTGAATTCTTGATTAAAAGAATTAAAGAAAACTTGCAGAGTGTATTCACTAGTCAGTACAAAAAACAAAGACAAAACCCCATAACCAGTGTATGGGATGTGGAAGTTGGAGGATTAAACCTTTCACACAGCAGTTACTGTTGATCTCTTTGCATAACTGACCATATCAAGGAATATGTTGAAGGTAGTAATTAGTTCTGGTGGACTATTAAAAGTGGGTTATATTTAAAAATCGTGGTTTCATCTAGATTTGGAAGGTGAAGTCAGTTCTTTTTACCCTATTCATAGATATGTTTTCTGGAGATTTTTAAGAGATTTGTTTTGTTTTGCTTTTGCTTTTAATAAGTATTTAGGTAAACCAGCCTAAATTTCTGGTTATAGAAGTCAGGTTTTCTAAAGTGCAACATTTTTGTTGAATGATATGATTACATAGATGTTGAAAATACTTCCATACATAGTATAAGGAACCATTTTTGTTGCGTAGATTACGGTGTTAAAAAGTGCATTTATTTAGTTTGCAGATTTGTAGTGTTTGAATTGTCACTCATCATATCTGAATATTTCTTTAGCAACAGTTGCCTGTTGACTATTGTCTTTTGGTATTTGATCTGCTTCTAAGAAACATGCTCACTGGTATTTGTAGAACTATATTATTCATATTGACTTAATACTTTTTTGATTGTTATTTATGCCAACTAATTATAAAATTCTGTTATTTAGATACATACATATATTTTTTTCTTGTATATTATAAGGAATGAGATGCAGTTTAGTCATTGTTTACCGGTATGCATTTTATTTTTTTATTTTTTATTTTTTTAGCTTTCACCTTTTTTGTTGAGCTCAATTTTTTTTAAAGAACATTAATAACAGGTTAGCTATCACTTTTGTAATGTGTTTCTTGTCAAACACTGTACTGTGAGTTTTATGTTTGCTTTGTGTTCTTAGTGCCTTCAGCATCTCTTCAAGAAAGAGATGGCCATGTGGAAACAGGCTCTGAGATGTAGTAACTTGCTCAAGCTATATCATGGCTAAGGAAGGAATTAAAGGGATAGAGCCAGCTTTCCATTTCAAATCTGGCTTTAAAGCCTACTCTAGTTCCAGGGTACCAGATAATTTCTGTTATTTCTGATAGAATGTTATTTTACCACTTAATTCTGTTGGATTTTAGAGTTAGTTATTAATGAATTGTGTTTGTTGCACATAGAATTCTGGGACTGGAAGGGACCTGGAGTGACTCTTTTTAGGTAGAGAGGATTATATACCTGGTTTGACATAAGAGGATAATTATTTATCTTGTTTGTTTAAATGAACAGAATAGGACATTATATATTTTTGTTTCATGTGTACAAAGCTGCTACCCTGACCAAAATTGTTAAGGAAATTAAGTTTGCTTTTGTTGCCCACCATCCCCTTTTTAAGATATCCCCCATCTTCAGGAATCTTGGGTCTTTTGGGATACCCTTGGATCCTGCTTGTTAGTGAGAAAAGTCATCCAGTGAGTTAATTTACACTAATAACATTTGGTAATAACTAATGGTAGCTATTACTGAGATGCTTTTCTTTGGATTTTAAGAGCGAATACTGGTTACTACTCCATTTAAAGGAATAGATGGTAGAATTTTAGGCCTTAAATCCTGATGGGTAAAATTTTTTAGGCAGAGAGGGCTTTCCAAATCGCTATCTGGTTAATGGATAATAACAGTCTTTTTACTACATTCCATTACTATCTTATAATGTAAAATTTACATATATGTGTGAGATGTCTAATTGCAGTAGGTATTTCTCTATTTTGTGTTTGTGTGCTCTATTTCTGTAGCATCGTGGAGTTGGAAGGAACATCACAAAGTCATTTGTTTCAGGCCATTTAGATTGGTGAGTGATCAGGGTTCTGTATGAATAGCTCAGATGGTCTAATCATTCTTGAAACTTCATTTTGGATAAAAATGTTGTGATCTGATTTATGTTTTACTTTTGTTTTGGGGTGTCATTATGCCGTAGTAGAGATAGATAGTTCTTTTGTGTTGGTATTTACTGAGACGTTTGGGTCAATTACCTGACTTCTTAATTGTAAGGAGGACATAAATGTCTTTGAAATTGGCAACTTTACAAAGGTATCTTAAGATAATTTGTTACGTATGAGCAGAAACCAAACAGTAGCTGAAAAATATAAGTATATTTTTCTATGACAGTTGATGTAGATGAGTAAAATTTGACCCAAGGGCAAGTGATGCAAAAATATGTGTAAAGTGCATACTTCCCAGAATTTCTAGTATACAGAGTGCTGCTGTGTTCTAATAGGTGTTTAATTTTACCTGATGATTAACAGAATATCAGTGTTGATGAAGTTCAAAGGGGAACTATAAATTTGATTTTCCAACTCTTAAAACCCATGAAATTTCTTTTATAGAAAAAAAAAAAACTGTAATTAAATCCAAAGAACTTTAACATAGTGGTCTAAAGATACGTAAATACTTTTTTAGCCAAAGCATTGGGCCTTTACTGCTGTGTGAGAAATTTGAGAATAATTAAAACTTTTTATATTTGGCATTGAGTTATTAAAAAGTTGAATATCCTCTTCTTAAACTCAAGCAAATGAAAACCAGATTTTCTTGAGAATGAAAAAGATCATTTAGTAATCTCTTTGGCCTTGGGTGCATTGGGAATACTCACTTATTTTTGGCAATAGTGCATAATTATGTACTTTTAATTTTTTTAATCTTGGTATTATTTTTTGAAGATTCTATTTACTCATTTGACAGAGAGACAGCTAGAGAGGGAACACAAGCAGGGGGAGTGGGAGAGGGAGAGAGAAGCAGGCTCCCAGCTGAACAGTGAGCCAGATGCAGGGCTCAATCCCAGGACCTTGGGATCATGACCTGAGCTGAAGGCAGACGCCTAACTACTGAGTCACCCAGGTGTCCCTATGTACTTTTTATAATGATGCATTTATTTCATTCATTTTTGAAACAAGTATTCAGGGACTGCTGTATACAGGAAGTTGGTTGGATATGGCACTTAAATAGTAGGGCAAACTTATCCGTAACAACAGCTGCCTAGTTGGGGGGTACACTTCTAAAATGATAATTACAATATGATATGATAATTGCTAAGATACAGGTAATCATTCAAACAGCCTTTCTTCACCATTTTCTATATTGCCAGATATCCTACTGAAGATTATTGTAACTCTTCCAAATCTTAAACTTAATACTGAGAAATCCTTAGCTATACTGTAGAATTTTTTTTTTTAAGATTTTATTTGAGAGAGAGAGAGTGAGAGAGAGAGCACAAGCTGGGGTGAGGGGTGGGCAGGGGCAGTGGAAGGGAGAAGCATACTCTTCGCTGAGCAGGGAGCCCGATGCCAGGCTCAATTCCAGGACCCTGGGATCATGACCTGAGCTAAAGGGAGATACTTAACTGACTAAGCCACCCAGGTGCCCTCAAAGATTTTATTTTTATTTATTTGAGAGAGAGAGAGTGAGAAAGAGAGAGAGAGAGAGATCATGAGCAGGGGGAGGGGTAGAGGGAGAAGCGGACTCCCCACTGAGCAGGGAGTCTGATGGGGGCCTGGATCCCAGGACCCTGTGCTGGTGACCTGAGCCAGGGGCAGACACTTAACCGAGCCACCTAGGTGTCTGCTGTATTGTAGAATTTTTAAGCTCAATATTTATTGAATGAACAGCAGAAAAATAGCTCTACATTATCATGCAACTGTCTTAAGTATATTGCTCCAAAAAAATCAAAATCCAATATATACTTTCCCTTGACAGTTCCAGGGAAAGCTCTGGTTCTTCATAACTAGGTCTTCTCACATCATAGGTAATACTATACAGACTTACTCCTGTTTAAACCTGGTATAGGTTTAAAAACCTTCTTTTTGAAATCCTGTGTCAAGTTATGGGGTGATACCTCTTTTAGAGGAGTCATGCAGCCCTAGAAGAAGGTAAACCAGTGCAGTGAGGTTTTCTTGAGAAGCTGTGGGCAGGTGCACAGATCTTCCAGTTCCTCCCATTCCCCTTTTCTGAGGTAATCAAATAATTATTGCTGAGGTAGAGTGGAGTTGGGGGACATGGGGGTAAGCTGTGGGGATGAAGGTCCTCTCATTCATATGTCCTTTCGCCTGCCACCCTAGGGCCATTCTTCTGACAGCTGTTATAAACACAAATTAAAGACGGAGAAAAATAGAAGAGGAACAGGAACTGTAAGTAATGGGATTAGAGCCAAAAAACTGGGAGTAATATATAAATTAAAAAAGAAAACAGAAAAAAATGGAATGAAATAGAAGAGGTTTTAGATAAATATGGATTTGACTTTTTCAAGAATATATAGAAGCCATCAGATTCTCTCATCTTTCTGTCACCAAATCTCTCTATATCTGGGTCTTTCTTTTCCTCTTTCTTCCTGTTCAGATAAAGGAAATGTTTCTCTTTCTGCTAAACCCAATTCTAAAACCCAGCATATATGTGCCCTGAATTAAAGCAAAATTTAAAAAAAATACTAAATATTTAATACCGTGTCCTTTAAATTGTATGATTTCATGATCTCTTTTTTAAAGTACAGAATCTTTTTTCATGTAAAAGAAAACTGTCCTTAGATTTAATAGGACTGGTAACAAATAAAAAAAAAATAGTGCTGTAGTTTGGGTATCCTCAGAAACAAAACCTGGGTAAGGATTCAAGTAAAGTTAGTTTACTTGGAAGTGATCATAGCAAACACTGGTAGGGGATGGGGAAGTAAGAAAGGAAAGGGACTGAAGTCAATGAAGGGCATTATCCTAGCAGTTACTGCTATGGGCATCTGGAACTCACTACCATTGGTAAACTCTTGGAGACCAAATGAAATACTCCTCCGAGTTATCCCAAACTAAGAGCAAGGAAGCTGTAGGTGTTCATCCAACACTTTTCTAGCCATCATTGACATTAACTCTGGCATTTCTGGCTTGTCCTGATTCTAAGCTGAGATGTTTCTGCAGTCCAAAAGCAATCCTCAGTAAGATGTTACAGGTGTTTAAAATGAGCATTCTTGTATAGAGGTAAATGCCAGCAGTATATGGGCATGCTGCTAATGCATTGGTATTAACACATATTTATACAGTGTATTATTTACTACGTGCTGGTGATATTCTAAATGCTTTACATTTATGAATTCATCAATTCTCACTATTCAGCTCTATGACGTAGGTATTGTTAGTATTCTTGTTTTACAGATGGGTGAATAGAGCATGGAGAGGTTAGGTAACTTGCCTGTGGTGACACAACTATAATGTTAGGACTGTTAGTTGTAACTTACGTAGTCTAGTACAGAATCTATGCTCTTAATCCATATAATGGCCTGTTTTTGAAACAATACATTCTGAAGCAGGACTTTTTTTTTTAAATAAAAAAAAAAAGCTTGTACTGCAACTCATGACCCTGACGTCAAAACCTGAGCTGAGACCAAGAGTTGGATGCTTAATTGACTGAGTCACCCAGGCATATTCCCCCTCTCCCCCACCTTATTTTTTTAAGGATTTCTTTTAAAGATTTATTTATTTATTTGAGAGAGAGAGCTCATAAGCTCATGAATAACGGGGGTTGGGGGAGTAGAGGGAGAGGGACAAGCAGACTGTGTTGAGAAGAGCCCATGGGGCACAGTCCCAGGACTCTGAGATCATGACCTGAGCCAGAATGAAGAGTCAGACACTTAACTCATTGAGCCACCCAGGTGCCCCTTTTTTAGGCTCTTTGATTCTACTGGTTTTCTTTGATAACTGTCTCCTCCTTCTCCCTTACCCAATCTCTTTCCTTTTAGTGTTCTTTACCTCTTTCCTTGATGGCAGCTTACCAGCTGCCCCTTTCTAGAACAGTATAGCTATTTTTCCTTCCATTTTTATACTCAAGGCTATCAAATCAAATAATTCTATCAAAGGTATTAACTGATTTTTCTGATGTGATGAAGTTTGAGTTTGACATTGGTTAGTATTTGCATTTTAATTTTTTAAAAAGATAAGCATTTAAGAACAGAAGAAAGACATGATGGTAGAATGAGGGATGACTAAGTTTTTTTTTGGGTTGGGAGTCATCTATTTCTTGGCCATATTTGTGAGGACAGGCCATGAGATACATGCTTGGGTAAGAAAAGCCTCTTTATAACCTGTCATTTTCTGTCTTCCAGCCACCACTTTCCCTTTTTCTTTTTAAATTATGGAAGTATTATATGCCAATTCTAAAACATTTAAACACTAAGTATCAAGAATAAAAGTTAAAATCCTGCTTCACTGATTCTTTTCCTTCCCCCCAAATCTTTCTCACTGTTCTCTCTAGAGGTAACCACCCCTGGCTTTGCTAGTGTTTTTGAAGATTAGAGAAGTGTACATGCACGCACAAACACACTTCATGTATGTGCACATATATATTTGTATGTGTGTATATAGGATGTATACATATAACATACATAATAGTCTTTTCTTTTAGACATAAGTGAAATACTATACATTTTGTTTCTCAGTTTGCTTTTTCCCTGCTAACATTACATATATTCTGGACATTTCTCTTTATTGGCCCATATTGAGCCACCTCATTCTTTTAGAAAGGTTGTATATTATTTCCCAGTAAAATATAACATAATTTATTTAACTATTTTCCTATTAATTGACATTTTTTTCAAATTTCCCAGTATACTATATAATGCTGCAGTGATTGTCCTTGAAAAATGTCTTATTGTGGCTGAGTATTTCTGAGAAAGTCCTAGAATTGATATGTCCAAGTTAAAGCATACACATTTTTGTAGTATCTGATAAATTATTCTTCCCAAAGATAGTTTATGCCTATCAACTGCATATGAGTGCCCATTTTCCCACATTTTTGCCAACATAGTTGTTTGCAGTCTTTCTCATTTTCACTTAATATGACTACTGGGTGATAAATGGTGATTGCTCCCATTTCTAGTGATATTATCCACCTTTGTAAATTGACTATATATTTTGCTTATTTTTTCATATTATTAAAAATATTAAAATATATTATTAAAATTACTATATTTTAATATAATTATATATTTATATTTATTTCTATATAAATTTATATATATTTATATGTTACATTTAATATATTATTAAAATATTAAAATATTATTCCTATTTTTTGGTACTGATTTGTAGGATGGCCTCTATTTTTGAAGGACCAAATTAATATTTGGAATTCTATCTCTAAAAGTGTTAATGCAAGTATTAGATGTTTGATAAAAAAAACAGTGTGAATCTAGTATTTGAAAAGATTTTACAGGTAATTCATTTTGAGAAGTAATCTTGGAAAGGTATTTTCTAAACTGTTATAGTTGTGGTGGTATTAAATTAGGAACTTTGATAAATCTCCGGTTTGTGCATGTTTTCTTGAACCATTTCACATTTTCATGCTTTTCTATGTATGTCACTAAAATAATGATTGTCACAATTGCTATTCTAATGTGGACAGCAGTTTTGAAGTAAATATGATGGACTTCAGGAAAAATGAAAAGAATGTAGATGAATCATGAAAATATTGAGAGAGCTTGCATTGAAACATGTAGATCAGTATTATTTTCTTATGTACTAGATAAAAATACCATTTAAAATGATGTTATACTTGAAAACAGTGGCTGTGTTCAGGGTACTGTCACTGGTATTGTTGATACAAAGATGAATAAAATAATCTTTATTGGTCATAATCTATCAGAAGAGAGAGACAAGATAGATTAGGTTCAGGTTATGCATCTTTGGTGGGAATATCATAGAAGTGAGGCTATGTTCTTCTGTTAAGATAGTAGCTACATTTGTGGTAAGTGAGCATAGCATAATGCCTGGAGAAGTTGAGCCACTGTGTTGTACACCTGAAGTGAAAGTAACATTGTATGTCAACTATAATCAAATAAATTAAGAAAAGGAGTGCACAGTTCTGATTTATCTTAATATTGATGGTGTTTACTTTCTTTGATCCTTAATTAAATTTCACAAAGTTCCTCTTTCCCCCTTTGTCATTAATAATTATTTTGAGGGGAGCTATTTTGAAGTGATATGAGAATCCTGTTGCTTATCAAAATTTAATTGATTATATTGGTAGGGACTCATAGATTCTTTTTATTAAATGGGTTGTAATCTATTACTAGTATTTATTTTGATGCTTAAATTGCCCCAGATTTTGCCACTGGGAGCCTCTTCAAGCTCGTTTCTGTGTCCTTTTGACATGTTCCCATCATTCAGGTATTTCTTTACCTTCTGGAAAACACAAGCTCGTCTTGACTTTCCTTGCCCTATTTGTGGAATCAGCCATTTCTTCAAGGAGCCCTGTTTCCTCTTGATAGAAAATAGTTTTTTAGAAGCAAAGTTCTCTGTTCATTTTAATTATGGTGCTGCTCCCAGACCGTTTAATGAGCACATGTATATACATACATACTCATGTTTGTAGCCACATTTATTTCTATATCCTCCTATATTGAAAACTATAACTCCAGTTCGTATCAAACACCATTGGATTAATTCTAATATTCTTCATTTATATATCCTCCAACAGTGAGAAAACTGGCTTCTATTATCCTTAATATATTTACTTAATTTATCCCCTCCCCCATACCCTGCAAGGGCTGTTTCCTAGGAGTGTGTCGTCCTTATCTTGCTCCCACATCAACACACTACTCCAGATTGCCCTTCTGCATGGAAGCGCTATTTATTTCTTTGGGGTCTGATGCTTTTCTCTTGGGTTCTAATGCCCTGCATCTGGCAACCTGCCTGCTCAGGCTCCAACACCTTAAGCTGGTCTCTTTCTTCAGCTTCCTCTCCCAACCATTGATACTGTCTTCCTTCCACTCAGACTCTAGCACTCTGTGCCTGACCTCTTCCCTACAAGTATGGTCTCCTCATCCTGCTATGGTTTTGATGTCCTCAAAAACTGACACTGTTTCACTAGCCTCTTTATCACACAATTAGATACTTAATATTATTGGGCTCTGACATCCCCCTATGCCACTGAGACTCCTATCCATCTTTTCCCCAAATGCAGATGCCTACCTTACTGTGCTTTACCTTACGGATTTTAGACTGAACCATTGAGGGAAAGAAAACAACCAATTTGTTAATCCATCAATTGCTCCATGAAGAATATGCAGTAGAGACCTCTCCATTAAGGAATTCGTGGTGTACCATGTAAACAGTGTGGTTAAGCATGCAGCCCCACTTCAATCTGGGTTCTCTGTATCCATGTGGCTTTGACTTATTTCCTTGTCATCAGAATGTCTGCTTCTTACCCAGGGCTTTTATTAAGTCTTAGTCTTTACTTCAATACTTACTCAATGTGTTATTTTGAGCCTTTATCTGTTGATTTCTCTTAAAGCTTTTGCATTAACTAATAACTGGAAAAGCTTTGATTAAATCTGTGTGATACTGCCATTTTCTGTCTTTGTAACCTGAACACCCTCTTTCTCATTCTCCTTGGCTGTGGGTTGTTATAGTAGTTGGTGGTAGAGATTTTGGATGAGATATTTAGATCCTCTTGGTAGATAGATCACTCTCCCTTGGATTTGATTCAAAACAGATCACCTTTTTATATTGAAACCTGAATGCCAGGATACATCCCTTATGAAACATCCCCAGGAGTTAGTAGGTGATCTTTTCATCAGAAGTGGTGTGGTGATGTATTATAAAATCGTAACAGTAAATATGAAATAGGCACAGATGTTACTTTGTAACATATAAGCTATTAATTTTAGTTTTGAATATAAGCCTTTCCAGTGTTTTCTTCCTCTTAAAATTTGTATTTTTTTTTTTTTTAGTTTAAAGCAAAACAGGAAGAAGGAAAGAGAAGTTCATGTTGTAAAGTTAACCCCCAAATTTTAAGTTGCCAGTTGATAGATTTTTCAAAGCTTTGAACAGCATGAGAACACCTTTTTCTAGTTTTGAGATATAAATGACAAATATTATATCAAGGTGTATGACCTGATTGATATGAATATATATTGCAAAATGATTACCATAGTAACCACCATCACCTCACATACTTACAACTTTTTTTTATCTTGTGATAAGAACTTTTAAGATCTATTCTCTTAGCAACTTTCAAATATATAATACAGTATTGTTAACTATAGTCACCATGATGTACATTGTATCTCCAGAAGTTACAGCTGGAAGTTTGTACTTTTTTTACCACCTTCACTCATTTTCCCTACCTCCCTACCTGGGGTCACTACTAAGCTGTTACACACTGTGAGAACATTTTTTACTCGTTTTCTAAAGTGTAAGAAAAAAAAGTTTATTGAAAAATGAAAACATTTGAAAATTGTTTTCTAGTTCTTTTACCCTTAGGTTTCCCTATCACTAATAAACCTTTTGTTGTTGAGCTTTTTTTTTTTAAAAGAGATGTTTAACTTGCCTCTGAATTGCTAACATTTCAACAATTTAGAAATATGAAATATTGTAATCTGGCAATGTTGTCTAACCCAGTTTTTAAACTTGTTTTGTGATCTCTGAAGATAGGACTCTGGTGAGTAAATAGGGAACATTTTTAGGAAGTTGACAAGTCAGCTGTACTGAATTTCAACTAGAAAGTTGTCCTTACTTATTCTTCCTGTTTTAAAATCTGTTTTTCTTGTTTTCTATAAAATCACCTATGCTATTTGGCCTTAAATAATCATTAACGATGTCCTCTCTTTGTGATTAAGGCTAGTTTTTGTCGTTGTTGTTGTTGTTATTTTGTTTTGTATTGTTTTTACCTTTTTCCTGATTTATCACGATAATTTTGTGATAGTTAATTTTGTATTAACATGAGGGATAATTTTTAACAGAGGGATACTTTTCTTGTTTCTTTGATCATAAAATAAGAACTTTAATTCCTTTTTACTCATTTTCAGTTCATCTAACTCTCAATACATCTAAATATTCATATTTGTCCTGCTGAAATGCATACACACACACACACACACACACACACACACACACACACACACACACATTCTTCACATGTCTGGTCACAGTTTGACATGTAATTTTTGTAATTCATCCTGAGCATCTGATAGGAATAGATCTGCTTCCTGACCAAACTCTACTCAGAGTGAATCCAAAGTAGGAAGATTGTTTCCCCATGAAACAATGGGAAATACAGAGCTGATGGAAGTTAAGAGGCATTAATATAAGTTAATATATAAATACATTTAGTGTCAGCTTTTGAGACAAGTGTAGATGAATTTGTCTAATGTAGATCATTAATACTTCTTATTGTTGAGATAAATATCTTTAGATTTAGTAATTGTGTACCTCATATTTGGAGTATGGTAACTGAACCCAAGTCTCTGCTTATTCTTAGAGTGGTGAAATTAGGACACTAAAAATGTGATAACGTTGTCTTACATTTTATATAGAAATGTGGATGTGCTTTGTTGCTGTTTGTTGTATATTTTTCATTCTTACTGAAGGAACTGGAACGGGGTTTAATGAATTTTCACTTTTATTAAATTCATCTTTTTTCCCCTTCACATAATTTCCATTTCAGTTTAATAAATCTCTGATTCTAAAGCTAACTTTTGAATTCTTAGGTCTTTAGATGCTGCTCTGGAAAAACTTTAGTAATGGATCAAAGGAAGAATGAGAGTATTGTCCCTAGTATTACTCAATTAGAAGATTTTCTTACAGAACACAACTCCAATGTTGTTTGGCTCCTTGTTGGTAAGTAGAATATATTTTCTTATACTTTGTTTATCATGTATGGATTAACAACTGCCAAATTTTAAGCTATAGTTAGCTGAAGTTGAAATGCTTACAATACCATTGGTATATTTTTTAAATATTTAAAAATTTAAAATAAGGTTTTAATCTATGTTTCTGTGAATATTTGCTCTGGCAAATGTTCTGGAGGGCTGTTTTTCTTAGGCTGCCTCGTCTGACTTAGGGGAAGTGGGAGGAGAAGAAAGACATTGCACTTAGCTTATCTTTCCTGTCTCAAGCGCACTCCTTCACTGCCCCCCATCTCAACACACACACGCGCGTTCACGTGCACACACACACACACACATTTGTTTTATTTTAAAAGTGATAAATCCCCATTTATATGATAAATATATTTTATAGCAAAATAGAGTGTATATGCCCAATTAATGTCATCTCTTTACTCGCTCCTTATAAACTTGACTTTGGGCTCTGCCAGTAAAAATTTCTTTTTGTCTAATATTCCAGCAGTTTTCTAGGCTCATAGAAATAATACAAAACAGTGTATAAATCAGTGGCCAAAAAGAAGGGGGAGATATGAGTGAATAAATGAATGTGAACAAATAATGGGGGAAATACAAAATACTAATCAAGAAAGGGAGAGGGGCACCTGGGTGGCTCAGTCATTAAGCATCTGCCTTTGGCTCGAGTCATGATCCTAGAGTTCTGAGATCAAGCCCTACATCTGGCTCCCCACTCAGTAGGAAGCCTGCGTCTCCCTGTCCCATTCCCCCTGCTTATATTCCCTCTTTGCTGTGTCCTTGTCTGTCAAATAAATAAGTAAAAAAAAAAAAAAAAAAAAATCTTAAAAATAAATAAATAAGTAAGAAGGGATAGAACACTGTAGGCTGTTATTGTCCAGGAAGTTTTTGTGGAAGAACAGCATTTGATTTGAATTTCAGCATAACAATTAGAAAGGTAGAGGGGGAAATAGGGTAAGATGAGGTAAGAGGGGAAAGAGAGGGTAATGGTATTTATTAAACATCTTGTGTGTGCCACATATCATTAGCATTTTGCATATGCTGTCTCACTTAATGCTCAGAGAAAACTTATAAAGGCAGCAGACTTAACTTGTGGATTGAATTAAATAACTTATACAGGTAACATAGCTGTTTTTTTGAGTGCATGCTTATGCTTCTTTTATGACACCACAGGATATGTGGTAAGGAAATGGGTAGAGATCAAGTGTGTATAGAAGGAATTATTATTGTTGATGATTTGTACATAGGATTGGATTACCATTTAAACTTTTAGTTCTATTTTCTCTATTTGACAGAAGTGAGCTATTATAAATTATCACTAATTAAAGCCAAAAAAAGTAAGATGAAATGCAAAACATTAATATGAAATAGAATTGCATAAAAGCAATGTTGAAAATTCTCTTTTGGTTTAATTAATGGTGGAATTCTTCCTCTTTTCCTATCAGTCTCTTATCACCTAGAATTTATGACTTTTTTCTGTTGTATACAACTCCTTTCCTTAAGGACGAAACAACAGCAACGACCAGAAAAACACTGAGTGAGTGTTTTTACTCTTGCTGTTCCAATAAGTGGCCTTATGACATTGAAGGGGGTTGGAAAACATGATGCAGTGTAAAAGCCACAATTCTCAGGTTGTGTAATACCAGAAGCATACTTTCTAGGCAAATACCTCTTGCCTTTCTGGTTGGCCCACCATAACCTGCTTTTGACACCATGATTTACAATAAAAATTAGCACAAAATGCTTGTAAATTTAAAACGTAATGACATATTAAAATCACTATGTTGTATACGTGAAACTAATGTAACATTGTGTGTCAACTTTCCTTCAGTAAAAAAAACCCATAACACTTTTTACAAAGAAAAAAATAGTGACATATCATCAAATAACTTTTCAATAGAATTGTTCTAAAAATAATTTTTGTGGGCAAATCATAGCAGTTGCTACATCAGAGTTATTACTGTTAGTCTAAGCTACCCTGAGAAAATGTATTTTGACTCAGTGACTGTTTTGTTTTATCCACATTAAATAACTTTTTGAAAAAGTTCAGAACTTAATGTGATATTGCTAAGTGATTGTACATGTTAAATTGCTTTGCATTACTTTGTCTTAATTTAGAAAATAGTTATACTTTTAAAATAGTTAAGTAAAGGGAAAGTTATTATCAAAAAATGCTTTATTATGTTTTATTTTTTGTATATTCATGAACTAAGTTCTTTTGGAAATAGTCCAAATTCTATAGGTGCTGATACACTTCTCACGAAAAATGAGTCAAATTTGAAATATCATTTTCTGTAGCATATTCACTGGCATTCTTTAAAAGTAGGTTATTGTCTTATGAATTATAATAAAATAGCATAAAATGGCCTGTTTAATATAGATACGCCTTTAAGTAGGGTAAAATTCTCACTTCTTTCCATTTTTTTAAAAAAGCAGAAATTACTGATTTAAAAAAAAAACACTACCTTTTCTCTGATTTAAGAAATCATTGATTTTCTTTCTTTTTATTTTATTTTATTTTTTTAAAAGATTTTATTTATTTATTTTTTTAACAGACAGAGACCACAAGTAGGCAGAGAGGCAGGCAAAGAGAGAGAGAGAGGAGAGAAGCAGGTCCCCTGCTGAGCAGAGAGCCTCAACGTGGTGCTTGATCCCAGGACCCTGAGATCATGACCCGAGCCGAAGGCAGAGGCTTTAACTCACTGAGCCACCCAGGCGCCCCAATTTTCTTCCTTTTTAAATGACTATAACTTTTAGGAGATAGTATGGGAATGAGCTTTTAGTCTGATAAAGGTGGATGTTTTTTAGAATATTCAGAAATATAGGCTTTCTCTTTTCAGAACATCTTCATATATGCTTGCTTATTTATTTATTTATTTATTTATTTATTTATAATATTTTATTTATTTATTTGACAGAGACACAGTGAGAGAGGGAGCACAAGCAGGGGGTAGTGGGAGAGGGAGAAACAGGCTTCCCCCAACAAGGGAGCCTGCTTCGGGGCTGAATGCGGGGCTGGATATGGGGCTGTATGAGGGGCTCAATCCCAGGATTCTGGGATCATGATCTGAGCCAAAGGCAGATGTTTAATGACTGAGCCACCCAGGTGCCCCTATCTGTGTTTAATAATAAAGAGTACAAAACAATGAAAAGGGAAACAAAACAGGAAGTATTTCTTTCTTTTTTTTTAAGAGAGAGAATGCTTGCATGTGAAAATCAGGGTGGGAGGCTCGGGAGGAGGGGCAGAGCTGCAGGGGGAGAGAGAATCTTAAGCAGGCTGCAGTGCCTAGCATGGATCCTGAAGTGGGGCTCCATCAGACAAGCCCTGAGATCACGACATGAGCCTAAATCAAGAGGCAGACGCTTAACCGACTGAGCCACCAAGTCGTCCCAGGCAGTTTTTCTTTAATTGATCTTACTGGAATATATGCTTTTCTGGCTAATGAGTAGAGAAAAATGAGGAAACTTGGATAACGCAGAATCAACATTTGGTATTAAAAATCCAAGTATTAAATTGTAAAAGGACATATTATCATGTATAAGTAAACCCTGTCATTTCTGATTGTAATAAATGAACTTTTACTAACAAACTTTTACTGAGATATTAAAGTGATTGTAAAGGAAACTTATAGTGAGATTCTTTTGCATTTTTTTCTCTCCCAACAGCTACCATTTTATCCTGTGGATGGATTATTTATCTCACATATTACAATTCTCGAAATGTTGGTCTTATTTTAACATTGGTTCTTAATAGATTATACAAGCATGGCTATATCCATATTGGTAAGTTTGAGTAACAGTGAATGTTTTTCTTCTGCATAATCTTGAGATATATATTATAAATTTATATTTTATAAATGATAGTAGCTTTATAAATTTACCTTTGTGTCATGAACATTAACCTACCTGGAATTTCTCTCACACAGTACTCTCTGACTTTATCACTTGTTTAGGTTCTTTACCTCATTCTTATTTATTAAAGTATTTCTATAGTAACTTTTGGATTTTTTTTCATATAAAAGATGCTTGTTAAAACAATTTGAAAAATATAGGCACATATAAAATATGGAAATAGAAATTTCTCAGGATTCTACTAACCAAAGAAAGTTTCTAGTGTTCAGTGAGGTTTTTTGCTGGTTTTTTTTGTTTGTTTTGTTTTTAGTAAACTGTACTTAAAAAATCTATAAGTTGGAATCATTTTGTGCATTTCATTTTGTGCCCTGAGTTGTTCATTTAAGCTTCCAACTACTCATAATTAGGAAATTTGCAGGTTTGAGGGTCTATTTGGAACAAATATGCTTTAAAAAGCCTTCAACCAGTGGGAAAAGGGGTGAGAGGTCACTGTCTAGAACCATTCTAACCTTCCTTAGAATACTTCTTAGAGGATATAAATAAAATTTCTCTCTAACAGAAGTCATCTTCCACTAATTAGAGGCAATGCCTGTTTCCTGGAGTCAAAGAAATTAATGGAAAAAAGTGGTGAATTAGTCACTGCTTTGGGGTTTATTTAAAGTTGTGCATAATTAAGGGAATTATTCATTGAAGCAGCTATTCACTGTCTTCATATGGTTATTTAGTAACTCAGTTCATAGTGATGATACTTGTACTTTTTGTTATACTTGACGAAAGAGCAATAGAAAAGGCTGTAAGGGTATCAGGAGGGAGTTAGGAGAGAACATTTAATTATTGAATAAATTGAATGCTAAGATTATTTTAAGCTTTAGTGCTCACCCTGGATCAAAACAATTCCATTAATCACTTTTTTTTACCCCCACAACAGGGTCCTTCTCTTTCTCTGTTCTTTCTGGAAAAGTCATGGTTCGTGAAATTTATTACATTACAGAAGACATGTCTATTAGGTAAAAAAAAAAAAAAAACAAAAAACCAAAAAAGAAAAACTCTTCTTAAACTTGAAATATCGTAAAATGTTTTTCTCATGATATTTTATTTAATATGATTTGCTTTTTCATTTAAAAACATAAATCACAAATAATTTTTTTTGTAAATCATATCTGGTGAATTGATGTTTAAAAATATTTTTATCAGTAGATTAGCTAAGGTTTAGACTGGCACAAAGTTTATCAATTAGCAATTTAAAGAAATGAATGATTTCATTTCATTCCTAGATGAACACTTGATCCATTAAATTATCTGACCATTTTTCTTGTAGAATTCATGGTGGTCATTTGTTACAAAAAAAAAGATCAGGGATGCTGATAACTCATCCATTAGCTCCTTTTAGGTAATAAGTTTTAAGAATTGCTTAGATCTCTTAGCTCCTCTAATTTTCATGTAAGGAGGAAACACAAATCTGAATATAGGAAATGACAGTATGTTTGGTATGTTCTTTCTTCTGTAGGCCTTGAAAGAAAAGCTTACTCTATTTTTGTGATTATCTTAACATTTGTTACTTAGAACTTGAAAGTTTTAAATGAGTTGAGAGGTGCTAGAGTTTGGCAATACTCATACCTCACTTGAAACAGTGGAGGCATTTTCTTTGTGAGTCTAAAATTATTTTGAAAAGAAAAGTGAAAAGGTTGAGAGGCTATAAGTTCATCTTTTTGAGGCATGAGGTTATATATGATTACAGAGATGAAAGATTATCATTAAAAGTTTTTGTTAGCATCCTAATGTCCCCCTTTTAAGATTTGGCTTTTTGTTTATATAGTTTTTACACCATTTAAAAAGTATCATTTATAAAAGAAAAAAATTTTCTGTTAGCACTTTATTTTCCTATTACATGTGATCTGGTATTAAATTTTACCTAAATAATCTAATTTAGAGCTGTGTAAATTCTCTTTTCCTTTTTTAACTGGAGATTATGAAGCATTTATGTATACCAGTGATCTCTTGAAAATTTTCGATATTTACATATTCATTATCAGTTACCTGTTTTTTATAATAATTAATTAAATGAGTAAATTGTTACTGAAGTTTTCATTTTTGTAATTTATCTTGCATAGAATTCAAGATGGATTTATAATTTTTCGGTGGTGGAAAATGTATAATCCAAAGCAGAAACAACATGGTGAGTTTTCATGTTTTTATGTGTTTGAAGTCTTTAATTATATGATCACTGTTTTCCTTTATGGACATTAAAATATTTCACATTTTATAACAGATAAAAATATTTTTAAAAACTTTAACATTTATAAACTGATATTCTCACCAGTTGGCTGAAAATTCTTCAGCAGCTTTCCTCTTGCCTGCTTAAATTTATTGACTTAAGCATATTATTTATTCAGGGTTATCCTCAGTATGATGCTTACCCCCATCATCTTACCTCCTATTACATCTATGGACCTTAACCCATTCTGTGGTTAAAATGGATTTCTGGTAGTGTTTAATCATCAATTAAGACGCTTTTCTTACTTTTCAGCTTCTATGCCTTTATTCATAGTCCAGCCTGACACTGCTACTAATTCTCACTTATCTGCCATGTTAAGGATGAATAGAAAAGAGGAAATTAAGGTTCTAGATTCTAACAGTTCTGCTTTTATCATCAGAATTTTATCACCTTAGGATTTTCTCCCAAAGTCTTCATTTCACAGCTCTATATGTGTGCTCCTGTGCCTCTAACCCTCCTACTCGACATTAATCATACCAGTGACTTTGAGGAATGTAGATCTTGACTTTACTGCCTGGAATAGTGATTCTCAAACTTTTCGGTCTCAGGAACTGTACATTCTTCTAAATTACTGATGACCCCAAAGAGCTTTTATTTATGTAATTTATACTGATATGTACTGCATTCAAAATTAAGCCTGGGGGGGCACCTAGGTGGCTCAGTGGGTTGAGGCCTCTGCCTTTGGCTCAGGTCATGATCCCAGGGTCCTGGGATCCATCCCCTCATTGGGCTCTCTGCTCAGCAGGGAGTCTGCTTCCCTTCCTCTCTCTGCCTGCCTCTCTGTCTACTTGTAATCTCTGTCAAATAAGTAATAAATAAAATCTTAAAAAAAATAAATTAAGCCTGGGTACACCTGGGCAGCTCAGTCTGACTCTTGATTTCAGCTGAGGTTATGGTCTCAGGGTTGTGAGACTGAGCCTGTGTTGGATTTTGTGCTAGGTGTGGAGCTTGCTTGGGATTCTCTCTCTCCTTTGCTCTTTGCCCCTCCCCCTGCTCACATTTACACATACAAACTCTCTTTCTAAAATAAATGAATAAAGTCTTTTAAAAAATTAAGCCTGATAACTACAGAAATATTTTTGATTTCATTAAAAATATCTATAATAAACCCATATGTATTAAAATAAATACCATACTTTATGAAAAATAACTTTTCTAAAGCAAAAAGAAAACCAAATAGTGAGAAGAGTGGCATTGTTTTATATTTTGCAAATCTTTTTACCATCTGGCTTAATAGAAGATAATTAGATTCTCACTTCTGCTTTAATGTTCATCTGTTGTGCCATGTATCTGAAGTGCATCTGAAGTGCCATATATCATAATGCCTTTTAAAAAAAAAAAACTCCACGGTCCACTCATGGGAGAATGATTGAGAAAAAGTTGAACATCTTCATGTAATAATACTATTAAAATAGTTTTGACCTTTGGTCCCTAAAACGGTTGTTGGGATCCTTGCAAAGATCCCGAGACCATACTTTGGTAACTACCGCTCTAGAAGGTTTTAGCTGGGTCCTTGGAGTGTAGTGTCAGAAGATGATGAGACCCTTCCACCTTTTCTTAGCTATTAGGACTGTCCGTATTTCTGGCACCCCACATTAGAATTCTGAAATGGTGGTTAGTGTCTGTAAAGCCTTGGAACTTTCCAATTAATTTTTTTTTTTTTTTTTGATGGGTTCACTTAGGAATCTTGCTGTCATTTATAACTTGCTTCTATGGGAAAATAGATTTAAAGTTCCAGAAAAGTTTTTAAACTTACCACAAGACTGAGCTAGCCTAAATTACTTTTGAATTCATTGTTCATTATTATTTAGTTTTTTTTAACTGTCATTTCTTTGCTGCTACATAGCTTTTCCCCCTTTAACATAATACATCATGTACTTTTCCTTGAAAAGACTGGCATAACTTGATGACAGTTTGGCATCTGTAGAATTAATGAAATCAGAATGACTAGAAAGAATGGGCAGATTTCATGTCTGGAAAAAGTTTTCTAAAAATTGGATTAGAGTTTATTAGATAATTTGAGTAGAAGTAAATTGATTTCGTATGATAAAAGTATTCTGTTTTTAGTGTGGAATATACTCTTTTTGGTCTGTCTTCAGTGATTCAGAATGTGTCTTAGTAAGTCTCTAGTCTGTGGTTTTAGAAAATTTGTTGTTCACACTTCCTTTTTACCTCTTTTTTAAAGCAATTACTATAAGGATTTTCACAAGAAAAGAAATGTTCTTTAGATAGTCAGTATGTTAGTGCACTGGAAATCTTTAAAGTTTTGACTTTTATCAAATATGAATATATTCAAAATTTTGAGTCACTTTCCTACAGTATTATCCATGTTAAATTGTGTAGAAACAATATTCCTGATTATTTTTGATATTTTATTTGCCTATAAACCTTAAAGGTGGAATTTAAGTAAAGATATTCTACTTGTACTTCAGAAATGGTTAGCATTCATTCCTAAGAGCCAAGTTCTTTTGAGTTCAGGCCCAGTTTTTGACACATTCACTTAACTTTGAACAGGTCCAGTATTTCTACCTCTGGTTTAGTTTGTAAAGTCTATTTAGTTTGTCCCTTAGAGATTTACTTTAGGACCGTATATTTTTGTTGCATGTCATGCTTCTGTTAATTTTGCAATGATGTGCTCTTTTGACTTAATCTCAGTTTAGTCTTTTTTCCCCACGTTTAGTTATCATAAGCTTTCTTGTTAATGAGTTGCAGCGGAGCTGAAACAAAAGTTCTCCTTGTTTATATTTTTAAAAATGCCTTTTTGTATATTTGTATATTTATATTAGAAATTCTATTCTAAATTTTTTTCAGTGTTTTAAGATGTTCTTGTGAACCAGTGAAACTATAGGGATATGAGTTGAGGAGGCCCATTTGACCTAACCTCCCCCACTCCATGCTCTTTACCCCAGGATTCCAAGGACTTACACAATTAGGAAACAACTGAATTTCTCAAAATTTCTTATCAGTTTGGAAACAACTAATGTTCTCAAAAATCCTCGATTTGCAGATGGAAAAACAGAAATTCCTATTACTAATAAATGTTAAAGCCAGAGTGAAAACCTAGGTCTGCTAACTTCCATCACTCCTTGTATTATAAAACAGGCTTGTCAAATATGGCCAAGTAGGTTCTTGGAAATTCTTATATATAAATACTGATGGCAGCTTATGGGAGGAATGAATATGATAATTTATAGAATCCAGAGGCAACTGCAAGTTTTAAGCCTAAGCCTAATGGGATTGCTCACTTTGGAATTTTCTTAGACATGTGGAATACCATTTTAAATTGTTTGTAGTTTTTTTTTCGAAGAAAATAATTACTTCATTTTATCATGAAATATTTTATCTCCTTAAAGTGGATTGCTTTTCAGCAAAATACATAGATGAGGTCAAGAGTAACTGATCCAAGGGTGCCTGGATGGCTCAGTCGAGTCTGAGCCCCACATTGGGCTCCCTGCCCAGTGAGGAGTCTGCTTCTCCCTCTGCCTCTCTCTCTGTCTCTCGTGAATAAATCTTAAAAACAAAAAGAGTAACTGACCCAAATCTGTCATGAAAAAGGTAGCTTTTAATAAAAATCTTTAGCTTATTTAACAGATACCTTATATTCACTTTACTGATCACTGATGATGGTAGGATTTCGTCAGGCAGAGGTGGAGTGTAATGTTAACATATTTCCATGTCTTAGCTTTCTTTGTAATTGCCCATGATGTGAAATAGAAATATAATTTTTGGATATTTTATGTCTTAATATTAAGAATATCTAAATTATTTTGTGTTGCTTTTTGTGTGCCAGTGCTTGCAATGGAAAAGATTATACCCCTCATTTTACAATGATGTTAAAAGTTGGTAGACTTTATTAGTTATCACATTTGCAATTCTAATTATTTGCACATAGTTTTCTATGTATTTTAACATTTAAATCTATGTATTCATCAAGAAGAGCACAGCTTTGGCAAGGGTCAAAGAAATTTGTCTTCCATGTGCTTTTAAAAGAAATTCTCTGTTACAGAGGATGACATTCTTAAGATGCTCACAGTTACAACTTTCCAAAGTAAAGACACGATGCCAAATAGCAATGCAGGAATAAGTGGTTTGGCCTAAATACATCATTAGTCTAGCATGATTCAGAGATAGAATTTGGAATGCAGGACATGGAAGAATGAATAGGCTGCAAACTAAGCTTTTGGTAAAAAGTTGGACAATATTATGGAATATATATTAAAATAGTGATTTACATTTACTAATGAGACCTTACAGTCTAGATATTATTTCTTATTGATTAAGGTCAGATCCTGATTGTGTACTTTCATAGTAAACTAAGCAAGAAGTGGAGATGGTTGACATTTCTTGTGAGAAAATTTGGAAGCCTAATTGGAGCATGTGCCTGAATAGACAATGGCCACTAGCCATCCAAAGAGATAGGCTAAGGTCTGGGTAAGGCTAAGATTTTCATGAGAAAGCTTTAGAACTATTTTATTAGGAGAAAAGAGGAGTGTTCAAGCGCTCAAATTCTGTGCCATTGAGCTTGGCTGGGATAATTTAATCCAGGAGTAGATTTAGAGTTGTCAATTGTTCAGTTTAATCCTTAAAAAAAAAAAAAAAAAAAGGAAAACATCTAATTTGTTTAACATAATTGTTGTAAAAAATTGTTGTAAAATATTCCCTAGGTCATGAAATTAATGATCTGCTGTAGATGATTGTTGGCCAAAGACCAATTAATGAGGATATCTATCAAAAACCCTTATTTTGGTTAGGATAGTTGATTTTAAGCCATTCTTTTGGAAAATAAGTAGCAGGACCAGTTACCTTTTAATATGTGATGATTCAGTGTTTAAATGAATACCAATCTAAGTAACTAGGCATGCATCTTTCTTATCTAGAGAAGTTCTTACATTGCTAAGAAGTGAAAAGACGGTGGTATAGTATATCCCTTCCTGTTATTTTGTCATTTAGAAGTTTTAGCCTAATGTAATCTAGTACTTTAAATGTGTAGCATCTAAATCTTGTTTGTTAAATACAGGAAATAAAAATCCCTTAATAATTTAAAAGGTCAGTGGACTATTTTGTCTTTGTACTAAGTATTGATTCCAAGTATTTTAAGGCCGTGGCAGCACTTTGCACTTTAGCTTTTTTTACTACAAATAGCATGTGTCCCAATTACATAATTAAATAAGTGCCTTTTTCCTAATTTCCCTTTGGAAAACAAGTCTCAATTAGCTGTTTGCTCAGGAGACTTAAACAGCTCTACACATTCATTTACCTTCTTTTCCTCCATAAATTAACTACTTATTAAGTGAAGAGCCTTTTATATTTATAATTTATATCTATCTAATTGTATATTTATTAATAAATATTTTGGGGGAATCCATTATGTAAATATTAGATGACAAGGATATGAGAAAAAGATTTCTGCCTCAAGGACAGAGCAGTGTCAATGTAGAGATGAGATTTAAAAGAGTCAACTGGGGTATCTGGGTGGCTCAGTGGGTTAAGTGTCCAACCTCTTGATTTCAGCTCAGGTCTCCATCTCAGGGTCGTGAGTTCAAGTCCTACACTGGGCTCTCTGCTGGGCCTGGAGACCACTTTAAAAAAAAAAAAGAGTCAACTGATTATACCTTTCTTAAATTATGTATAAGTTAAATTTTTTGTTTTGACTTTCAGTGTCATCAGAATGAATGAAACTTAAAAACTGCTTTTAAAATTCCCAGGAGAAATAAATGTCATTGAGAGATCTAGTTTTACTAGAATTTAACAGTTTTAAATACTGCATTTAAGCTTTTAATATTGATCAGTTTTTCATGAAATTACAAAGAAATAACTGGATTCTTTTTTTTTTTTTAAGATTTTATTTATTTATTTGACAGAGACAGTGAGAAAAGAAATACAAGCAGGGAGAGTGAGAGAGGGAAAGGCAGGCTTCCCGCTGAACAGGGGAGCCTGATGCAGGGCTTGATGCCAGGATCCTGGTATCATGACATGAGCTGAAGGCAGATGCTTAATGACTGAGCCACCCAGGCTCCCCAAAATAACTGGATTCTTGATAACATTTCTGTTTTCAAGGATTCATAACCTTTTTTTTGAAACCATCATTTAATATAATTGATAAGTAATTTTATTTTGTGGTTAAGACCCAGTATTTAGAACCTTGGATTCTTGTCTGCTACTTTCTAATTGTGTAGTCTTAGTCTTCAACTGCCAGGGTTGCCGTGATGATTACGTGAGATCAGGTGAATAGAGTGCCTAGAATAGTCCCTGGAACACAGAATATGTTCAGTAGAGATGAGCTGCTTTTATTATTATGAACATTGTATCATATTATGAAATGAAAGATTATTTTAAAAAATAATTGTTTATTTACATAAATTGAAAGTGAATGCATAATTTTAATGACTAGTAAGAGTTTGACCTGCAAAAACAAGGAAACTAGTATTTATTTTGTATGACAATCATACAGGTAGGTAGAGATATTCTAATTTTATTTATTTATTTAAACTTTTTTTTTTTTTTAAGATTTTATTTTCTTATTTGTCAGAGAGAGAGTGAGCACACAAGCAGGTGAAGCAGCAGGCAGAAGGAGAAGCAGGCTCCTCAATGAGAAGAGAACCAGGACTAGGGCTTAACAGAAGGAGCCACCCAGGCATCCCATATTCTCATTTTATAGATGGGGAAAATGAGGCTTACAGTGGTTGAGGTACTTGCCTTAGGTCACATTAGTAAAGACCTATAGGCTTTCTATTATTTATTTACTACTTTTCTCCAGTTTCTGGAGAATCCAGTGCAGGAATCCCCAACTTTTTTTTTTTTTTTTTTTTTTAATTAAAGAAGCTGTGTGTACGTGTATGTGTGTGTGTACATGCACATTCCTTGGAAGAGGAGATACATGTCTTTGGAAAAGGTGTTTTGTCTTTCAGGAATGTGCTCATCTGTCAGTGGAGGTATTTATTTATGAGGATACCTTTCCAGATCAACAGGCACATTGCGTGTGGCGTACCTCTGTATGGACTTACTGTGTGAGTGTGAGATTGTAAGTGTGCCAGTACTTTGCATCTTTGTGTGTATATTAGGATGGGGTAGGGGTCTGGAAAGGGTATTGCTGTATAGAATATTCCTGGGGATGACAGAAAGCTGAGATTATTGACAGAAAAGATCCTGGACAAAGGCCCTGAAGAGAATATAGCCAGGTAAGCCAGGTGTGGAGTTCTGATTTATTGTTTAATCATATAGTTTGCTGGCTGGAATCGTAGTATAATGGAGGTGAAACAAATAGAACCAGCAGAACAAATAAAAAGTCCTTTGTGAATTCAGCTAAATCTTTCTATTCTAAAATACAAAATCAATAGGTGCATTTAAAATGTTTGTAGATTTGCTATTATTTTTCTAAAGTGATTTTTGGAAGGAAAAGAGTGATCTAGGCATTTTGTTCAATCTTGTTTTGTTTTTTTTCATTTTTTAATTTAAATTCAGTTAATTAACATATGAAGTGTTGCTCATTTCAGTGATTCATTAGTCTTATGTAACACCCAGTGCTCATTACATCATGTGCCTTCCTTAATGTCCGTGTTTAATCTTTTTTTTAAAAAAACCCACTTATTTCTATTTGATGATTTAACATATTTATTGAGCACCTCGTATATACCAGGCATTGTTTTAAGAATTTAATAGTAAACACAACAGGAAAAATGTTTCTCTAATGGACTTTGCATTCTAGTGGGGGGAAGCAACAATAAGTAAATATTAATGCAAAAAAAGTTGGGGAAGATAGGATAGGTATTGTTGAGGGAATCTTGCAGTATTTTAGTATCAAGTATTTAGTGTTTGTCAATGTTGTCAAAATATTTTCAGAGATTAATACCTTTATCTTTGTGCCTTGGTTTCCTTATTAAGTTAATGTAGCCACATTCAAACCTATCAGTGATACGAAAGAAGAGAATCAGTTGTGCATGTCCAGTAAGTTAGTTATGAAATTGAGAGGAATTCCTATTTCCATTTTTATTCAGTCACTTTTTGTTTGTTCATCACTGTCGATCCAATTAGGGGCTAGTCCAGGCTCTTAATATTTCCCATTGCTGCTTCTGCTGCTCATCCACTGGCTTTTATAACATGGTCGCTAATGATTGGGGCATTTATTTAGGAACCATGGTAAACTATTCTGTAGGTAAGTTTGAAAACAAATGACCTAAATGAGTTTGGAGGTAAATTTTGATTGAGTTGTTTATGACCTTGAAGAATTGCTTAATAATTTAATTGCTACTTGTGTAGATCAATGGGGAAATAGAAAAATATCCAACTTTGCAGTTATTATGCTTCTACATGTAGGGTTTTCAAAAATTCTAAGATCCGTTTGTGGATATTTTTGTTCTACTTAAGAGTAGGATTTGTGGTAAGATGCTGTTATTCTTTCATATAAATGAGTACTTCTATGTGCCAAGAATTGTAGGTACCATGGATACAACACTGGATAAAACAAGTCCCTTCTTTTACAGAGCTTGCATCATTCAAGTTGGGAGGGATTCAGGTAATTAGTAAGTAAATATATCTAGTGTTGAGGAGTGAGTGAGGAAAATATGGCATTGAAGAAAATAAAAGCAGATTCAGTAGAATAGGGAGTGCTGGTTTGTGGGGAGGGTGCTCTTTTACATAGGGAAGTCAAGGAAGGTTTTATTGTTTGGGGAGAGTTAAACAGAAACATGAAACAAGTAAGGAAATGAGTTTTAAATGTCTGGGGGAAGAACATTTCCTGGTTTTTCTGTTCCTATCATTACCGAAGTGGAGACTAGTTTTTAGAGAGATTAGGAGAAAAGAGTATGGATCCTGTAGGATTTTTTAGGTAGCTTAAAGACCTTGATATTAATCTGAGTAGGAGGGGAAGCCATGAAAAAGTTAGGGAACAGAAGAGTAATATGATTTCAGTTAGGTTTTTTGAAGATCTGTAAAGATGTGTAAGGTACCCACGTAAGGGGAATAAGGGTAGAAGCATGGAAACTAGTTAGGAGGCTCTTGTATTATAAAACAGGTATAAGTTGATAGTGACTTGACCCAGAGTGGTGAGAAGTGGTTAGATTTTGGATATAGGAAAAGGAAAGGAAATCTGACAGAATTTCCTGATACTGTCTGGAACAGGAAAGAGAACAGTTTTTCTTGCTTGAGTAATTGAAAAGATTGACTTACTATTGATAAGATGGGGAATGCCATGGATTAAGTTTCGTCATGCGAGAAAAGCACATGTTTCGTTGGAAATGTCAAGTGTGAAGTACCTATTAATGTATCACATTGGAAATATTTGAGTAACTTTCTGCATAGTTGACCCTGGCATTTTGGGAAGAGGTTGTGGATGATAACCGAAGAAAGGTTTAAACCTAATAGGTGATAGAGTTTGATGACTGACTTAAAAATGGATGATGATATTTATTACTATCAGGTCTTTGAATGCTCCAAATTTATTAAAAAACAGTGCTTCCTATTCTTTTAATTTTAAGAATTTGATCTATAGCAAGAGGAAAGGGGAAAAACACTTGATTGTAATAGTTTAGGGGATTGTCTTAGTTTTTAGACCTGTGATAAATCTGAATAGGAGGGAACATAGGTCAAGAGCTATTTGAAAAATACCAGAAAAATTACAGCTCCTTTCTTTTATCTTTTCTTTTCTTATCTTAGGAAGTGGTGAGGGAAAAAAATCTAGATTGGAGTAGAGATGAAAGTATTACTGTATAAAAAATGAATGTTGTTGATTCATTTTCCATGGGTTATTTTTGAGGTATGAATGACAGTATTTTTCATTTGTTCATTTAAACTAAAATGTATTTTGTTTAAGGTATTTGACATTTCTTACACTTTTTTATTTTCTAGTAACTCGAGAAGAAATTAGTTTTGGTATAATTTGGCATATTACTCAAGGTGTATACTTCATATTTAAACACAGCTTAAGCTACTATAACGAAAGTTAGTAATAGTTCTCCATAGCCATTTAAAAAAAATAAGCTGTTCTAACTGATCATATCTAATTTTAATTGTCCTTCAGTTGAATTTGATAGAAAAATGAATAAAAATTAAAGTAATCTCAAAAATAACCCTCACAAAAACCTATGTATAACATAAGAAAAGAACACACTTAAAAAAAGCACTGCAGTACTTTTTTCTCACCCTCTTCAGTTGACATGTGATAACTGTCTTAGATTATTTCCTCAGTAGAAACAAGTGCCCCATCTATCATTTTGTTGTTGGATTTAATAATTCCTGTTGTTACTTATATTTAAGGTAATTATGTCTCTTAGTGAGAAGATTATTGTTTCTTTCAAGTCTGCAGTTTTTAAGATCTTGGTTTTAGTATGTGTAGTTTTATTAAAAATTTTTTTTCGGTAAGATTTTATTTATGTATTTGTCAGAGAGAGTGAGAGAGAGAGAGCACAAGCAAGAGGAGCAGCAGGCAAAGGGAGAAGCAAGCTTCCTGCTGAGCAAAGAGCCTGTGCGGGACTCCCTCCCCAGAACCCTGGGATCATGACCTGAGCCTAAGACAGAAGCTTAACCAACTGAGCCACCCCGGTGTCCCTTAGTATTGTGTAGTTTTAAAAAAATAAACTAGTATTTATGAAAAATCTTTGTTTCTGTGATATAAAAATTTAAATACTAATGTAATATTTAAATGTATCATACTTTGAACATTTTGAGAGATATATATATATATATATAATAAATTTATTGTTAGGATAAAGTTTTACTTTTGGTCTATAAATAGCACTTTGCTTTTCTTAGCATAGAAATCCTTAAATTCTGTTGTTATACAGTCAGAATTTAGAAATCAAGATTGTTTTAGAATGCTAAATTGGAATACTACAGTAACATCAGCTTTTTTCTTTCTTTTGCTAGTGTTTTATATATTTTTAAAATATATTTATAGGGATGCCTGGGTGGCTCAGTCATTTAAGCATCTGCCTTCAACTCAGGTCATGATCCCAGGGTCCTGGGATCAAGTCCTGCATCGGGCTTCCTGCTCAGTGGGAAATCTGCTTTTCCCTCTGCCTGCTGCTCCCTCTGCTTGCATGCTCTCTCTCTCTCTGACAAATAAATATAAAATCTTATTAAAAAAAAAATAGGAACTTAAAGAGATGCCTGGGTGGCTCAGTTGGTTAAGCATCTGCCTTCGCCTCCTGGGATTGAGTCCTGCATTGTGCTCCTTGCTCAGCGGGGAACCTGATTCTCTCTCTCTGCCTCTGCCTGCCACTCTGTCTGCTTGTGCTCTCTCTCTGAAAAATAAATAAATAAAATCTTTAAAAAAATAGAAACTTAAAAAAATTAAAAGAATATATTTTTATTTTGTATATTCATGTTATATATTATATAAATTAAAAATAGATTTGTAAGTTTTTGAAATTCTCTTTATCATAGAATTATTTTTAAAATAGAGTTACCATAGCTGTGAGAAAAGATTGACTAAAAACTTTGAGTGAGGTTTTTAAAAAGTTGATTAAAAACTTTTTTTTTTGTAATCGGTGTCTTTAGATCCAAAGGCAGAAACCAGATTATACATCACAGTCAATGACTTTGAATTTCATGTCTATAATCGTTCGGATCTTTATGGACGTCTTCAAGAATTATTTGGTTTGGAGCCAACAATAATTCCACCTAAGAAAGAGGATGATAAAACACGGGAAAATGGAAGAACAAGAACCCAGTCCAAAATCGAAAGGTTCATAGTTACACTTGAATTTTATTGATCTCCAACATTTTATCATTTACTTTTATTAAATATCATCAATGCTACTCACCTAAACACAGCTTAATCTTTCTTTGTAGTTTGACTAAAACTTACATTCACATAAATTGTATAATTACTTTAAAAATTAAGTAATATAGAATTATATAATTTAAAAAGAAGCAGTCTTGTTCTGCTTACTAGTCCTACTTTCTTCCATATTGATTTGTGTTTTATGTACATGCCCTTTTGAGTGCATGTACATAAATATATACACATATACACATAGTTAAGATGCATATACAAATATATGATTTTGTTTTATTTGTTTCTGGGCTCTCTGCATTGTTTCTGTTACATTGACTTATGTGTCTGTTTTTTACCAGTACCACACTATCTTAATTACTGTAGTTTTACAGTAAGTCTTGTAGTCAGGTAGTGTCAGTCCTCTAACTTTGTTGTTTTCCTCCAATGGTATGTTGGTTATGTTGGGTCTTTTGCTTCTCTATATATACTTTAGAGCAACTTATTGGGATTTCAGTTTGGATTATATTGAATTTGTAGATCAAATCAGGAAAAACTGACATCTTGATCATGTTGAATCTTTGTATCAGTGAACATGGAATATCTCTCCATTTATTTGATTGCTTGATATCTTTCATCACAGTTTTATAATTTTCCTTATGTAGATAAATCTACATATATTGTTAAATTTATATCTAAGATTTTCATTTTTGTGGTGCTGATATAAATGCTATTGTGGTTTTAATTTCAAATTTCACTTGTTCTTTGCTGGTTTATAGGAAAGTGATTGACTTTTGTATATTATTAATCTTGAATCCTACAACCTTATTATAATCACTTATTGGTTCCAGGAGTTTTTTTGTCAGTTCTTTCAGATTGTCTACACAGATGACTGGATCATCTGCAAACAAAGAAAGTCTTTTTTCTTCCTTTCCCACCTTAATCCACTCCAGCCTCAGTAAACAACTTCTCTGTTACATATGATGTTTCTTCTCTATGGAAGACTCTTCATCTTTTTTGCCTAACTCATTCATCCTTCAGGTCTCCCTGATCCTTCTATGTGTGCCCACAGAATTCTATTCTTTTTCCTAAGGTAACACTCCTTGCACTAAAATTGCCTATTATAACTATTCTTACTTCCATTGTAGGGTACAGATTCCCTAAAAGCAGAACAGTTGTCATATTCTCAGGAACCCCAGTACCTCAGCTCAGTGCCTTGGACATAATATCCATGAAACATTTATTTGGAAATAAATGTTCTCTTATTATCTACTTAAAAAACTATTAGGTAAACAAGGCTAGTTCTTAACATTCAAAAATGAATTAACACACTAAAAATGAAAAACCAAATGATCATATCAAAAGATGCAGAATAAGTATTTGACAAAATCTAACATTCATGATTAAAATCTCACAGTAAACTAGGAATAAAGGAGAACTTCTTTGATTTGATAAAGAATATCTACAGAAACCCTATAGTTAACAATATACTCAATGGTGAGAAACTAGAAGCTTTCTCACTAAGATCGGGTACAAAGCAAGGATGTCCCCTTACACCACTCCTTTTCAACTTTGTATTGGAAGTACTACCTATTGTAAGACAAAAGGAAATAAAAGTTACACAGATGGAAAAGGAAGAAGGATGTTGTGACAGTTCAGGGAAAAGTGATCATCAGTTGGGTTGGTAACAAGGAGAAGGGAGAGAAGTAGATGGATTCCAGATATACTTAGGCAAATGAATCCATAAGACAGTGATAGATTAGGTGTGGAGAATGAGTAAGAAGGATGCGTCAGTAATGAATCCAGTTTCTAATTAGTGGTTATCCTCACGGAACTGTAGAGAAAGAGCAGGTTAGAGGGGAGATAATGAGGTCAGTTTCAAATTTAGTTTTAAGCACTGAGGGCTACCTTAGTGGAGATGGCTTGAGAAATATGATTTAGGAGTTACTGGGTTATTGAAGAGCTATGGCTTCTCATCTGAAATCTTTAGTGATTTGCTGTGAAATTTTCATAGCTTAAATTTAGTATACTTTGTGTGTGGCCAGTTTCTTTTTTCTTATTCTTGGCCTATCATTTTCATTTTATTGAGAGGAAATTATTCTGTTATAAAGTGATGGGGATAAGGAAGGGAATGGATCAGCTGAGTTGCCAAAAGTGCTTAAAACAGTTGAAAATATCAATGTGACTTGTACTTTGGTCATTTGTTATTTTAGTAATTTAGGTTGTCTTATAGAATGTCATATTGGGGCACCTGGGTGTCGTTAAGTGTCTGCCTTTGGCTGGGGTCGTGATCCCAGGGTCCGGGGATCGAGCCCTGCATCAGGCTCCCTGGTCAGTGGGGAGCCTGCTTCTCCCTCTCCTACTCCCCCTGCTTGTGTTACCTCTCTCACTGTGTCTCTCTATGTCAAATTAAAAAAAAAAAAAAAAAAGAATGTCATATTATAATGAGTATAATGGTGGATGTAATGACAGCATATCATAATTTGTACTTTTGTCATTAGAACTTGTTACTCTAAAAGTGTAATTTTGTTATTATACCTTGCCAGTCTTATAAATTGATAAATGATACAGTGTATCCCGAGAGATACTTGAGAGATACTAGTATTCTGTTAGTTGCTGTCATTATTTTGTTTACTGGAACAATCATTAGATGTATTTGGAAAGTTATAGCTAGTATTACTGTGTATTGTGAAGAGGTCCACTGTATTCTCAACTATTTAAGTTTTCTTATGTATGTTTATTTTTATTTTTATTTTTCTCAGAGTTAAAGTAAAAACAGAATCTCAAGACCCCACATCTTCATGGAGATCACTTATTCCAGTCATAAAGGTCAATGTGAGCACAGTAAGTAAATTCTGCGGCAGTTCATGTTTGGTGGGTTAATAATGAAAACTCTTATTTTTGCAAATAAAATTTTCACTAAAGAAAGTAATTTTGTAGAGTTGTTTAGGTTCCAAAGTTCATAAAGGTATGAAAGAATTATTTCAACACCCAATACCATTTTAGCACACATTTATTAGGTCTTAGGGGCTACTTATTCACAACTACTTAGATTTCTTTAAACACTAAATTGATCAGTGGAGTAATTTGGATAGTGTATAGTGCTGAAGTGGAATAATTTAATTGTTGCTTGAAAATGTTTGTTATTAGGTCAGGGGCACCTGGGTGGCTCAGTGGGTTAAAGCCTCTGCCTTCAGCTCAGGTCATGATCCCAGGGTCTTGGGATCGAGTTCCACATTGGGCTCTCTGCTTGACAGAGAGCCTGCTTCCTTGTCTTTCTGCCTGTCTCTCTGCCTACTTGTGATATCTGTCTGTCAAATAAATAAATAAAATCTTTAAAAAAAAAAGAAAATGTTTGTTATTAGGTCAACTAAGGAAAAATATATGGTTTGTATATTACAGCATAGTTTCTCTTATTTATTTTTTAGGGACGTTTGGCCTTTGGAAATCATTACCAACCTCAAACTCTGTGTATCAACTTTGATGATGCTTTCTTAACTTACACTACAAAACCGCCTTCTAGTCATCTTGATCAATTCATGCATATTGTGAAAGGGAAACTTGAAAATGTTCGAGTCATGCTTGTTCCTAGTCCAAGATATGTTGGTCTTCAAAATGATGAGTAAGATAGTCTTACAAATTGTCTTTCTCTGATTGACTTATTTCACTTAGCATAATCCTCTCTAGTTCCATCCATGTCAATGCAAATGGTAGGTATTCATCCTTTCTCATGGCTGAGTAATATTCTATTGTATATATGAACCACATCATCTTTATCCATTCAACTGCTAAAGGACATCTTGGCTCCTTCCATAGTTTGGCTATTGTGGATAAACCATGAGAGACTTTGGACTCCAGGAAACAAATTGAGGGTTACAGAAAGGAGAGGGGTGGGGGGATGGGATAACCAGGTGATGGGTATTAAGGAGGCACATGTTGTGATGAACATTGGGTGTTACACGCAACTAATGAATTGCTGAACACTACATCAGAAACTAATGATGTACTATATGTTGGCTAACAACATAATAAAAAAAGTCATAAAAATAACATAATATCTTTATATCTAATATAGATATCAATTAGAATCTTTGTCATCTCTTTAATTTTTTTGCTCTAAGTTGGGCGATAATTGGGCATATTTCTCTGTTAAACCAGTTAACAGCATAGTCGTGCGTTATAATTATAAATGATATATTATCCATTGATGAGCTCTAATTTTAAACATTTTCCTGTAAGATTATAACTATAATTTTTCTACCATTTTCTCCTTCTCACTGTACTTGGGAAACTTACTTGGGGCATTTAGGCTCTGATGTTTGTAGGTTAGAAAATATACACTATAGGTAGGCTTTTATTTCCCGAAGGGATGGATTAATAGTACATTCAATAAATGCAGTGTAGTGGAATACCATTTTGAGTTAATAAAAAGTTGAAAATTGAATCTAAATTACTCTTGGTAAACTGGTGAAGTTAGAATGATACAGTTTTGGAACTGTCCCAGCTTTTATCTTTGTGTGCTGGTAGTATAAAATTTATGAGGTTATAAGAAGCATGATTATTCCTTCTTAATTCCAACTTTTGGCTAGCTTGCTTATTAGATTTCCCCATCACTAGAATGATGGAGAGGTTTTCCCTGTGTGAGTAGCAGGGATGCTATGGGGTTTACCTCATCTCATTCTTCATAATCACAGACTTTGCTAAGCATCTTATAGAATGTGGGCTGTGCACACAGTTCTATATATTATGGGTAAATTTTAAAATACTGAATAAATCTGGACCTTATGAAGTTTACAGAGTAAGATAAAAAGGTGTTTTCTTACTAATTTTTATAAAAAGGTAAAATTGTATTTTTCACTCTTCAAAGTAAGTGTGGAAATTGAATGATGATATTAGACATTAACCTTCATCATTTAATATATATTTAGAAGAAGGTTGTTGAATTTGTATATATTATCTAATGACTGAGAAGTTAATTTTGATATGGAAAGAAGATGTGGTATATGAACGAAAAAGAGAAAAGTTGTTGAATCAAAGCAAGTAAAAATTAATAATTTGTGGGGAAGTGATTGTAGAGAAACATTAATTCCAGAATTTTTTCAAGTTGATCAACTAAATATTCTTAGAAATAAGATAATATAAAGACAAAGATAATATCAAGTTGTTAAAAAAGCTTAATATTTTTCTTATTTAATGTTTCTAAAAGATTAAACTTTATTTTACAGATATATAGAATATTTCCTATTAAGTTATAAAGTATTAATATAAAATGGTTGAATTTAAAGTTTAATTTTAAATTTTTTGTTGCCAATGCAGAATATGATTATTCTAATGATCATTGTTCTTCGATTATATTTAATCGAACTTTGCTTTAAATTGACTTCTCTCTTTTAAAGCTAAAAATGCATAACAAATTTTCATTTTTTCTTTTTGAAACTAATATATTGGTTAAAAATTTTTCAGTACCAATTTATTTAGTCTAATACAGAATACAACTATGCAAAACTTCATTGTCTATGTAAAAGATGTTTTGTTTTCCCTTTTCAATGTGCTACACTTGATTGTTTTTTAGATTTTTTTCTCTTTTTGTTCTCAACTATTACTACCTTATTAGAATACAGAACATTTTATATTCTGGAGATGTACTTAGTTTGTCGTCCCCCCTCCTTCTATAGACCACCAAGATTAATGGGAGAAGGGTTTGTGGTGATGCAGTCAAATGATGTTGACATCTACTACTACATGGATGAGCCAGGTATTAGTTTTTGAAAGTGTGTTTCATAGCTGCACTTTTACTCTATGAAATGTTGATATTTAATAATATTTTAAGTCTCCTTAGTTCAGATAAAATAAACATCAATATGTCATAAATGTGGATGGAAGAGTTCCTACCTAAAAAATGTCTGTGTCATTTATCAACAATTGAATATTACTATTTTAGACCAAAAGAACAATATAGGAATCTTTTGTTCAATTCTGTTTTCAGAGGTATACCTTAAAAGTTGTGAATGCAAGTAACCTGGTGTGAAAACCTTTAGAGAATGTGGTGACAGTTAAGGTAGTTCATGCTAGCTTAAGAAGAAAATCCTTTAAGGCTTGAAGTTTAAGGATTGAAGTCTAGCTCGTTAGAGTGCTTCACAGGTGGCTTGAATTTTATAAAAGTAACTAAACATTGGATTTTTAGCCCTTTTTTCCTACTAATTTTTTTTTATGCCTTCATGGGGTTTATGAGGTCACAGTGTTTTCAGAGGAAAATGAGGATGTTACTTGCCTTTTTAACCATATTGACATTTGCATGCTGGTACAAAAGCAATGGTGGGTGAAATGATACCAGCCATTGCTGGTACAAAGCAGCAATGGCTGCTTTAGTATGAATTAAAGCAGAGCTTCCGAACTATACTAGTAATCACTGACTTTTTCACTACTATGCATTTACAGTAAAACGCATGCCAGTATCAGTTTAAAAAACTTTGATAAAGCCATAAAAAGTGTTTCTGTCAAATCTTGACCCTTGAGTAAACTTTTTAATAATTAGTGTGATGAAATGGCCAAGTACACATAATACACCTCTGCTACATACCAAAGTATACTGATGTTTGGAGGAAAAGCACTTGTATAGTTGAGTTTCTAGCTGAATTATATGCTCTTTTCATGGAGCACCAGTTTTACTTGAAGAAGCAACTAGAGACAATCTATGATTTTGAGCTTTCATGTGAAAATCAGAATTTTGGAAAATTTGGTTCTGCCAACTGTGAGTTTAAGGACTTTTCTGATAAGACCACCAGTGCTATTAACAAATGTGATTTTAAAAATGTTTAATGATGACGGGCGCCTGGGTGGCTCAGTGAGTTAAGACTCTACCTTGGGCTCGGGTCATGATCTCACGGTCCTGAGATCGAGCCCTGCATCAGGCTCTCTGCTCAGCCGGGAGCCTGCTTTCCCCTCTGTCTCTGCCTGCTGCTCTGCCTACTTGTGATCACTCTCTCTCTGTCAAGTAAATAAATAAATCTTTAAAAAAAATGTTGTTGTTGTTTTTTAAAGAGTTTATTTATTTATTTGACAGACAGAGATCACAAGTAGGCAGAGAAGCAGGCAGAGACAGAGGGGAAAGCAGGCTCCCCGCTGAGCAGAGAGCCCGATGCGGGGTTCGATCCCAGGACCCCGAGATCATGACCCGAGCCGAAAGCAGAGGCTTTAACCCACTGAGCCACCCAGGTGCCCCTAAAAAAAAAATATTTAATGATGAAATTTATCAGTATTTGGAGAACATATGTGTGTCTCTGTGAACCAGTATTTTCCAAATGTTACAAAGTTACACCATGGATAAAAGATACGTTCAAAGTATAAGGGAGATGGGTAAGTTTTAATGTATCCGAGTATGAAAAATTCAGTATAGGGTTTCAGATTCCACGTTGGGAGATTGGTAAGTTTTAATGTATCCGAGTATGAAAAATTCAGTATAGGGTTTCAGATTCCACGTTGCAACTAACTTTTAAGGAACTACCACTTTTTGAATTTTGGTATAGTGTCAGAGAAGAATATCCACAGTTATCTGAAAAAGCTATTAAAATACTCCTCCCTTTTCTAAATAGCTGTTTGAGGCTAGGTTTTCTTCAGATACTTAAATAACAAATGCAGAAGCAGCTTTGAAAATTTGCTTATTTTTTGGTAAGTTGGACATTAAAGAGATTTGCTGAAATAAAAACAATGCCAACACTTACTTCTAAATAAATTTGTTTTAGAAAATATGGTTATTTGTTCATTGAAAAGTACTTTCATTAAAAATGGAATTAAAATTTCATTTAGTTTTTATAAAATAATTTTTTCATATCATATTTTCATTAAGTTATATTAAATGAAATGTAATGAGTTCAATTTTATTAAACGTTTTATTACATCAACATGCAATGAGTTGTTACCTTAAAAATAAAATTTTAAAAAATTGTCCAGTTTCAATTTTGAATACAGTAAATTATGATTGAGATAATACCAAAAAACCCCACTGTGTATCCTTGGTAATTTTTAAGAGTGTAAAGGATTACTGAAAGCAACATTTTTAGAACTCCTGGTCTAGGGAATCTTTAAACAGTAATTTTAAGTAATTACCTTTCTATTGTATACTCTGCAATATAGGACTTGTTCCAGAAGAAACAGAAGAAAATATTGAAGGAGAAATGAGTAGTGAGGATTGCAAATTACAAGATTTGCCTCCGTGTTGGGGACTGGATATAGTTTGTGGTAAAGGAACGGATTTCAACTATGGGCCATGGGCCGATAGACAAAGGTACTTGAGTAAATTATATTTCTAGTAAGTCTTTTAATGTTGAATGATATAAATTTTATAAAAAAGTGGCTTAATAGTTTATAAGCTCTTTTATTATGGCAGGGTAAGATATCATTAAGCATTTTAATTCAAATTATAAGCATTTTAATTCAAATTATAAATTATAATTTTAATTCAAATTATAAGTTGGCATAAGCAAGTTCATTCTGAAGGAGGGGCTAATTTGTTAGAAAAATGGTGAATGAGGAGCATATTTATTGGTTTCTTTGTTTTTTCTTTTGTATTTAATCAATGAATTTGCCTGGGACTGTTGGGCTGTAGAGATTCACAGACAAAAGACATATAGTTCAGTTTCAGTGAGGAAAAACAAACAAAAGAGTTTTATTAAGGGTTGAGGTAGAGGTAAGGAAAAAGTCTTGATGAAGCACTTAGAAACATACTGTACTAGTTGGCTAAGACTGCCATAACAAAGAACCATAGACTGTATAGTTTAAACAACAGAAATTTTTTCATGGTTCTGGAGATTAGAATTCTGTGATCAAGGAGTTGGTAGGTTTGGTTCCTTCTGAGGGCTGTGAAGGAAGGGTGTATTCAAGGCTTCTCTTCTTGGCTTGTAGATGGTCATCTTTTCTCTGGTCTTCCCATGGTCTTGCCTTTTGTGTGTCTTGTAGGTCTCTGTGTCCACATTTCCTTGTCTTAGAAGAGCACTAGTTATATTGGATTAGGGCACACCCTAATGACTACATTTTAACTTAATCATCTCTCTAAATATCCTATTTCCAAACATCAAATTCTCAGGTACTCAAGGTTAGGACTTCAATGTATGAATTTTTAGGGGGACACAATTCTTTTATAACAGATACATAACTCATCAGAGAAGAATTGGGGAAGGCTTTTTAGTAGAGGTAACATGTAAGTTGAATTTTGACACTTAAGTAGGAGTTAGCCAATGAAGGAAGAGGAGGACAAATAATTGAGAAAAAGGAAGAGTTCTGCAAATGCATGATGACAATGGAGATTTGTCTTATAGTTTCTATAGGTTGTTAGGAGACTTGGAGGTAGTTAAGAAAGATTTTATACTAGGGTCATGGACAGTGTCTGAAAGGTTTTTTTTTTTAATTTTTTAGTCATTCTGTTAATTTTGAAGTAATTCTTATTTTAATACATTCTGACCACGTTTCTACTTACTGAAGAGTTTTAAGCAAAGAAGGGGACATTTACCACTAATTATGAGGGAACATCTAAATTTTTATGTAAATAGACATTGCCTAAAGTCAGTTTAGTTTTTCTGTTCATAAACAAGCTTGAATGGAGAAATACAAGCCAAACCATTCACTGAAGCAGATATTGTTGGGCTGTTGATGGACTAATGAAGAGTGCTGATACTGACTTGATATACTGACTCTTTTTATACTTGTTTTAAAAAGTGCTTTCGACCTAGCTTGTTAAAAGAAATACATACTTTGTTAAGTCGCGTGTTAACCTTTGTAACTCTAGTATATTGAAATACCTGTCCCATCAAGTGTAGCTACTTAACAATTGTATGATAAATGAATAAGTAAGTTTGTCATTTGAAAACTCCTGCAATATGCTAATACATTACTTTGTTGGGTTCTGGGTTAGGTTATTTATTAGACTTGGAAGTAAACAGCTTAAAATTTCAGGTTAGGAAACAAATGCTTTCCAAATTACTGGATTTAAATTTTCCTTTTATGATAAAATTTTTTCTATAGTAAGCCATACTGTGTTGGAATTGTTGAAAATGAGGGTTTTTACATCCTATTACATAACAGTTATATTTATACATTATTATATTTGAAAGGAAAATATTAAAAAAAAGCTTCAACACAGACACATAAAATATTTGCATTTCTAAGACTTGAATAAAGTATGATTATTTTTAAACTGTATTTCATTTTGTTACATTAAAAAAAAAATTAGGGTATATTTACATAAAAGCCCAAACTAAAATTCTTTTACTAAATAGCCATATTCACTTCTGAAGTGATACTTGTATTACGTGGAGAAATGAAAAAAGAAAAAAAGAAAAATTTGTTTTATCGACTCTTTTCAGTAGATCTTGCCACTGCCAGAAGAGAACAGCAATATCTTTCTTAACCTGGACTTAAAATCATTCATTCAGGTTTATTTGAAAGAAAAAAGAGAAAAAAGAAAAACTTCTTTTTTTTTTTTTTTTAAGATTTTATTTATTTGAGAGAGAGAGAGAGGGAGACCACAAGCGGGACGGTGGGGAGAGGGAGAGGGTAAAGCAGACTCCCTACTGAACAGGGAACCCAACTCCAGGCTTTCGATCCCAGGACTCTGAGATCATGATCTGCACCAAACGTAGACGCTTAACCAACTGAGCCACCTAGGTGCCCTGAAAAACTTACTTTCACATGCTTTTAGTTTATTAACAATACTTCTTATTTAACATGTACAAACAGTGCATTTCCTCTTTTGTATCCATTTCCTTTCTTCTCTACCATTTTGCATTTCTATACAAATATGAATTGTAATCAGAAATGAATTATAAGGTCAGTTTTCTTAGCATCCACTAAGATGTAAGAAATTTAGGAAGAAATCTCAACTGTTTTGCTATTGGATAGTTCATTCAGTTTTGTGACGAGATTTTGATCTCTTCAAAAGACATTTTGATCTTGTTAGCTTCTGGATTTTGATTTCATTCTACCACCTTTACATGATTTTTCTGAATCATTACGATATTCAGCTTTTCCTTCATGATATTTTCTTTCTGTGAGTTTTCATGTCAGAGTTGAAATACAAACGTTATGAGATTTGTACTTAATCCTTAGATAGGTGATAGTTATAAGAATGCAAACATTTTCAACATTGTCTAGCCTCTTACTGCTTTCACATAAGTGCTTTTCTTTGTATTTTCACACTTGAGTCTCATAACCCAGTGAGATATGTGGGGCAGATATGGTAAGCTTATTACACCTGTGAGAAAATGGAGGTTCAGTGATTTAGGCAAGATAATGATGCTGTAGCATCTAGAGCTAACAATTGTTAGCTTTTCAAGCCTTTCAAGTCCACGCCTCTTTTCATTATATCCTGCTATCCATCGAACAGTCCATTTTCATTCAGTGATCATATTGGATTTTTTTAATCTTTAATAATCTTAGTTTCATGTATTTTTATGTTGTAGCTAGAACATTTGCAGAACTTTTTCGTTCATATACACTAACTTGATGGCAAGTTATAGTCTATAATGGGTCAGTTTTCACCTTTTGTTCTATTCATCTAATTTTTCCCTACCTTATTTATTCTAAGTAGCATTTTTTGTTACTTTTTCAACCCTTCCTTTTTAAAAGCTATAAACTGTCACCTTCTCTGAATGTGTGAATAACATTACATTAATTTTGACTCTGAAATGGAAAGTCCTTGGGTTCTTTCATCTTTGTGAGAATGATGAGGGGAGGCAAATGTATTAGAGCCTTAGCTTCTTTACTTTTTAGAGATCTACTGACCTTTAGATTCTTATTGATAGGTTATTGATTAAAAATAATGATTGTAGGGGCGCCTGGGTGGCTCAGTGGGTTAAAGCCTCTGCCTTTGGCTCAGGTCATGATCCCAGGGTCCTGGGATCGAGCCCCGCATCGGGCTCTCTGCTCAGCAGGGAGCCTGCTTCCTCCTCTCTCTCTGCCTGCCTCTCTGCCTACTTGTGATCTCTTTCTGTCAAATAAATAAAATCTTAAAAAAAAAATAATGATTGTAAGGGGAACCTGGTTAAGCATTGCCTTTTGATTTTAGCTCAGGTCATGATCTCAGGGTTATGAGATCAAGCCCTGCATCAGCCTCCAACCTGCGTGTAGAGTCTGCTTAAGATTCTCTCTTTCCCTCTCCCTTTGCCCCACCCCCCAAAATAATAATGATTATAAAAATAAAAGAAATAATAACCATTTTTTCAAGCATCATGTACTGTCAAGTCTTTTCCATATAGGTTGTCATTTAATCCTCAGATCTATTCTATGAGGCAAGTTGTGTTATTCCTGTTGTTCAGATGAGAAAGCAGGTCAGGTGTCTTCAGAAAGGCTAAATAACTCATCCATAGTGGAATGATTCTAATTAAACCATCCTCCTTTAGTTCTTTCTTTAACTCTTCATATGCTTGTAGAAAATCTTTAATTTCTCCCAGTATGCTTGAACAGTACAGATTTGTTCTTACCTGTATCTCATTTGACAATAGTGTATTATATACTCAAAGCTTGTTGGGGTTCCTGGATGGCTCAGTTGATTAAGTGTTGGGACTCTTGGTTTTGGCTCAGGTCATGATCTGATGGGTTGTGAGACTGAGCCATGCATTAGGTTCTGTGTTCAGTGAGGGAGTCTGTGTGAAGATTCTCTCCCTCTGCCCCTTCCAACTCTTGTGCATGTGTGTGTGCACCTGCGCATGCTCTCTCTCTCAAATAAATAAATAAATCTTTAATAGGTGTTATTTTGTGACTTAGTTTTTTTTTCCTATTTCATGTCCAATTGTTAAATGAGATAGCAGTGATAGTACAAAGTTAGAATACTGATTTTGCTCCCTTATAGGTATAATTTTGAGTAACAAGTTATTCTTTATACCTTTATATATAGAGACTGTCTGTGGAAGTTTTTCTTCCCACCTGATTATCAAGTTCTGAAAGTTTCTGAAATTGCACAGCCTGGGAGACCACGACAGATCCTTGCTTTTGAACTCCGAATGAATATTATTGCAGATGCTACAATTGATTTGCTGTTTACCAAAAACAGGGTAATTATTAAAATAATATAGTAGAATACAGTGTTTAAAATTTGAATATTATTTTCCAGGGTATTTTTCTGGTAACTAGTTCTATACTTACATTCATTTCTATGAGCTTCCTGTCACCCTCCCCCCACACTAATTGTATTTATGTTGCTTTCATTAAGTACCAAAAGTAGGAAAAATTAATAATAAATCTTAATTCTATAATCTGGTTCATTTTCTTCTTTATATCTGGCCAAATTGTTTTAGTGTATTTTTACTAAAACTTTGAACTTTTGTTCTTAGAAACTTGTATTACCCATTTCATATTATTGATGATTATATTTTATCTGTGATAGTAACTGAAAAGTAAAGATGTGAGTATGATTAAATAGTGAGAAAGTAATTGTTTTATATGGTTTAATTTTTTTCTTTTGATAGGAAACAAATGCTGTACATGTAAATGTAGGAGCTGGCTCATATTTAGAAATTAATATTCCAATGACAGTTGAGGAAAATGGTAAGCTGCAATGAGTACTTTCCTGTTTTAAATGATTAATGGGGAATGATTAATCTATAAATAATAGTTTGCTATCCCATTGAGACTAAAATTAATGGGGTTTTCTTTTTCAGCTTTCTATTATATTTACTTGATAGTACATATTAATTACATAATCAAATTATTTGTATAACTGCAGAGAAGGGAAAATTTTTAAATCAAGTTAGGTCTTACACTTTCATCATACCCTATACTTATTTTTTGTGAGACTGAGGATAATTTGTTTAAAATGTATTTTTCCTATTAGTCTGTTGCTCTGTAAGACCAGATGTTGTTTTTTTTTGTTTGTTTTTAAACTGATAGAAACTTGGTGCTGAACCCAGTACCTGGCACATGGTATATGGGCAGTATGTGATAGAATGACTGAAAGGCTTTGTTTTAAGGTTTTATTGTTAATAGATTTTGTTAGGGAGTAAGCCTGGTACTTTGAAAAATATAGCTTTAAGAAAGCAGAATATTTCATATTTAAAATACTAAATAATACTCTGCTATAGTTTTATCCAAGCTAATCTAAATTTATCATACATTTGAAATTTGGACTCATACAAGTTAATCAATAATGTGATTAAATACCTTTTGTTAAATTTATCAAAATATTATATAGCCTTTTTCATTTTCCTTCTTCCTATCCTCTTAGTGTATTTGTAATTGAGAATAATTAAAGTGAAATTCTACTTTATTGATTCACTTCGTGAGAATACAGAGAATAGCAACTTACCCATATTTTTAAGTCATTAACCAACAGTGTTACTATGGCTGAGTATAATTCGAGTAGTTTTTATACCATGCTTGGCTCTCTTTACTTGTTTCTGTCACCTTTTTTTTTTTTTTTCCTGGTATAAGAAGAAAGAAACTAGTGGGTTGACTGCATTCATTAGCTTGTATAAAAAGGTAGGAGTTGGGTCTATCTACTTAGATAATCAGTTGTGAAACAGTGACTGAGAATGGCATAGAGTATCTTTTCCCTGTACCTTTGAGGCTCTTCCAGTGAAGATTTAAACCTTACCTTTGCTTGTTGTAGAAGAATGGTCATACTAAGTCTTGAAGCAGATGCTTGAGATTCTCTAGGACTGGGTGGTTCAGATTAGTAAATTGTAAAGAACATCTTTTAGGGTAGCCTTACAGAGACACAGCAGGAGGAAAAAGACAGTTGGGGGGTTGCATAAAATTGAGAATGATTCAATTAAGGGAGTGCTTCTACCATTTTTAAACTGATATTCCATGTAGGAAATATTTGTTCACCTTTCTTTTGTGCAGTTATGGGTACATCTGGGGTAAGGGAGCCACTGAGGGCTGAGGGAATCTATATGTCAAGCATACTTACTATGAATTCATGGTCGGTGCCACAGCACACTGGTTGTGGAACTCTGAGTGAGTTATGGGTCTAAGGAAAGTCCAGTCAGGTTTTTGGGAAAGGTTAGGTGGCTTTTAAGATGACTGTCTGAGGGGGAAAATTAGATTAAGTCATAGATATTAGCAAAATATAGTTCAAACACATTTAAAACTTTTTTCAGAGATTCAGGTACTTGAAAAAAATGCCCAGAACAGGAAGCATGCTGAACTAGCTATATACTAATTAGTGTATTAGTGGACTCTGGCTACCATAGTAGCGTTAGTGTTCATAGAAGGGCAGCCCTTCAAGAAAAGAAATGAAACACTTTGCAGTTTTCTTCTTTTGTTCAGCATAGAGCTATATTGTTTGCTAACTGTCATTAATTACATAAGGAATAGCCATTGTTTAGAAACTCTCATTATATATGGAACATTTTCTATATAAGGAAAATGATTAAAACAACTTTCTTTGAGTCAGTAGGAAAAGAAGAGACATGGGAGCCATCTTCAATAGTTGAAAACTGTCATTTAGAGGATGGACTTAACAGTTTTGTACTGGCAAGCAAAATCAGGAGGACATTTTGTGAAGATGGAACTTTATTCCTTTAGAGTTGTCCAAAATGAGAAAGGTCACTTATTAGATAGCAAGTTCCTCATCACTGGAATGTATTTGTGTAGTTTCTGATCACCATTTTTCAGAGATGCCTTCTTTGGGTAGTGATGGGAGTTGTTTCTAGTACAAAATTTTTAGTCATAGATATATCTTTTTAGGTTCTTAACTTTGTGTTTTCACTTATTAGGTTATACTCCTGCAATTAAAGGACAGCTCTTACATGTTGATGCTACCACCAGCATGCAATACCGGACCCTTTTAGAAGCAGAAATGTTAGCAGTAAGTCTAGAGTATATGATGATATTGTTTACATACATAAAATCTGAATTTGGTTTTAATTTTTTAATATAAAATTTTAATGACCAGGAAGTTATTAAATAGTTAATCTTCTCATTCAAGAACTACCAGGTGCTTTTGGTGTTAATTTTGGGAAGAGGAGTAGATTCCCAGTGCTGTGGACTCTGGCATCTTTTTTGCTCTGCTTCTGGTTATGGGCAAAGTGAATATAAGTCTGTGCTAGCATGATTTTTGATCTTTAAAAATGTGAAAAGTTGTTAGATTATTATTATTATTATAATTTTAAAAGATTTTATTTATTTATTTGACAGAGAGAGAGATCACAAGTAGGCAGAGAGGCAGGCAGAGAGAGAGAGAGAAGGAAGCAGGCTCCCTGCTGAACAGAGCCCGATGCGGGACTTGATCCCAGGACCCTGAGATCATGACCTGAGCTAAAGGCAGAAGCTTAACCCACTGAGCCACCCAGGCACCCGAGATTATTTTTAAATTTTATTTTATGTTTAGACTGATTCCTGTGTTATAAATGAGATAATTTTTCACTATGTTTCTGGCCCCATTGGATTCCTGCTCATGGCTTAATAAGTCATTTTCCTTTTTACTTGATGAATGAGGTAAGAAGAATAAAATCTTATTGATACTGCAGATTGCTCCATATTAGAAAAAATATGGAAGTACTTATGATTAAGTGGCAGGTTGGGGCCTCATTTCATTATCAGGTGGATTATTCTTCATTAGGGGAGACAACATTAACAATAATAACAAAAGCCACTATGTAGAATGGCTGATATTCAGAAAGGATTCTTTTATAAGATTCTCTTATATTAGGTCTTAATTGTGTAAAAAAAGCATTTTTACACATATATATGTAAATTAAGAGGAGAGATTTGTAATTACCAAGAATATATTGAATACTATAAGTGTATATTAAACTGGCATATTCAGCATTTTAACGAATTCCTGAGCTATTGCTTATAAATGGTGCTGGGCAATAATGCTATTCCTGGTTAGGCAGCTCTTGCCTTTAGCAGAATCTCCGAACTTTGGCAGATGGAATACATGATAAAACACCTTAAATACATGATAAAGCTCCCTATCAAACTGCCAAACAGGAACCTGGAAGGCACCGGTGACCAAATCTCTCACATAACAGATTAGGTTTAAAGAGGAATTAAGGATGTTGGTTGCTACTTTCTTAGTTTAGCTGGAGTACAGTATCAAAACTGTAGTCTGCTTTGTTGTTCTTAAAATTTTCATGGCTTACTCTTTTAAGGAGCTGGATATAACCATAGATACTGACCTTTAGCCTCAGTAATATTAGAATCTCAAAGGGACCTCTGTTCAGCTCAGTGGGAAAATAAGTTTTAATTACTCTTATTAGTGTATGTGTGAATTTATTTCTAATGTTCTTCACACAGTGTCACATTTTAAGCTCTAACATTTTTACTTAACATTTCATTTGCAGTTCCACATCAATGCCAGTTATCCCCGAATATGGAACATGCCACAGACTTGGCAGTGTGAATTAGAGGTTTATAAAGCCACCTACCACTTTATCTTTGCACAGAAGAACTTCTTTACTGGTAATTTTCTAATAAATGTAAATATAATGAGGTTTATCACGGTGAACTTGTTTACATTCAGTATGTTTTGTCTTTAGATTCAACATGGGGATTTTCTGGTAGAGTTCATACTTTTTTTTTTACACTTCCTTTTGGGCTAAGAATATAAAAGGGAAAATTTAAATATAGGTATTTTGTGTTCTCTTTTACTGCAAACAAGGGAAATATCAACCCAAAATTGGGCTTACAAAAAAATGAAAGAATTCATCTTAGGCTGGTGCTTTGTGTCATCATAGTAGGGGATAATTTGGGGAGGATGAATCAGTTTCTTTCTTTGCCTGAATTAGGCATCAGCATAGTTTCATTATTTTGTTTCAATTATGTAATCAATCCACAAGCGGTATATTCAGATAGCCAAGTATGTTATTTTTTTATTTTATTGAAGTATGGTTGACACGTTACATTAGTTTTGGTTGTACAACATAATGATTCAACAACTCTGTGCTCACCACAAGTATAGCTACCATCTGTCACCATAGAGTACTACTACAACACCACTGACTATGTTCCTTATGCCATGCCTTTTGTTGCAGAGACTTCCTTGGTTCGTAACTGGAAGCCTCTACCTCCCACTCCCCTTTACCTATTTTTCTCATCTCTTTACCCTCTTCCCCTCTGAGCACCAAGAGTTTGTTTTCTCTATTTATGGGTCTTTTTCTGCTTTTTGTTTGTTTTGTTTGTTAGATGTCACATGTAAGTGAAATGTTGTTGCACATGGCAAAATTTTATTCCTTTTTATGGCTGTTTAATATTCTTGTGTATTTTTGTGTGTTTGTGTGTCTGTACATCAACACACACCACATCTTTATTCTATTGTTGACATTTAGTTTGCTTCCATATCTTGGCTGTTGTAAATAATGCTGCAATAAACGGATGCATACAGTTTTTCGAATTAGCGTTTTATTTTCTTTGAGTAAATACCCAATAGTGGAATTATTGGATCATATGGTACTTCTGTTTTAAGTTTTTGAGGAACCTCCATACAGTTTTCCATAGTGGCTGTACCAGTTTACATTCCCACCAACAGTGCACAAGGGTATGTTATTTTTGTATTTGGAACTCCTACTTCTTTCCATTGGCATGGATATTGAGTTGATGTTATCATTAGTTGGAAAAAATTCCTTTATTTCTTGAAGCATATTATGATAGCTACTCATATTTCATGGGTTTAGAAGCATGCAGTCTTGGTCTCTGACTAACATATATATGACTACATAAAAATAAGTTGCATTTATAGAACCTTCCCATAGAAAGTTTAGTTTAACAGAGTTGGGCTAATTTGCCAGGGTCAGTGGCTACCCCAGAGCACCTAATATTTGGTTTACTGATTACTACATTTATCCATCTATCCATCCATCCATCCATTCCTCCATCCTTCCCTGTACCCACCAGTCATTTACAAACATTGGAGCTGTGCTGAGTACTATTAGATATTTGGGGCTATGGTGGTAGGTATACATAGATAGTCCTGCCCTTACGTTACTTACTAGCAATATGATGTTGGCCAAATTATCTAATTATCTTACCTTCTGTTTCCTTATCTGTGAAATAGAGATAATAATTTCTACCCTAATTTTGCTATTGTTAGAGTTTGGGCATTGTATAAAGCCATTACTACAAATATGTTCAATCATAAGTGTTTTATATTTGTTTTCTAGTTTGATTGGGAAATTTATTGTGGGAACTAGATAGAAAGCTTCTAAATTCTTGAAGTTATATAATTCTTCAAGGCTTGAGTCGGGGTCCCAGTAGTAGAATTTGTAACAAAATCCCTGGCAAGTTAAACTTTCGTCAGTGAAGCCGAACATTGAATAAGTACTGCTCAATTTATTTTTAAAAAATAGCTAAAATTCACAGTGTGTATTATGTGTCTGTCTTTGTTCTAAGCAATTTGCACATATTGAATTGTTGAATCCTTATAATAATTCCTGAGATCGATATTATTGTTATCCTTGTTTTACAGATGAGGAAAGTAAGTTACAGAGTGGTCAAGCAGTTTGTCCAGGGTCACACAACTAGTAAGTCTGTCGAGCTAGTGTTCCAACCCAAGTCCTCTGGCTCAAGAATCTATTATATTTAGTTTCTTCGACAGTAGCCATATCTCTCTCACTTAAGGTTTTGTATTTTATAACTTTGCTAACCTTTTAAAATAGGTTCCTATTTTCAAGCATTTAATCCTTCACATTGTTTTTATTCCAGACATTTCACATTCTTAGACTTTAGCAGTGCTAAGAATAGTTGGAGTAGATACTTCCTCAAGATTTAAAATTTTTAACTTTGTAGTAACACTTTAATTTAGACTGAGCAATGTACTAGTCACTTTCAAATAGACAAGTGCACATTTTCTGTTACAACCATGTTTTCCTTAAATTATTTTCGGTACCTGGGTGACTCAGTCAGTTAAGCATCTGCCTTTGGCTCAGGTCATGATCTCAGCCCCACATTGGGTTCCCTGCTCAGTGGGGAGTCTGCTTCTCCCTCTAACCCTCTTCCCCTCTCCCCTCCCTGCCCCATGCTTGCTACCTTGCTTGCTTGCCACTCTCTCTCTCCAATAAATAAATAAAATCTTAAAATTTTTTTCTTTTTTTCCTAAATTATTTTATTTCTAACCTCTAAGCCTATACATATTGCAGTTCACTTTTTTTTTTCCCCTAAAATTTATTTGGAGAAATTTAAAGAAAATTGAAAGATACAAAACTTAAGTTCTCATAATCCAGATTTTACAGCTGTAGCTTTTATTCATATTTTTTCTATTGCTTTTTAGAATCCTTTAAAACCTTACTTATTCTCTAAAAAGGATGACTATTAGAGAGTAACATGGTTAGCCTGGTGGTGAACATACTTGGTCATAGTGTTTGAATTGCTTTTCTCTGTTCTCAGTTTTCTGTTTCCCCATTGACAGAATTCTGCAGAAAGCGAATGACCTAATTTGGTGTGAGGGCATGCCTAATATTCCTCAGTAGCCATTCTTATGCCAATTATTACATAAAGTTGTTTTTTTCTTTTTAATTTATTTTTTTGACAGAGAGAAAGAGAGAGAGAGCACAACCAGGGTGCAGTAGACAGAGGGAGAAGTAGACTCCCCACTGAGCAAAGAGCCCAATGCAGAGCTCAATTCTAGGATCCTGGCCTCATGACCTGAGCCAAAGGCAGATAGACGCTTAACCAACTGAGCTACCCAGGTGTCCTGATAAAGTTGTTCTTAACAGATTTTAGTGTGGGGCAAAGAGAACTTCATGATAAATATAAAAAAGAATCTCAGGAATAAAAGATGTAAGGCAGAGGCAGAAGTGAAGTCTCTTCTGCTAATATTGAAATTGATTTAAATCTACTCTGATAAGGAGGAGGAGAAGACAATGGTTAACAGTATTACAAAGTTCCAGTACAACTGACTAATATTTTATGAGGTATTTGCCTACCAACATAATTATAAAGTGAGTTGTACATGAGTTTTATCCAGGTAAATGTTTAGATTACCAACTTAATAACTTTTTTTTTAAGTTTTTATTTAAATTCCATTTAGTTAACATACAGTGTAATATTAGTTTCAGGCACAAAATACAGGGATTCACCACATCCATACAACACCCAGTGCTCATCACAACTTAATAACTTAAAAAAATTTGTTGTCTAAATGGGTAAGGCAGTCATGAATTAACTGCTTCCTTTTTTAAATTATTTGATAAGACCATCTGCTAATGAGATGTATGTATGGAACATACATACATAAACCAACTTTTGGTTTAAAGAGAAATACATACTAAATATAGTTGTTGAAGCTAGTAAAAATATTTTACCTTATTTTAAAATATTTATCAGTAAAGATATTGTATAAAGTGGTAATGAGACTATACTGCAGAATATTTTGAAAATTCAAATAAAATATGGAAGAAAAAATGAGTAAGACTTGTTAAAATAGAAATTAGCTAATAACCTTATAAAATTACATTGGTTTCCTAAGATGATTTGTGGATTATTTGAATTTGTGTTTACTAGCAATTATATCTCAATCTTTTTTTTTTTTTTTTAAAGATATTACTTATTTATTTGACAGAGATCACAAGTAGGCAGAGAGGCAGGCAGAGAGCGAGGGGGGTAGAAATGGCTCCCTGCTGAGTAGAGAGCCCGATGCGATGCGGGGCTCCATCCCAGGACCTTGGGATCATGAGCTGAGCCGAAGGCAGAGGCTTAACCCACTGAGCCACCCAGGCGCCCCTATATCTCAATTTTTTAACTAGAAGTGTAAAGTAGATAAATGGAACCAATGTAAGTTTAAAGTCTCTTACTAATAATGATTCAAAACAAATTTAAACCATGATCTCAGCCCACAGAGAATTTATGGGCATGTCAGTTTATGGGCATTTCTTGTTTTGTATTATTTATCAGTCCCAAGTTTATTGGCATGTGCACTATACTCAGAAAATTAAGCAATACAAAACAGTATATATATTTTGCTAGCATGAACTGAAAATAACAAACGCATGTAAGACATGAATGCAGAGGAAATGGCTATGACCTTAGTAATCAGAGAAGGTAAGGGGAAGACTGTAACATCTGAAATGATCTTTGTATAATGAACTCAGTAATATTAACTGATAATTTGCATAGTTTGTCTCCATAGAACATTCTAAAGCATGTTCATTATAGTTTGAGTAAAAGTGCAGAACTAAAAATGTTGGTGAAGAAGAAAAGTGAGAAAATCAGCTTGACTAATGATAAGTTTATACTGTAGAGTTGGTTAATGCCAGAGAATTAATTCCAGAGATGACTTGGGTATCTCTCCATTGCTAGCCATTGTGCTAAAGAATTAAGTTAGAAAGTTATAAAGTTGTTAGGTAGGGTGGCATGGGGAAGTAAAAGTTTATAGTAAGCATAGATAGTATACAGTATGATGAACCATGTGATTGCTTGTTCAGTGAAATAAAAAACACTTAAAATTGTCAAGTGGAGTTTTCCTTTATTCATAGAACAGGTTAATTACCATATTCAATTGATTGATATAAAATTCTGCAGCTTATTTATATTAATTTAAATTACTGATATTTGATATTTAATGTATTATTTTGCCATTTTATTAAGAGAGGGATTTTTAATGTGCGCAAGCTTTTGTACATTGCAGCTAAATTTTAAATGCGTTCATATATTATGTTAGATAAATTTGACTTCTGATTTCATTATTGAATGTAATATCTTTCAGTTTAAAGACCTCATTTAAAATCCAAAGAAACTACTTCAAATATTTAATTATTTTTACCTATTATTTTCTTTAGAATATCTTTAATTATAAATGCTTCCGTACCTAGAATGCTTACCCTGTGGCAGTTACTGTGCTAAAACTTGACACATGTAATTTCAGTTCTCACCATAAGTCTGTGAAGTTGTCCTCATTTTGTAAAAGAGAAAACCAATAGCATTTGTGTTATTCATTTAAGATTACATTGCTAGTAAAATGGTAAAGACAGAATTTAAACCCAGAACTGTCTGCTGTCAAACTGTGCTAAATACTGTTTCTATTCATTTTTCTGTCTCATATATACAAAGTTCTAATTTTATATGCATAGCACTGTTATATATTATGGGTATATAGAGATGAACTTGACACCTTAAGGAGGAGACCATGTACTGAAAGATATGATTGCTGGGAGTATAAGCATATAAGTGACATGAATGCCTGAAGAAAAAGTAAAACCACTGTTTTAGATTAGTGCTAATATCTTTATATAAAGAGTTTTTGCCTATCGGGATTAAAAAAAAAGGTACCAGAGGATAGGCAGACTAAGTAAATGAATAATTTTAAACTGCAAGACTTAAAACCATACAAACTGGCAGTACAACAAATCAGAAATCAGAGATTATTGACTATAAATACTAACAGGGCCACGTTTGTGTTCACCATTATATTCCCAGAGTCTAGAACAGAGTCTGGCACACAGAAGACACTCTGTAGGTATTTATTTAGTCAGTAAAACAACATGAAAAAATGCTCAACCCTACTTGTAGTTAGGAAGTTCAGCTAAAATGAGTTAACAGTTCTTAGTGATCAGTTAATTCCGAAGCTACATCCTCTCACTCCCCCAGAGAGAAAGAGAAAGAGGGAGGGACAAGGGACAGGGGGAGGGGAAGGTAGAAGGAAGTATAATGCAGGAGAAGGTACAATGAAATAGATAAGTCAAGCATATATTTCTGGTAGGAGTATAAATGGTTTCACTATTCTTAGAAAGCAATTCTGTAATTTATAGTAGCTTTGAAAAACTTTATAGACTTTGACCTAGCCATTCTACTTCTGGAATCTATACTGACAAAGTAATCCTGATTATATAAAATATCTTCCATGAAAATATATATAAAATTATATATAACAAAAATTTGGAAAGAGTCTAAATGTCCAAGATTACTAAATGGTTAAGTAAATCCTGGCAAATCTCCTTATTGAACTGTTATTAAAGTTTTTGTTAATGTTTGTGAAATAACATGGAGAAATTTTGAGTTCAGTGAGAAAAAGCAATATATGAAATATGTACATCTAGAATAGTGTAAAAAACTACATAGAAAGTAAAACTAGAAGGAAAGATATCCACAATGCTGGATATTTGGGTAGTGGATTATCAAGTGATTATTTTTTTTTCTTTTATCTTCTAAAGTTTCTCTAATAAATAATAGGTATAAAAATTGAAAATAAATGGGTATATAAAACGCATAAAATTGCTCTTATTTGGATCTGTGAATAATTAGTACGTAAACATTGGTTTGCTATTAAATCACCTGTATCTTAATCTTCTTTTAGTATTTCAGTATAAAAGTTCTTTTTAGTTGTGAAAGAAAAATCATTTTTGACTGGTGTTAGAATATTTATATTTTGTTTTCTTAATTTCAGTTAACTTTTGCTTTCTGTCTTCCACTCCCATGATTTTAGATTTAATCCAAGACTGGTCTAGTGATAGTGCTCCAGACATTTTTTCATTTGTGCCATATACATGGAATTTTAAAATCATGTTTCATCAATTTGAAATGATTTGGGCTGCTAATCAACACAATTGGATTGACTGTTCCACTAAACAACAGGAAAATGGTAAGAACTTAAAAATTAGGTTAAGTATTCTGTTCATTAAGAGAAATTACAACAGTGGAAATTGATGTTGATTTTATAGTTTTAATAGATACTAGAATTGATCTTTTTTCCATTGTCTTATAATACTCTTGGAGAATTACTTAAGAGTTTTTATCGGACTAAGCATTTTATGTTTCATTTTCTTAGGTATGTATTTAAGGCAATTTTTATTTAAACTTTTATCAAAGTTAAAAATAAATTTTCTCTTTTTTTCCTCTTCTTGTAGTGTATCTGGCAGCCTGTGGGGAAACATTAAACATTGATTTCTCTTTGCCTTTTACGGACTTTGTTCCAGCTACGTGTAACACCAAGTTCTCTTTAAGAGTATGTATAATTGTTTGAATTCTTTATTAGTAAGTTTGATTAGTTTATTATTAAGTTTGATTTCCCAAAGCTTATCTTTACTTTTCCCCGCTATCCCATTGTTATCCTGCAGTATTTTAGTTCTCCATATTGTTCATGAGGTTCAGTGTCACAGAAATGCTGCTGTTTGTTTTTTGTAGTTCCCCAACTCCCCCTTAGAGGAGTTGAGCAATAAAAAGAAAATTCCCAGAGCTGAATATTTTCCTAACCAGCTCATTTCTAACCTTTGTGGCTAACTTACATGTTCTTTTGAAAACCCCTTCTAGCTCCAATGTTTACAGTGTATGAACTAGATTTTACACTTTCCTTTATTTTGTTACTAATTATAAACATGAATTCAAGGGATAGCCACAAATACCTCTCTTCCTTTTTCTGAAAGGCAGCTCTAATGAGTTCGAAATTTTGTGGAATACCTAATTTTAGGGTATGAACAATCAGAAGTAGTTATTAGTATTGATGGAGGTTATGATGGTTAAAAAATAGCAACAATAAGAGCTGCCAATACCTATTAAACATGTTCTGTGTGACATATACAATTTCCAGTGCTTTATGTGTATTAGCTCATTTCATTCTCAGAACAGTTTACATAAGGTAGTTGTTATCTGCATTTGTGAAATAGGAAACTGAAAAGCTGCATTTATGTAACTTACCATGTGACTGGTGAGTAGCTGAATTGGAATTTTAACCCAAGTGGTATAAGTCAGGGCTTCATTCTCTTAACCACTCTGCTGTGCTGCCTGTTAAGAAATCAGGAATCATGGCACCCCAGTGTTTATAACATTATCAACAATAACCAAATTATAAAGGGTCCAAATGTCCATTGACTGATAAGTGGGTAAAGAGGTGTGGTATATATACATGGTGGAATATTACTCAGCCATCAAAAAGAATGAAATATTGTCATTTGCCATGAAGTGGATAGAGCTAGAGTGTATTATGCTAAGTGAAATAAGTCAGAGAAAGACAAATACCATATGATTTCACTCATATGTGGAATTTAAGAAAACAGATGAACATTATGGGGAGAAAATGAGATGCAAACCATAAAATAGACTTAACTATTGAGAACTGAGAGTTGCTAGAAAGGAGGTGGATGGGGATTGGCTAAGTGGGTGATAGGTATTAAGGTTAAGGGCACTTACTGAACGAAATAAGTCAATCAGAAGAAGACATTTATCATATATCATATCTCTGATGTGAGGAACTTGAGAGGCGGGGCGGGGGGGTTGGGGAGTAGGGAAGGAAAAAAATGGAACAAGATGGGATTGGGAGGGAGACAAACCATAAGAGACTCTTAATCTCACAAAACAAACTGAGGGTTGCCGGGGAGTGGGGGTATGGAGAGGGTGGTTGGGTTATGGACATTGGGGATGGTATGTGCTCTGGTGAGTGCTGTGAAATGTGTAAGCCTGATGATTCACAGACCTGTACCCCTGGGGCAAATAATACATTATATGTTAATAAAAAAAAAAAGGGCACTTGTGTTGAGCACCAGGTGTTACATGTAAGTGATGAATCACTAAATTCTCCTGAAACTAATATTATACCGAATGTTAACAACTGGAATTTAAATAAAAAAATTTTAAATGTAAATAAAAACAAATTAAATTCTATAATAATGAAATCTAAAAAAAAAAAACAAAAAAGAAATCAGGCACCATGATGAACAAGATTGGGACACTGACCTACAAGGAGAAAAGTGAAGGCAAATGAAAACATATCAATTCAGAATTCTTCAAAGGCAGTTGATAATCCAAAACAATCCTATTTTAAAAATTAAGTAGGGGTGCCTGGGTGGTATAGTCAGTTTAAGCTCAGGTTGTAATCTCAGGTTCGTGAGATCCAGCCCTGCATTGGGCTCCATGCTCAGCACAGAGTCTCCTTGAGTTTCTCTCTCCCTCTGCTCCTCCCACTGCACTCTTCCCTCTGTCTCTCTGTCTCTAAGCTAAATCTTTAAAAAAAATTTAATAAAATACAGAACATATTCCACCTGAACTTATTGTCAGTGAGATGATTTTGGTTTTATTTATTTATTTTTTAAAGATTTTTATTTATTTGAGAGAGAGAGAGCATGAGCGGAGGGGGGAGAGAAACTCAAGAAGACACTGTGCTGAGCATGGAGCCCAACATAGGGCTCAATTTCACAACCTTGAGATCATGACTTGAGCTGAAGGCAGATGCTTAACCAACTGAGCCACCAGGCATTCCTCAGTGAGATGATTTTTAATTTTTTTTTTTTTTAACTGAGTTACATGTGAAATACCCATGGATACCCATAGAGATAATCTTTTTACTGTTTTGTGAAAACTATGCTGTTTATTCCCTTACTTTTTTTTAACTTTCTAATCAGAATTTAGTTTAAAAAAAAAGAATAGCGGAATTTAGTTTTAGTCAATGTTAAATCTTATCCCAGTTATTTAACTGACTTGATTATAAAATCTGCCTTTTGAAATTTATTTTCTTTTGAATTTATTCTCAAGATGATTATTAACAGGTTTGGCTATAAATAGAAACCTAACATATCTATGTACCTGTTTTTTTACTTTGGGTTATTATAAATTATTTTTTAGGGAGAAGATGTTGATCTTCATTTATTTCTACCAGATTGCCACCCCAGTAAATACTCATTATTTATGTTGGTAAAGAATTGCCACTCAAATAAAATGACTCATGATACTGGTATTCCTGCTGAGTGTCAAAGTGGTCAGAAAACAGTTAAACCAAAATGGCGGAATATTACACAAGAAAAGTGAGTATATAAAATTAGTGATTTAAGTATTTGTGTTTCTATGTGGAGAAGATTCTTCTGATTTTTTCAAAAAATAAAGATAAAGTTGATTATTTGTAAGTGGTGTTTGTACACAGTTAAATGAATTAAATAACTGACCAGAATTTTATTTTTGTTCTTCAAAGAGCTGGTTGGGTTGAATGCTGGACTGTCCCAAGTGTCATGCTTACAATTGATTATACATGGCATCCAATTTATCCACAAAAAGCAGATGAGCAACTAAAACAATCATGTAAGTGTTTTTTTATATAATTTGTACTTTGAAACATCTGGTTTATGATTGATAGCCATTAAAAGTATAAGAATTTTTTTTATTTGGAAATGCATTCATTTGATGTAATTTTAAACATTTAAAAATCCTTTAAGGATTTTTGGCGTAATTAAAACTAACTTTCATTGAGTATTTACTGTGTATCAAATACTAGAGCAGGCTGTTTACTGGTTTACATTATCTCATTTAATCTTTACAATTCTATGAGATAAATGTTGTTATTGTAGGTTTGAACAAATGTGTTCAGAGAAAGTAAATAATTTTTTCAAGTTCTGCCAAAGCTAGAAACAGAAGAGCTAGAATATCAAATAAAGTATATGTGGATATAAATAAATTTAAAGCATTTGGCTTCATGAAATGTTAGTTTTTTTAATGCATTTTCACAACTATCATATCATACCAGTTTCCCTGAGGCTTATGTACCTTATTACCAGGGTCCAAAATGAAATTAGAGTCAAGTGATATTTTCTTTGTATTTTTCTAGTGAGTTAAATGTACAAATAGTTTTCATAACTTTTCTTATGAGCTTGATTATGTCACACTGCATTTGAATAGCTGTTTATGTGAAAACAACTTTGTACTTTAATGCCCAAGTATAGCTAAAGCCCTGACTGTGACCTGAATTTATATTACAGGGACTTGAGAATGTTAATAGGAAATTTTCTTTGTTTCTATACCATCTGATTTATGTATTTCTACACATATTTCAATGAAGTCTGTTTTATTTCACATTCTTAACTTTAGTCTGGCAGGTCGTTTTCATTATATACTATAGATACTGTATCGTAGTTGATTTCATGAAAAATTACAAAATAGAATTTCTTAGAGAATGATTCCGTAAAGAACTTTTGAGAAATTCCCCACCATAATTTTTTTTCCTTAATTTTTTTCAGTATCAGAAATGGAAGAAACAATGCTTTCTGTATTAAGGCCATCCCAGAAAACATCAGACAGAGTTGTTTCTTCTCCTTCTACATCTTCACGCCCACCTATCGATCCCTCAGAACTTCTACCTGATAAACTTCATGTAGAAATGGAACTTTCCCCAGATTCTCAAATAACTCTTTATGGACCACTATTAAATGCCTTCTTATGTATAAAGGTATGATTTTTAAAAGATCTTACACATTTTTAAACATAGGCAAATGGGTACTATCTAATTAAAATTGAGACCGTCTGAAGTAGCCAGTTTTGGTGGTTTAAAGTTGTTGAAGATAATATATGTTGACTAGACTTCCAGTGCTAGAGTTAATTACAAACTTATTTATTAAAAATAGTGTACTTCTCAGTTGAGTTTTTATTTTGTATTTTTAGCATTTAATATATTCTAGGAATTGTGCTAGTTGCTGGAGATAGAGATGATACAGCATCTGTTCTCAAGGAAATAAGCTAGAGGATAGAGTAGGATAGACATATATAAGGAGAGATTTTAACACATTGTAATGTAACACAGCAAAAGAAGTACAAGAGAACTTTGTCATCTGAGAGTAATAAAATAAAACCAGGAAGAGCTGACTTTAAGTAATCAGTAAAAACAGAAAACTTTTATTTCATGCTAAGTAATAAACAAAGATTTGTTTGCAGCACTATCTACACTTATCACTGATAGCTTTCCCTGTGATTTGAGCAGTTACCCAGTATCACTTTTAGCAACTCCATGAAATTTTACATTTTTCCAGGATTTTGCTAATTCACTTTGCTTTAGATTTTCATCATACTGTTGGATGCTTTACTACATCTGATAAACAAAGTGAGACTAATTGTCCAAACATTAACATTCATGAGCAGTAGAGTTATTTGTGGGATAGGTTTTTGTGTGAGTCTGATTTTGTCAGTGTTTACTTGTTTGCTTCCTTTTGTGATTTCACAACTGTGGAGGTTTGGTTATTGAATGCTTAGGTAACAGGCAATCCTGTAATGTACACTGACAGGTGTAATTAATTCTGGAAACGGTTTAGGATGATCAGGGTTAATTAGGGAAAGACAGTCAAGGTTTGTTAACAAAGATTCTCTGGAAGTGCTAGCTGAACAGGTTTTTTAATTTAAATTTTTATATTTGAGTTACTGTCTTATATAAACTACTGTAAAGCATCAGATGATATAATTTAAGATAAGAGGTGCAAGGGACAATGTATTTAATATTTGTGGAAATCTAAAGTTTTGGTTTGGTTTTAGGAGAGATTCCTGAAGGAGTGATTCTTCAGATATTCAAAGGGGAGAAATGCACAAACATACACACACACCTACACATTTTTTTTCTTGTGACCCTTGTTTGACCCAAAGTATTCTTCAAATATTTCTCCCAATATTTTATTTTCTTGGGATTGCTTGTGAATATTAAGGATTTAAAGTATAATTTTCAAGTTATAATTTCCCTGGAGAGACTGAACTGTATTTTAATTTAAATGTAAGTAATGATTTAGTTAGCAAATGAGGATGGTTATATTGATATAATACCAGTTTTGAATACTACTTAAGAGGTATTATCACTGTTCTTTTGCATCACTCTATGTATACTGAGCCTCAATTTTTTTCTTTTAAAAATTCCATAATACATACTTGTCAAAATTAAAAGGATGGTAACAAAGAATAAAGAGAAAGGAGTAAATGCCCTTTTTTAAGATTTCTTTACAAATTCTTCATAAATGTAACCTCTCTTGATAGTTGGTTTTGATGCAGTCTCTTCCATGCGTTAAGATTTTATAACAACTATTTAGTAGTGTCAAAGGTTTGTCATACTAAAGTTTATATTAGTATTTGCATTCATCAAATTAATGTAGAACTTGTATGAAGTAGCTATTAAAACTAAAAATTTTAAAGGTTTGAAATATTTTTAAAAATATGTATTTAAAACATGACAAATAAAAATTTTTCTAGGCCAATGAGCTCCATGCTTCCTTTTATTAGGAATATAAGTAACTCTTTGTCTTTTTTTTATCTTCTGTTTTTCTTTCTGCCTACCAGAAAGCTTACTGTCATGCTAAATGAGATGTATTCTAATTTAATACATAACTTACATTCTACTTAGTGTTAGAATGTATGTATATATAAAAGAAAACAAAGAGAATGTGAAAATTCATGTAACTGAGATTGTATTTTCCTTAGTTACTAAAATTAAGCATCAAGACATTCTGAATAGACTAGAAAAAAATCAAATTTGTTTGACTCTTTATGAAAAATTGATTTCCAGAATCCACAAAGAGACTAGGCTTACCATTATTATTACCAGGAAATTTGAGAAGAATATATACAACATGCATTAAAATTTGTGAGAATATTTTATGGAACTGTTTACATCTTCTGAATTGACTTCTCTTAGTCTTATTACGTTTTTTCTTAATGGAAGAAGGAAAATCTGAATCTAAATATGATAGCATGTCGGTGGTAGTCAGTAGTAACTGTGGATTAAGGGTTGGTATATATGGCATATATGTTTTTCTTATTAGAAAAAAATTAATATTGAAAACAGACTACCTGTAGGTTGTTTTTTCTCCCCCTCTCTGGCTTCTCTGAATTTATTAGTTCCCTTCTTTTAACTATAGTGGTAATTTTTTCTCCTTTTCTTTGAGAAATGGGTATTATTGCATAAATAGGCTAGGGGAAAAAAACGGTAGTGTCCTCTTATTTGACACTCATGATAAAATATCTCTAGGAAAATAAAATTTCAAAGAGCTTTTAAGTTGGTTGGAAATACAGCTTGCTTTATTGTGTTTAAATTCATTCATGCTGCAAACTTGAAAAAAGAACACGTCTTTTCAATTATATAAGTTATTGCTTTTTTTCTGGGGTTGTTTGGAATTTGTTTTAGAGTTAGTTCAGTTTTGCATACTACCTACCATAAAATGGAAATGGAACTTTTATTTGTACTTGTAAAAATTTATGTACATTTATTAATCTTAATATACCATAAAAGTTTGCCATAATATATTATTAGTTACTTTATACTTTGGTCAACCTTTTGGTAATTTTTTTAGTGAATCCTCAAGAAGTTAACCTTTGCAGATGGAGTTCACATACTAAAAAAACAAAATTAAACTAAAACACACAAAACTTAAACCACACACTCAACATCAAACATTTAACATGAGGCTCATGTTTTAAGGGATTTATAATTTAAAAGTACATTTGTTTATAATATTCAATATGTACTAATATAGTAACTCATAAAAGACTCCTAGAGTTTTGTAACTCTTTAAAAACAGTCATTGACACATTTAATAAAAATTAGCAAATGTTCTCTACTATTTTGGGGATTCAATATTCCCTAAAGAATTTGCTATGTGTTATTTGTTTCAGGTAATTAAATGGAGATTGTTTTGGTAGTGAAATTGAACATGAGGCCCAAGAGAACATTTTTCTTTTGACTTTAATAATCTACAGGAATAATCTTTAATAATCTACAGGAATCTCTTTAATAATCTACAGGAATCTCTTCTGTTTTTAAGGTTAAAAATTGCAAGAGACTTCTAAGAGACTTCTAAGAAATCTTTTAAAAATAAGAAATCATTTAAAAATCTTTTAAAAATAAGAGTAGTATTATTAAAAATTGACTAAAATGAATATAATTTATTTTTATTGATTTGTTGGTAACTCTTAGTATGTCAAAAGCTAATAAACATGAACATTGTACGCTGATTCCATTGATCATTTGTAGGGAGGAAGGGTGTAGAGGTGGTTGGGTCTGGAGGCCATTTGTAGATAAACATCACTGAAGGAAATATTTTACTTTTCTTCTTTCTCTGACATCCATGCCCATTGCAAACTATTAGACCTGTCTTCAGGACCAGAATGGCATGTGTATTTTGAAAAGGCTTCTCAAGTGATCTGAGGACTGCTGCTTTGAGTACTTCTAGATCTTTAATGTTGATTGAAATCAATTAGAAATTTATTTTTAGTTTTAGAAATTTAATGTTAGAATTTAGGATAAAAACTAATGTTTATTTACATTTATATTTGTGCTTGAGTTTTTCCATGCTTCAGAGTTATATAATAAAGGCAATTATCAAGATGTCAGGTGGGTTCTAAGTAGGACCTGTGTTATTAGAGCTAGATAACAATAGAGAATGCATCAGTTTTGTGAGTCCATAGATGTGGGATTTTATTATTAGTCCCACCGCTAATTAACCAAATGACTGCAAGCCCTTCAACATCATTTCCTATGAAAAGATATTTAATTGGCCGGATTGATTGACTAGAATTCTAGCTAGAAAATAAATGTGTCAATAAATAAAATGCAAAATTTACCAAAATACTGACTTGATTTCTAATATTGAACAAATATGGTTAACTGTGTTAGGAATATTTTAACAGCTTTTGATTACTACTAACAGATCAAATAGATAAAATTTAAATTCAGAATAATGGGAAGAAAAAAATTTCATTTAAAATAAGTCCAAGAAAGACAAATACCATATGATTTCACTCATATGTAGAATTTAAGAAACAAATGAGCATGGGGGGAGAAAAAGAGAGAGGCAAACCAAGAAACAGACTCTTCACTATAGAGAACAACCTGATGGTTACCAGAGGGGAGTGGGTATGGGGATGGGTGAAATAATGATGGGCATTAAGGAGGGCAGTTGTGATGAGCACTGAGTATTGTATGTAAGTGATGAATCACTAAATCCTACTCAATGAAACTAATATTACACTGTGTAAACTAAGTGGAATTTAAATAAAAACCTTAAAAAAAGAAAAAATAATAATAAATTTAAATTCTGACACAAAAGGAACCAGAATATTAATAGTTAAAATACTTTGCATAAGAAGCCAGGATGGGGGGCACCTGGGTGGCTCAGTGGGTTAAGCCTCTGCCTTCAGCTCAGGTCATGATCTCAGGGTCCTGGGATCAAGCCCTGCATCGGGCTCTCTGCTCAGCAGTGAGCCTGCTTCCTCCTCTCTCTGCCTGCCTCTCTGCCTACTTGTGATCTCTCTCTCTCTCTCTGTCAAATAAATAAATAAAATCTTAAAAAAAAAAAAAAAAGAAGAAGCCAGGATGGATTATGTGAAAGGGTGTTTTGGTAACTATTGATAACACATGTATTTTTCATCAGTAACCAAAATTGGAGATTCTTACTTAAGATGTTAAAAACACTTCTGATAAATATTTCACCCAGAATATATGGATTGTAGTAGTTAGCTAATTGGATTTAGTCAAATTAATTTTTAGTGAATTGATCTTCCCTTAAAGGATGTCTCTAGGTACTATTGCCTCAGAACTCTGAGAAAGATTGAAAACTATTGAACGTTTCAGATTTTCAGAGTTTTCCTCTAGGACCTAAATTGCAAGTTTTTGCTATAATTGGAAGTGGTGTTGTCATGAAACTTTACTATAAACTTCTGTAATTTTTTATGTTTTTGTTTTTTGGTTTTTTGCTACAGAATGTTTATTTGCTAAGTAGCCAAGTAAGTATATATGCCTTAAGTATATGTATCTTTTTTTGTTGTTGGTTTTTCATTTCAAGGAAGCAGACCATATACTTTTAACTAAATAAAATAGTTTAAGGAAATGCTTGGTTTACAAAACTCAGACTCTAAGTTGAAAAGTTATTGTTACATACCTCTTTAATAGAAGTTTGTTCTTAATATTTATAGGAAAATTACTTTGGGGAAGATGACATGTATATGGATTTTGAAGAGGTTATTTCAAGTCCTGTTCTGTCACTGTCAACATCATCCAGCTCTGGGTGGACTGCTGTTGGGATGGAAAATGACAAAAAGGAAAATGAAAGTTCAGCCAAGTCAATTCATCCGCTTACCTTACGTCCTTGGGATATTACTGTACTTGTTAATTTGTACAAAGTTCATGGACGTCTTCCTGTTGTAAGTGTTTATGTATCAGAATAGTCTGGAGTATATTACGAAATTCACTCAACTTAAACTGTAAGTGTGTATACACACATGCACACACTAATAAAAAAATCAGATTTGAAAACTTTAAAATTTATCCTTTTACCATAATAAAGCTAGTTTATTATTTTCTTCATAATGTGATTACTTGATCATTGTTAATTTTCTGCTTTTCTTCTTTCACTTCAGTTCCTTCTTTCTGTTCTTTGTAACTTTAGAGCATTTTGTCACAATATTGAGTTGCTGGGTTTATAGTTAGCCTGATGGATACTCTAGGATTTACATTTTCTTATCCTTTATCCAACTCTAGACCTTTTGGAGCCCTTATGGTGAGCCTGCTACAAAATCAAGATTCAGCTTCACCCTGCAGGTTGAATTGTTTTCAGGGGTTCAGACCTAGCACAGAATCCTGGTTCAGTCTTAGGTTGACCAGTAGACTGTTGGGGCAGACTTGGAATGAGATTACATTGCCAGAGAACCCAGGGTTGTTGGAGTGAGACCAGATAGGGAGGAAGAGGCCCTAGAGCATTGTGCTGCCTACTGGCTCCATACCATACACCTAGGATTACAAAGCAGAGGAGTCACCTCTGGTGCTTAGTGAACCTAATGTTCTTACTGGGGCACAGAATAGTTAATTTTGTCAGTAAGCACTGTTTCCCCTTTTTAAGAAGCAAAATCTCTTAACTATATAAAGGTAATTTTTATTTTCCTGCACTTCCTTGGTCTTATTTTTTCTATATCTTGATTATGGTATTTTGTTCGACTTTAGCACGGAACCACTGATGGCCCTGAGTGCCCTACAGCATTCTTGGAAAGACTGTGTTTTGAAATGAAAAAAGGATTTCGAGAGACCATGCTGCAACTTGTCCTGTCACCCCTAAATGTGTTTGTCAGTGATAACTATCAGGTAATATGAAAGTGAGTTACAGTAGAGATGTAGAGATGTATTATTGCTTATGGGGTTGAAATAGTGTGCTAAGTTTCTGTGCATGGTATATATAGCTCTTTAAATTAGAGCTTGTAATTTAACAAGTAGGAAGTTTTGTATATATATGTGAGTTTTTCAAGAATCTCAGTTTTCTCTTTCTCTTTTTCTGCTGTTCCCTATTTATGTGATCCCGTATAATTATATTCTATATATATTGTTTTTAGAAATGGAAAAACGCAGTTTTTAATTTTTTCATATATTTATGGACGTGAAAGTGTATAAAATTTTTGTGGAGTCTATTGAAAATTACAACCTCAATATTCATATTAACCAGTACTATAAATCTTCAAAACATCCATATCCACAAGGATTATTCTTTTTACCTAACATACTTACAAGACACTTCGTTAATCCCCTCAAGATATCCCCAGGGCTCTTTTGGAAGGGAATCAATGATATTCAGCAAATGGGAATAATTTACATTCTTCAGTAGATTATCACTTTATTATTATTTTTTAATGCCAAATGGCTTCATTTTTTATTTAACACTACTTTAGGGCTCTTCTCTACTTTTAGTCAAGTTATGAGTTTTAGAAAAGTAAATGTATTTTAATATAAGGCAAAGTAAAATTATGAATGGGAGGATGAATCTGATACCCGCAAATCATCAACAGATGATAAGGATTCTGTATAGTAACTGATCATTTTATATAAAATAACCTACCCTCCCCTTTGTAACTCTTTTGCCATAACTGACTATATTTTTCTACAAAGAATTTAATTTTTTCATATGTGCATATATTGACACACCTGACCTCATAGTAGCTGAAACTTAACACCTAATATATGCTTATTTTTGCCACAGAATCTGTTTCCTTCATCAGACTTTTGAAATAGTAGGCATACCTCATTTTATTATACGTTGCTTTATTGCGCTTTCAGATACTGCATTTTTTACCTATTGAAGGTTTGTGGCAGCTCTGCATCAAGCAAGTGTATCAAAGCCATTTTTCCAACAGCATTTGTGCACTTCACATCTCTATCATATTTTGGTAATTCTCACAGTATTTCAAACTTTTTCATTATTATATTTGTTATAGTGATTTGTGTTCACTTATCTTTGATGTTACTATTATAATTGTTTGGGGGTGCCCATATAAGATGGCAAACTTAAGTGATAAATGTTGCATGTGTTCTGACTGCTTCACCAACCTGCTGTTCCCCTGTCTCTCACCCTCTTCTTGGGCCTCCCTGTTCTCTAAAACAAAAAGGTATTGAAATTAGACCAACTAATGACCCTGCAGTGGCCTCCAGGTGTTCAAGTGAAAGGCAGAATTGCATGTTTCTCACTTGAAATCAGAGGGTAGAAATGATTAAGCTTAGTGAGGAAGGCATGTCAAAACCCAAGCCAAGCTGAAAACTAGGCCCCTTGCACCAAATAGCCAAGTTGTGAATGTGAAGGAAAAATTCTTCAAGGAAATCAGAAGTGCTACTCCAATAAACATACCAATGATGAGAAAGCAAAATAGCCTGTTGCTAACACAGAGAAGGTTACAGTGGTCTGGATAGAAGATCAAATCAGCCACAGCATTGCCTTAAGCCAAAACCTAATCGAGAGCAAGGCCCTCATGCTCTTCAATTCTGTGAAGGCTGGGAGAGGTAAGGAAGCTGCAGAAGAAAAGTTTGAAGCTAGCAGAAATTGGTGCATAGGTTTGAAGAAAGAAGCCATCTCCGTAACACCAAAGTGCAAAGTAAAGCAGCAAGTGCTGTAGAAGCTGCAGCAAGTTATCTAGGAGATCTAGCCAAGTTAATTCATGGAGGTGGCTATACTAAACAACACATTTTCAAAGTAGATGAGGTAGCCTTCTAGTTGAAGACGCCATCTAGGACTTTCATAGCTAGAGAGGAGAAGTCAGTGCCTGGTTTCAAATCTTCAAAGGACAGGATGACATTGTACTTACAGGCTAACACAGCTGGTGACTTTAAGTTGAAGCCAATCATTGAAAATTCTAGGGCCCTAAAGAATTACGCTAAAACTGCTCTGCCTGTGCTCTCAGTGGAGCAACAAAGCCTGGATGACAGTCTCTTTATAACATTGTTTACTGAATATTTTAAGCTCACTTTTGAGACCTAGTGCTCAGAAAAAGAGAGCCCTTTCAAAATATTACTGCTCATTGACAATGCACCTGGTCACCCAATAGTGTTGATGGAGATCTACCCTGAAATCAATGTTGTTTTCATGCCCAATGAACATAAGATCCATTTTGGAGCCCATGGATCAAAGAGTCACTTTGACTTTCAAGTCCTTTTATTTAAGAAATATGTGTAATAAGACTACAGCTGCCATAGATAGTGATTTTTCTGGTGAATCTGGGCAAATTTAAAACCTTTGGTACAGGTGAGTTCTCCAGGATTTGGCTGCGTGTTCTTGATAGCATTAGTCTTAATGCAGGGCCTCAAGGTTAAGGATCTGAGGTGATGGATGGGTTATTGTGTCCAACTTATGAAACCGTCCCCTTTTAATTTATGAGCAACTTAAGATGTATATTAGTTTCCTAGGGCCGCCATAGCAAAGTACCTCATACTGGGTGGCTTAAAACAAGAGAAGTGTATTCTCTCAAGTTCTGGAGCCTAGAATTCTGAAATCAAAGTGTTGGCAGGGCATGTTCTCTCTCTCAAGGCTATAGGAGATTAAATCCTTGCCTCTTCTAAGCTTTTGGTGGTTGCTAGCAATCCTTGGCATTGCTTGTCTTATAGATGCATATCTCTGCCTTTGTCTTCTCATGGCATTGTCTTCATGTGTCTCTGTGTCCCAGTTTTCCTTTTTAAAGGACACCAGTCATTAGATTAAGGCATACCCTAATTCACTGTAACCTTATTTTAACTTGATTAGATCTGCTAAAACCATTTTCAAATATAGTAAGGTCACAATCACAGGTGCCTGGGCTTAGGACTTTAAGTGTGTCTTTTTAGGGTACACAGTTCAGCCCCCAATATGATGCAACCGCATCATAAAATCTAGACTATGATCTTTGTTGATGTACTGGATAGGCTCTGTCTTTAGGACAAACCTAGATCTGTATGTATTTTTGAGCTCAAAAAATATCAGTCAGAAGTATCTTATACTGAGAATTTTTGAATCTTAGTGCCAGAAGTGATCTTTATTGACCATCCTCCCCAGCTTCTTCACATAAAAAAATAGAAGGGAACTCATACCTGGAGAAATTTCTGTGATTTTATATATAGTCACATAGCTTAGGTGAAAATAAAAAATATATTGAAGGAGCTGCTAGAGCTATTATTATAGTCATACTTAGAAATTTCCTTTTAAGAATTACTTATGAATTTGATTTAGCTCATATCCTTAGTTTTTTTTTTTTTTTTTTTTTTTTTTTTTTTTTTTAAGAATACATTTCCTAAAATGTGTTGAAACAAGGATTGCCAACACTGTTTCTTGTGCAGGTGGCCTGCATACACATACTAAAAAGACTACTGCAGTAAAATTAGTTTGGGAAATACCTGTGAACTGTCCCAATGTATATTAGTATATTGAATTCTCTGAAAAGACTTGCTGTGAAGAAATCTATATAGTCATTTAGCATTATCTTCCTTTTGTGGTCACTGTTAGGTGCGGTGAGATAAATGGTGAATAAGACAAATAATCTTTACCCTAATAAACCTGGTAGAGAAGAGAAATATGGAAGAAATAAAAAACAATGGTTTTGAAACAGGAACATCGTAGAATTTGCCTTTTTAGATCTCTGTGGTTGTTTTTTAGAGTATGGAGGAGGGAGATGTAAAAATGAATGCTGGGAGGCTCTGCACATATCTTAGCAAGAGGTCATATTATTTGGACCATGATGATAATAGTGAAGATAGAAGAAAATCAATGAATTTCGGAGAGATTGGGAGGTAGATTCTACAAAATTGGTGACTGATGGGTAGGGCATTGCCAAACCTATTTAATTCTATATTACTATATATATCCTATATTACTATATTACTATTCTGTGGAACTAGTGTTCCATGGACTACCATATTTTATGACATATCTTTTAGCTTTGTAAGTTCCAGAACTTTTCTTTTTGAAATATTTGCTGCTTTTTGGTAGTAAGTATGTAATTTCTGTAAGATAAATCTATCCTTTTTATCTTTATGTGGTTCTCAAAATCTATATGAAAGATGGCTTTCTTTCCTACTTCTTCATTTTATGGTCTTAATGGTCTTTGTTCTTCTCTGTTATTATTTTTTTTCTTTTTAGTATTTTAATCTCATTATTCTTGTCTTCCCACCAAAGATTGGTCTCTTATATTCCCTATCAGTCAGAATTCTAATTTCTTTTTATTCAAATATTGAGTTATTCATTTGTATCAGAGAAGTATCATTCTTTCTGGGACTTTGCTCTCTTGTTTTGCAGTTGGATCTTAATGGATATTGTCACTAAAGAAGCTTAACTGAGGCTCTCTGGTACAAGGTTGTGTGTTAGGATTTTATGGACCCTTGAGTGTTATTTTCCAGATAGCGTGTTTTTACTGTTAGTCTCTGGAGAAAAAAACAACTAGAAACAAAAATGCCATTTTCTTGTACTTCTTACAGTCTTCTTATTGTTTTCAGCAGCGACCTCCTGTGGATGAAGTACTCAGGGAGGGTCACATCAATTTGTCAGGTCTCCAGCTGAGAGCACATGCTATGTTCTCAGCAGAAGGTCTTCCTTTGGGAAGTGATTCCTTAGAATATGCATGGTTAATTGATGTGCAGGCTGGAAGTCTTACAGCTAAGGTCACAGCACCACAGGTATGATTATCTGACTTCTTTTTCCTTTGCTCACCCACTTTGCCAAGAGCAAGTTGTATGCCTGTTTGAATGTTCATTGCATTTCCACTAATAGCATTCTGAGAGCCAAACAATTCTTTGCTTTTTGTTTGGGAGTCATTCTTGCCATTCAGGATTTTCTTAGCAACAAATGAGTCAGAGACAAATTTCACTTTTCTGAGCCACATAAAATTGAAGGGTGTAATGTTTTATAGTTCTGCATAACACTTTCAAGATCGAAACTTTGGGAAGTATGAGAACTGGTCTGGAAATTTTATATATTATTAAAATTACATTAGTTCTTTCTCTGCTGTTGAAAAATTCTTTTTTCCCCTAGTATTATGGAGTATTTTTTTTTTTAAGATTTTATTTATTTGACAGAGAGAGAGAGATCACAAGTAGGCAGAGAGGCAGGCAGAGAGAGAGAGAGAGGGAAGCAGACTCTCTGCTGAGTAGAGAGCCTGATGGGGGCTCGATCCCAGGACCCTGAGATCATGACCTGAGCCGAAGGCAGAGGCTTTAGCCCACTGAGCTACCCAGGCGCCCATTATGGAGTAATTTTTTTAAAGAATTTTGCTTTCTTGATATTTCTTAAGTAGGATTTTAAAATATTGTTTATGAAATTCAAGATTAAATAGCTCAGTTCTTATCATGTCTCAAAGCAAGATAACATCATTCGTATCTGTTTTAATGATGTGGATTTAAAAAAAAATAAGAACAAATTTGATAAAATCCCCCTCCTCCTCTTATCCCCTTTAATCTTTAGAAGACTCAGAGGTCATAAGGATCATTTAGTTCTTGAAACAGACCATTGATATTTAGCCAAATAGCTGTGTTACTGTAACATTTCACCTATTGATCCATATATTTATGATGTACATGCTTATCTTGGCATTTAAGAAGAGTGGAATTTGATCTTGAATGAAATGTACATGCTCAATTTTAATAAAAATTACAGATTGTGTATGAAACATAGGTAGGAAATAGCAACAAGAAGGTGGGTAAAGACTCTAGATACCTTGCATATCTGCAAGAAATTTTTGAAAGGCAGCAAAAATTAAGATTCTAGAAATAAGAAAATAGATTTGAAAGGGATATTTTATATAAAAGTAGATAAAATACATAATAGAGTGTATAAAAATGGATGGAAAGAAATACTCAGTGCTCACTGGGCTGGTGACTATCCTTTCCTTATTATCCACCATCTCTTTTCTTTAATGTATAGGTAAAGACTGAAACTTATAAAAAAAAGTTTGTTCCTTAACAAAGACAGAATAAAGCCATGCTGATTGTACAATAATGGACACAATTCCTTTAATCTAACAATTGCTAGAATCTCATATGTTTCTAAGTTGCCCTTATTAGAAGATGAAACATTTCTTTCTTCTGCACTAGAATCTTAGCATCACTTTTGAATGAGCATTTCATGAATCCATAGGTGCTTTTTAATGTGTATTCCATTCTTTGTATGTTTTAAAAGTGAAATTCATGTTTTCTGATAGTTTAAATTAAACTTTTTTATTGAATGATATCCTGTAAATGTAAACATTTCAATATGTTTATTAACAACTCTAATCAATTATAAAATGAAGGGTTTTTTTTGTAAACCAAAGATTTGATGAAGAATTAATATATACTTAAGTTTCTGTTTGCATAAAGAAAAGTGCTATAATCTTCAAAATATCTGATTTTCCAAAATTGCAGCTCACTATGATAATTAGATAATAATTTCATATCCAAGCTTTGTTTATTATTAGGTAGAGAATTTTAGGCTTTTTTTGTGTACAGAGGATTCCAGTTATATAAGAAGGAAGATTTAACCTTGATGGAAATACACTTTGTAAGTTGCTGAGGTTGAATTTTTCAGTTGTCATGCATTTTGTCATTCACAAATGAAAAGTAACATAAGCTTAAAAATGATGTCAAGGTAGAAATCATGATTCTAGCTAAAAACTGTGCTATGTAGTAGCAGGTGTAAGACAGCATTTGGGTTTTCTCAAACTGTATTAATATTCTTAATAAGCTTTTGAACTCTGAACATGTGTTTAGAATGCTAACACTGTTTTCAACCTGTCACTGCTTATTTGTAGCTAGCTTGTCTGTTGGAGTGGGGACAGACATTTGTTTTTCATGTGGTATGTCGGGAGTATGAACTGGAAAGACCTAAATCAGTAATAATATGTCAGCATGGATTTGACCGTCGGTTCTGTGAATCCAAGGTATGTTAACAAATATGTGAGAAATATTATAGACATTTATGGATTTTTTAAAATGAAAGATTGAGATATCAGCTTTAAATCAAATACACATAGCCATGAAGTAAGCATTATTGTTCAGTTTTCTCAATAAATTATTTTGCAGATTTGTAGCCAGCTGCAAGTATCTAACATATGAGGTAACTATTAAAACAAAAATTCACAGATAAATAGAGATATTATAAAGATTATATCTTACCTCTTACATTTTTACTGTTAACTCATTTTCTTATGTAATTACATTCTTTTGGATATGGCTAAATATTTATGTAGAAGATTTAGAAATTGAAGCAAGAGGAAGGTTAAATTCCTTACATGACATTGTTTATAGATCTCCCTAGAACATACCTGTTCTTTTGTAACATGGTGAGTAACATTGGCATTTGTCAAGAAAACATGGCAGTTCAAAAAAAAATTTTTTTATCCTAATTCTATAACATAGAGATAACCATTGTTAACAGTTTAGTTTTTCTTTTTAATTTCTTTTTATATGTGTTTTTCCTTTTTTTTCTTTTGTTATACATACTATGTTTATTTGCTGTTACATTAGTGTGAATTGAGAACAATTTATCCTGCTTTTAACTTTATGTCCAAAATATCTATAACCTCTGCTAATTTACTGACAGGAAAGGAAATTGCTATAATTGGTGGTAAAATTATTTTTTTTCTTGTTATAAACACTGCCAGGATCTAGGGAATCCTTAGTTATATGTCAAACAATTAGTTCCTTCTGGATAAATCACACATACTTGTAGGTGTCGCCTCCTTCCTTTTTTTTTTTTTTAAGATTCAAAGCTTTCATGTTACATTAAAATTTTTAAAAATCAAACATTTTTTATCACCTTAGAAAATTACTTTGTGTCCCGTTGCAGTCAGCCATTCATTATTCCATGCAACCACTGATGTGCCTCTGTAATTTTAGATCAGGGTTTTTTGGGTCTGTTTTGTGGGGGTGAAATATACAGACATACCTTGTTTTATTGTGCTTTGCAGATACAGTGGTTTTGTGTCTTTGTTTTTTAACAAGTTGAAGGTTTGTGGCAACCCTGCAGCAAGCAAATCTGTCAGCACCATTTTTTCAACAGTATTTGCTCACTTTATGTCTCTGTGTCACGTTTTGGTAATTCTTGTAATATTTCAAACTTTGTCATTATTATTATTGTTACAGTGATCGTTGGATAGTGATTATGACTTGCTGAAAGCTCAGATGGTGGTTATCATTTTTTAGCAATAAAGGCATGTACATTTTTCCTAGACATAGGCTGTTACACACTTAGACTATAGTATAAAGTGTAAACATAACTTTTATATGCACCGAGAAACCAAAAAATTCATTTTCATCTTACAGTATTTATTTATTTTTAATTTTTATTTTAATTCCAGTAAAGTTAACATACAGTATTATGCTAATTTCAGCTACACAATGTAGTGATTCAGTATTTCCATATATTACTCTGTGCTTATTAAGCATACTCTTAATCCCTTTCACCTATATCACCCATCCCCCACTTCCCTCTGATAACCATCTGTTTGCTCTCTATAGTTAAGGGTCTATTTTTTTGTTTGTCTCTCTTTTTTCCCCTTTGTTCATTTGTTTCTTAAATTCCATATATGAGTGAAATCATATGGTATCTGTCTTTGGCTTATTTTGCTTAGCATTATACTCTCTGGATCATCCATGTTGTCACAGATGGCAAATTTTAATTCTTTTTTTATGGCTGAGTAATATTCCATTTTGTTTACACACACACACACACACACACACACACACACACACACTCCATTATATATATACACGTGCACGCACACACACACATACATATACACACACCACGTCTTTATCCATTCATCTATCAATGGACACTTGGGCTGCTTTCATAATTTGGCTATTGTAAATAATGCTGCAGTAAACATAGAGGTACTTATATTTTTTTGAATTAGCATTTTCATATTCTTTGAACAAATACCCAGTAGTGCAATTACTGGATCATAGATTAGCTCTATTTTTAATTTTTTTCAGCAATCTCCGTACTGTCTTCCACGGGGGCTATGCCAGTTTGCATTCCCATAAGCAGTACAGAATGGTTCCTTTTTTTTCCACATCCTCGCCAACACTTCTTGTTTCTTGTGTTTTTGATTTTAGCCACAAAAATTTGACTTGCTTTATTGTGATATTTGCTTTATTGCGATATTTGCTTTATTGCGGTGGTCTGGAATGGAACCCGCAATATCTCCAAGGTATGCCTTATTATTATAGAACACTGGGTATAATGCAAGACATCTGTGTTCTACTCTGGCTCTCCCACTAATGAACAGTTGTATGCCATTGAGCCAATAATTTACTCAGGATTGCCATTTTCCCAAGAAGTAGGGGAAGTGTATGTTTTCTTTCAGCCTAACCATGACCAAATCTGTTTCAGGAGTAAAATAACATTAAATTTGTGTCAATTGTCCTTAGATATCATAATAAAACTTAGAGTTGATATATTTGTAAAAACAAGTGTGTGTGTTTGTGTAGTATAGAGTACTCATAAGAAAATCTTACAACTTTAAACTCCTATACAGTTCTTATAATCCTATGACACGGTTTACTTATCATTTTACTTTGATGATTCTTTGTGACTTTCAGTAACTATATTCTGTCAATTTAAACTTGCTTCTTTCCCCTTATGAATGAAAATGGTACATACTTATGATTAGTTTCTAATTAGTAAGTCTTTAATTATTGATAATTTCATTTATCATTATGAAAATGAGATTTGACTAATTTTTTAAATATGCACGTGATGAAAATTTTATTTAAATCAACAGGTGTGAGTACCAAAATGGTGCAGTGATGGTGAAGAATTAAATATTCAATTATTTTTCTTTTTAGTTGAGTTGTATTCCTGGGCCTTGTCCAACTTCAGATGATTTGAAATATACTATGACTCGTTTAGCAGTAGATGGAGCAGATATTTATGTCGTGGAACATGGCTGTGCTACAAATCTAAAGGTACACTTCTATTTCTTGGCCAATATAGTTCTTTTTCCAAACCAAAATTTCCATTTTTTTTTTTAAGGTACATTTATTTTAAAGGTACACTTTTGTCTATTTCTTGGCCAGTATAGTTAGTTCTTTTTCTAAACCGAACTTCTTTTTTTTTTTTTTTTTTTTTAAAGATTTATTTTATATAGAGAGAGTGAGACCATGACCAGGTGCTGGGAGGGAGAATAAGAGATCAGCAAACTCCCCACTGAGTGTGGAGCCAGACATGGAGCTCTGTCTTACTACCCTGATGATCATGACCTGAGCCTAAATCAAGACTTAGTCGTTTTAAATGACTGAGCAACCCAGATGCCCCCAAATCTCCATTTCTTTCTTTTTTTGTTTTTGTTTTTTTTGTGTTATGTTAGTCACCATACAGTATGTCATTAGTTTTTGATGCAGTGTTCCAAGATTCATTGTTTATGTATAGCACCCAGTGCTCCATGCAATACGTGCCCTCCTTAATATCCATCACTGGTCCAACCTATCCCCCAACACCCTCCCCTCTAAAACCATCAGAGTCCACAGTCTCTTATTGTTCATCTCCCCCTCCAATTCCCCCCCTTCATTTTTCCCTTCTTTCTCCTCATGTCCTCCATGTTATTCCTTATGTTCTATAAGTAAGTGAAAACAAATGATAATTGACTTTCTCTGCTTGACTTATTCACTTAGCATAATCTCCTCCAGTCCCATCCATGTTGATGCAAAATTTGGGTATTCATCCTTTCTGATAGTTGAGTAATATTCCATTGTGTATATGGACCACATCTTCTTTATCCATTCATCTGTTGAAGGGCATCTCTGGTCTTTCCACAGTTTGGCTGTTGTGGACATTGCTGCTATGAACATTGGGGTACACATGGCTCTTCTTTTCAGTACACCTGTATCTTTGGGGTAAATACCCAATAGTGCAATTTCTGGATCATTGGGTAGCTCTATTTTTAATTTTTTGAGGAACCTCCACACTGTATTCCAAAGTGGCTGCACCAACTTGCATTCCCACCAACAGTGTAAGAGGGTTTCCCTTTCTCCACATTCTCTCCAACACTTGTTGTTCACTGTCTTGTTAATTTTTGCCATTCTTACTGGTATGAGATGGTATCTCAGTGTGGTTTTGATTTGAATTTCCCTGATGGCTAATGATAATGAGCATTTTTTTATGTGTCTCTTAGCCATTTCTATGTCTTCATTGGAGAAGTGTCTGTTCATGTCTTCTGCCCATTTTTTGACTTGATTATTTGTTTTTTGGGTGTTAAGCTTGAGAAGTTCTTGGATATCAGCCCTTTTCCTGTAGTGTCATTTGCAAATATTTTCTCCCATTCTGTGGATTGCCTCTTTGTTTTGTTGACTGTTTTCCTTTGTTGTGCAAAGCTTTTACCTTGATTTGAATTTTGACTGCCTTTAGGTTTTGTACATTTATATCCTGCCTGGCTCCTGAAAACATTTGTTTGCCCCCTCTGCTTTGTGGGTTACTGCTTAAAATTAAGCCTTGTTAAAAGTCTGTGATTTTATTACTTACTACCAACATTTCTTTCCTCCTTCTCTTGTTTTCCTTTTGACTTAGGTTCTTTTCCTCTTATCCTTTTTTTATTAATTGAATGTTTACTTTTCTGTTGCATTTATCTTTTCCATTTCCCCTTTTTCTCTTTTTTTCTTTCATTAAATTTGAAATAAATACCTCTTTTGTAGTTTATTCTAAGTTGCTTAAGAGTGCAGAAACTACATTTTATTTCATTTTCTTTATTCAATTTAGATGGGTGCAATTCGAGTTGCAAACTGTAATCTCCACAATCAGTCAGTTGGGGAAGGAATAAGTGCTGCAATTCAGGATTTTCAAGTGAGACAGTACATTGAACAATTAAATAATTCCAGAGTTGGACTTCAGCCTACAGTACTACGGAGGGCCTATTGGCTTGAAGCAGGGTCAGCCAATTTAGGACTCATTACTGTTGATATTGCATTAGCTGCTGATCATCATTCTAAACATGAGGCTCAAAGACATTTCCTAGAAACTCATGATGCCAGAACTAAAAGGTAAGCGAAATTTAAGGAAGTTAATCATCCCAAGTTCGGACAAAAATTACCTTATAATTATAGAGGAAATTCCACTGTTAGGAATGGAATAGGAACATTTTACATAAAGACTAAATATGATTGTGCTGGGTACACCTCAGTGAAGATGTAAGAACCTGATATTTAAGTAAATACGTTATATACCTCATCTCTTGTAATAGTGCGGTTAATGGAAATAACACTGTTTTTTAATGTTTCTAAGCCCATACTATGTGTAATAGCAGTGAAATGAGCTTAAATTACTAGTTCCCAAGTAACATATTATAGAGCACTACCCCTCTTTCTCTCTCACCACAGCTTACCACTTTCATTTCAACATTTCTAGAAAACATCATTGCTATCACCATGTACTCTACGAAACTCTTCTTTCGTGGGCTCTCAAAACTGCAAGGGAGACTAAGGGAATTTAATCCTCAAGAAACAGTCATTAAGATATAATTGTATCTGCCATTTAAAAAGTTGCCAGAGCCTCTTACTGAATCGTATCTATTTAAACTGCTAGTATAGCTTTTTCCATTCCCATCTCCCTCATTATAAAGTTAATTAAGCTTATTTTTAAAATAGAGAAAACTATTATGAAATAAAGGAAAATAATTACCATAACCTTACCACACTGAATTTGTCATATTTCTTCCCCATATTTTTAATGTATCTTTCTTATACTTGAAATCATCCTGTATTTATAAATTCTGCATGTTGGTGTTAAACTTATATCCTAAGCATCTGCCCATATGATCAAAAATTTTATAAATTTCCTTTAAAACAAATGATAATACACCATCAAAAAGATACATTGTACTTTATTTAGCCGTTGCCCTTATTTATTAAATGCATAAAAATGTTTCTAAATTCCTCATTATATATAATAGTAAGACAAACATTTTTTGCACATAAAATATTTTCCCACATGTTCTTTAAATTTAAATAGTTTTCTTAAAAGGGGGTGGTGGTGTGACTGTGCTAAAAACTGAGCCTTTTGATATGCATTCCCAAATTCCCAGAAAGATTATTTCACTTTATATTCCCAGTGACTTTTTAAGTTGAGTCTGTGTCTCACTGCATCTTTGCTTCCCTTATGTGTTTTATGATAACTGGAAGATGATATTTCTATTTTGCATTTTGTTATTTCTGAGATTAATATTTTTTCATGTATTGGTGGTTTTTATTTCCTCATTTGTGAATTGCATCTTATTATTCTATGTATATTTAATTTATTGGCATATTGGTATATTTCTTACCAATTTTTCAGAGCTCTTAAATCTATAGATTACATCCTTTCAGTAGTCCCTGTTGCTAATATTTTGCAATTTGTTTCTTTTTAGAATTTTTTTTAGTCTTATGTAGACTTTATTTTTTATGTATTCAGATATGTCAGTTTTTAACCTTTATAATTTCTTGTACTAATTTGAGAAAATATTTCCTTTGCTAGTAATCACATGGCACCTATGTTTTCTTTTTTTTTCTATTCCTTTTGTTGTTATTGTTGTTAACATTAAACTCTGTTTTTTTTTGTTGTTGTTGTTTATTTTTGTTTTTCTTAGATAATGAGAGAGCCTGTGCATGGGGGGGGCAGGAGCAGAGAGAAAAATATTAAGCAGGCTCCATACTCAGCACCCCAATGGGGGCCTCTATCTCATGATCGAGCCCCAAATCAGGCTCTCTGCTCCACAGGGAGCCTGCTTCCCCCTCTGTCTGGCTGCCTCTCTGCCTACTTGTGATCTCTCTCTGTCAAATAAATAAATAAAATCTTAAAAAAAAAAAAAAAGAGTCAGATGCTTAACCAACTGAGCCACCTAGGTGTCCCTCTATCTGGATTTTTTATGGTGTGTTTGTATTAATCCAGCCAAGGATGTAAATAAACTTTTTTGCAAATATGTATTCAAATACAGGAGTAAAAATTTATACCTAATACACACTTATTTTTCCATTTTATCACAAACTTTTGGGTGTTTTCATCTGTTAATTTCCCAAAAGAGCTATTTGTCTAGTTTTTAAAAATTCTGAGTTTTTTTTTTTTACTGAGATTACATTAATCTTTTAAGTTACTTTAAGATCCTGACATCCTGTAAATCTAAGTATGGAAGCTCATGTGTGGAGAATAATGTTTTAAAAAAATCTGGGTTTCTTTGTTAATTATTGCTCAGGAAGCCAGTAGCTATGAACAAAGTGCCTGGGTCTAATTAGGTCAGATTGTAGAACAGGGTGCTAATGAAGTGAAGAAAATGGCACCATGTGATTCAAGTTCCAGGTGTTCAAGTAAATCCAACCATTTAGATTGGTTTCAGTGCTCTCTTTGGTTAATAATTGTGAAGAGTGGGATTTTACCGTGCTTGCAAGCTAACAAGTTATCCTGCCACAGTTTCATGGGTGCTGCCAGAAGACACAAAACTCCTGGTCAAGGACAAAGGTCTTTATTACAACAAAAGTATGAACCAGAGTCATATGTGTTTGTATGGGTTCCCTGTGTCCCCCAAGTAGGGTTGCTAGAGGAAATATAGGATGCCTAGTTAAGTTTGAATTTGAGATAAACAACAAATAACTTTTTAGGATAGGTGTGTCATATTGTCCCATACATTGCATAGGACAAACTTACTTTTATTGGCTATATCTGGTACCCATATTTATGAATCCTTTGGAGGTGACGCAAAAAGTCCATGATGGGTATCTACACACAGTGGGGTGCATTATAGAAGAAGAATATTGAACTTAAGGGTTCCACAACTTTTATAGGACATGAAAGCAAACCTACTCTTTTCCAGGGTGAGACGTTACCTCGTCTCTTTAGGTTGTTTACTGCCAGTACAGTCCCAAGCAATGGCCTGGTCATGGCTTTGCATACTTGGCATACCCAGCAAAAACAGGTAGGGATGTTTAGGGCATATTGGCAATTGCCTCTCCCAACTTAGTAACTCACTGACCTTCAGATTTGGCTGCCTTGTGCATATCTGATTCCTAGGAGTTTGGGGGCCTATCTGTATTCTTCTTTGATATAACTGGAAAAGTTACTGGACACACGGGTCATTAGTTTCTTTAGTGTTTTTGAAAAGTATGGTTCCTAAACCACCTACCCCAGTGTCTCCTTGGAACTTGTTAGAAGTTTACATAATCAGGTCTTAATAGGCCTCAGTCAGAAACTCGGCGGGGGGGGGGGGGGGGGGGGGGGGGGGGTGCAGCCCTGCACTCCATAGTATAATAAGCACTCCAGGTGATTCTAATGCAAGCTAAAATTGAGAACTAGTGCATTGGATTGTAATAAAAGGAGGGAAGGGGAGCTAACATTTATTATGCAACTTCTATATTCCAGATTTTATATCAGGGGCTTTACATTTAATTTCCAAAACAGTCTTATTAGGTGTATCAGATCACAATTTTACAGTTGAGGAAACTGAAGCTCAGAAATATTAACTAATCTGACAAGGTCCTGGAGTTACTAAGTGGCACAGCTGGAATTTGAACCCATATCTAGGCGAATGCAAACCTATGCATTTTTCTAAGCTTGTTGCTACACAAATAAGCTAAATAAAAAAGTGTGTAGAATATATAAAGTCTTTTATTTTTACAGTGTTTGCAGTAGTCTGCTGAGTGATTCAATCTTAATACTTTAAAATAGAGAAGTGACTTGAATTTGGTAACATTTAACTCAAGTAATATGTCAGATTCTCACTAATCATAAGGCTTTCTTACATTTTTCCTACTGTCCTCTAGACTGATGTTGCACTCCTATTTTGATGTATTTCATCTCATCTTTCACATCTCAAATACTACTTTTCGAAAGTTTCCTTCTGTTTTCCTTGTCACAACACCTTGTGTTTTTTTGTTTTGTTTTGTTTTTACCTCATAGCATTCAGTACAGTTTATGATTAGATATTTTGTTTCTGGCTTGTCTTTGCCTCCGTACTCTGAACTTCATATGGATAAGACTGTGTCTGTCAGTTTCACCTAGCACAGTACTAGGCACATACCAATATGTTCAAGAAATATAAATGAAAGAATGTAAAATGAAAATGATAATACCTATTCTGTCTTCCTTGAGGGCCCTGAGGATCCAATGAGATAATGCCTGTAAAAATACTTAGAAAAACAGACTGTTAATATGAGGTAATTCTATTATTTAAAGTTAAAAAAAGAAGAATAAAGATTTATCTCCCATATTTGTATTATAGAATATTTTTTTAAGAAAGTTAATATACTGACGGGCTTTTGTGTGGATCTTTTACAGAACCTAAAGGATGTTACACACATTTTCTCCCACTGTCCTAATTCTTAAGACTTTGTTCTGAGTCCTTATTACAAAATTATTACAGTTTTTTCCTCTAATATATAGAATGCATTATTTTGGTTTTATTGAGAAATAAATTTCTTATTTGCTCTACACTTATAGTATTTTGGTGTATTTGTCTGTGAAATAGGCTCTGAAATGCTAACGGTGATAAATTATCTATTTAGTATAATCTGTACCAATAGTTTTGTCCATTTTTTACTTTGATGTTTAAAATTTTTAGTCCTTTTGAGAATATTTACTACTATTTTAAAATTGGATTTAAATGTCTGATCTTTATATTTACTTCTTTTTAATTCTTTTTTTAAATGTATCTCTCTCTCTTTTCCTACTTACTTTCATCTCACCATGGTGAGACTACTTTTTTTTAAGAAAGGCAAAATGATTAGACATTCCACAGTAAAATAAGCTTTTGTGTTTGTGTTTCTGTTGTCTTTTAAAAATGTTAACAATTAACTTAGTTTTAATTAATTATCTGCCAAAAAGTTTATTTCCTAATGAGTTTTTGTTATGTTGTTGCTTTTGTTTGTTTTGTTTTGGGTTCTGTTTAGGTTGTGGTTTTTGTGGCCAGATGATACCCTGAAGAATAAGAGGTGTAGGAACAAGTGTGGTTGTCTCGGTGGCTGCAGATTCTTTGGTGGCACAGTTACTGGCCTAGATTTCTTCAAACTTGAAGAGTTGACACCTTCCAGTAGTTCTGCATTTTCAAGCACGAGTGCAGAGTCTGATATGTATTATGGACAGTCTCTGCTACAGCCTGGAGAATGGATTATTACTAAAGAAATTCCCAATATTGTAGATGGTAATGTGTTATTTTGTTACTTGTGCTAATCTTTTTTTTATCTTTATCCTTATGCCATTTTTGAGAGAAGTTCAGTGTTAGTTGTTCAACTCAGTTTTTTGAGCAGTCTTGTAGGTAGGTTCAGTATAATCGTCCTTTGTTTTGCAGGTGATTTAACTAAAGCCTGAGAAGACTAGTGAGTTTTTACAGTTACCTAGGCAAAAGTAGGTCTACTCTTCAGACCTATTGTTGACATTGGTGATTTTCCTAGAGAAGCTTGTTCTGAGTATTTCTTTATATATATTCTTATTTTCTGTGACCTCAGCTTCCAGAGATTTACTTAAGAATAGCTGTGCTTCAAGGTAACAGTTGTTTTACCAGTTTACTTATATAGGAAAACTTATCAATAGTAATATTTATACCATTGGCCCTCATATTACCAACTCTTTTGCAGGATATTCTTAGTATCACTAAAACTGATCATGTCAAAAAGAGAAATGTGACCTTTCCTTAGACCCTGTAGGATAACTTTGCAGATACACAGGTGTGTTGTAAGCAGTAAATGGTGGCTTTAAGTATACTAGATTTAGATTTATCTAGTATCTTACCTCTGAAGACTTCAGAAGTGAATTTTCCTTTGGGTTTTTTAGTTGTATGTTCCTACAATTAAGTGCAATATTTACTGCTTAAGTTGTCATGCTGTCAAGAAGTGAAATATGGAAAAGTCTTGCTATTTTACTAATATCAGCCTTTTCCCCTTGATCTGTTCAAAAACATTTACAGCACTGCCTTTTGTTAGTAGACCAAAAGGAGGGAAGAAGTAGTTTTGATTTTCCATGTATAAGGAGCTCTTACAAGAAAGAGCTGGACTATATATATCAAATTCTTGCTTTAATGATTTCTCACTAAATATTAATACATAAGTATATACATCTTATTTAAGGTTATTTGACTTCAGCAGTTTTGCCTAGAATAAAAGCAGATTATCCTATAGAATCTGCAAACATCAAAAGTTCTTGACATTTAAAGGATAGGAAAGATGCTAAATAGAATTTATCATTTTTCTTAAAATATTACTTTCTTACATCTGATTAATATTTGCTTTTAAAGGTTTTCACAGACATTGTCTCATTTAATCTTCAAGTTACCGTGTGAGTTCTATATTTTCCTTTCTTCTAGTGAAGAAAGTGAGGCTCATCACTGAGATGGAGTTGCACAAAATCAGATGGCTAAGCAGAAACTAGAATCAGGGCCATCAAAGCCACTTCAGTGTTCTTTCTACCGCACTACAGCTGGCACTAATTATGAACATTGCTTGATATTCTGATCTGCAGATCAAAGTTTAACCATCACAAAGGGAAGAAAGAAAATCTACAGGGAAGTTACAGATGGTATAAAAAAGGAAAGAGAGCAAATTCCCTACCCGAACAAAAGCAAAGCTCATTATAATTCTTATAATGTATAATAGTGATTATATCGCCTATTGATTCTTTCAGGAGTGAGCTCTAATTCACAAATCATTATGAGTTTGGTATAGAATTAACCCCTGTGTAAGTATCTGACTTCTGATTGTTGAGGTTTCTAGGAGCCAAGTATAGATATGCAGTGTTAGAATAGAATCGAGGAGGGCTTATGGTAGAACGCAGGAGTTCCTTGGAAAGTCAGTGACCACTAGTTTCCTGTCATCTAGAAAGAGAATGAAACCCATTTTTCTTTTGATATTTATTGTTCTGATTTTTCCATTTGTGGTAGTAGAAGCGAATAATACTACTTATATTGTAAGTTCTTAAGTCTTCTTACCCCTTAAATTCCATCTAGAACTGCATTCTGCTGGGAGAGGTGTTTTTTCCTACTAACAGCTTCCTCTTTTCTTGGGTAATACAGGAATGGCTGGAGGAGAATAGAAACTGGGCAGGAGTTGTTTTTTGTTTTGTTTTGTTTGTTTTTTAATCTAAGCAATTTAGTAGGACTCTCCTTTCATTCCTTCCGCCCCCAATTTACATAACATGTCACAGGGCTCTTATAAAAGGCTGAGGAAATGTTCCATATTAAAGAACACATGACAGCTGAATGCACTAATATATGATCCTACATTAATCTTGTACTGGAAGGGGCAGAGGTGCTTTCAAGGACATTATTGGGTCAATTGAAAAAATTGGAGAGCACATGGTAGATTAGATAACAGTATTGTATAAATACTAAATTTCCAAGTTGATAATTATATAGAGATTATATATATATTATTCTTTTGACATAAACACAACTATCTAGGGTAAAATGTCACTATGTCTACAAATTACTCTCAATTCAAAAAGTTGTATGTATATATTATACATATTAGAGCAGATGTGGCAAAATGTTTAAAATAGGTAATTCTGAGTAAAAGATATATGGTGGCTTTGTATTATTCTTTAAAGTTTTCTGTAAGTATGAAAATTTTCAAATAAAGTTTTAAAAAATTCACTGTCTATGGACTCTGGATCCATACTTACTATAATATCTTTCTATAGTGTTTAGCATATTGCTATGTGAAATTGGATATTTGTGCTTTTAAAAAACTGATTATATTTATAAAAATAGGGAATTGGATTAAGTGCTCTTATTTTCATAAATTGCTTTTGAAATTATTATGTTCATGTAACCTACTTTTTTGTTTGTTTATTCAGGTAATGTGAATGGCATGAAGAGGAAAGAATGGGAAAACAAATCAGTGGGAATAGAAGTAGAAAGAAAAACTCAGCACCTTAGTCTTCAAGTACCATTACGATCTCATAGTTCATCCTCTTCCTCAGAGGAAAATAGTAGTTCTAGTGCTGCACAACCTTTATTGGCTGGAGAAAAGGAAAGTCCCTCTTCTGTTGCTGATGACCATTTGGTTCAAAAAGAATTCTTGCATAATGCAAAAAGAGATGATGGCCATGTAAGGTCAGTATTCAATTCTATTCAGAAACTAGATTAGATTAGAAATTATAATAAGATTGTAGTTACTTAAAATTTTGGTAAGAAACTTTTTTTCCTCTCAACTCACCTACTATAGAAAATTCTTTTCTCCTCCTGAACATATTTTTAAATGTTCATTTGCTTTTGTCTTGCTAATTACAAAATTTATATATATAGATAGTTAGATAGATAGACATATCTCATTCCAGAAATAGGAAAATATAGAAAAATGTAATGAAAATAAATATTTGTCATCCTCCAGATACAAAAATTTTAGATTTTCCTTCAACTTCCTTTGCTGCTCCTTCTTATTCCCTATTTCCAGGTCTTCCATTTCTTCTTTTCTTCCTCTTTCAGCTGGCCATTTGTTAGATGTTCTGGATGCTTAGGGCTCTGTTCTGTACCTTTATCTCCACTCATTCTGTATTGTTTCCCTAGATAGTTTCAGTGATGATTTGGCTTCAGTTATGATCTGTAGCCAACATCTTCTAAATCTAAAACTCTAGCCAAAACTTTTGTGCCTCTAGGCCCAGCTACCTTTTTGATATTTCTATTTGTGTGTTTCATGGAGACCTCAAACTCAGCCTATAAAAAATGACCTTGTACCTGTCATGCTCAACTTATTCTGCCTCAGTAAATGGCACTAGCACCAGTTTCTAAAGGTGATGATAGTGGGGCTATCTCTAGCTCTTTCCTCTCCTTCAGTCCCTCTCATTTATTCAAAGGGGCCCCTGATATATTGTGTTAGACAGACTTTTAAAGGATGTTAAAAAAAAAGGTATAAATGCATTAGTGTCCACAAATCATGGATAGAAGATTATACTTTGGGTTTAAGTTTTTATTATGTTGTAAACCGCCTCGATTTATTTGGAACTACATGAGGTATGAACACTTATTGTGCTGTTTTGCTACTTTGTATAGATAATTCATTGTAAAATTTTAGATTTTCCTTTATTTGCAAAATAAATGATTAAAATTACTATAAAGATTTTATAAGTACTTCTATTGATACTTATATGATGTATAGTAAATGGTAATAGCTTTGCTTTCCATTTTAGCATTCCTACAGAAATTCCAGGAAACAGCCCCGTGTCTCCTAATACTCAGGAAAAGTCAGTAGGTCAATCTCCTTTGAGATCTCCCTTGAAACGACAAGCTTCTGTATGTTCCACTCGACTTGGGAGTACCAAGAGCCTTACTGCTGCTTTTTATGGGGACAAGCAGCCTGTTACAGTTGGAGTCCAGTTTAGTAGTGATGTCTCCCGAAGTGATGAGAATGTATTAGACTCACCAAAGCAGAGAAGAAGTTTTGGTTCATTTCCATACACGCCATCGGCAGACTCCAATTCATTTCATCAATATCGGTCAATGGATTCCAGCATGTCAATGGCTGATAGTGAAGCCTACTTTTCTGCAGCCGAGGAATTTGAGCCCATTAGCAGTGATGAAGGCCCTGGAACTTATCCAGGTAGAAAAAAGAAGAAAAAGCAAACACAGCAGATTGACTACAGTAGGGGTTCCATATATCACAGTGTAGAAGGACCACTTACTGGCCATGGAGAGACCATTCAGGATCCCCGAACTCTGCCATTCAAAACTCATCCTTCCCAGGCTTCATTTGTTTCTGCATTAGGTGGAGAAGATGATGTTATAGAACATCCGTATGTTGTAGAGGTTGAGAAAACACTAGAGAGTGAACAGATTACTTCTCAACAACCTGTGATGAATTGTTATCAGACTTATCTTACTCAGTTCCAGGTAATTAATTGGTCAGTGAAGCACCCTACTAACAAAAGAACCTCTAAGTCCTCATTGCATCGTCCCCTTGATCTGGATACTCCAACCAGTGAAGAAAGCTCATCATCATTTGAACAGCTTTCTGTTCCAACTTTTAAGGTATAAACTAAATCATTAGTTTCCACTGATAGGTTTACTTAGATAAATCAATTTTTAAGATGTTTCTAGAATTTTTCTCTCAGTCTTTTTTTTTTTTTTATTTTTTATAAACATATAATATATTTTTATCCCCAGGGGTACAGGTCTGTGAATCGCCAGGTTTACACACTTCACAGCACTCACCATAGCACATACCCTCCCCAATGTCCATAACCCCACCCCCCCAACCCCCCTCCCCCCATCAACCATCAGTTTGTTTTGTGAGATTAAGAGTCACTTATGGTTTGTCTCCCTCCCAATCCCATCTTGTTTCATTTACTCTTCTCCTACCCCCTTAACCCACCATGTTGCATCTCCTCTCCCTCATATCAGGGAGATCATATGATAGTTGTCTTTCTCCGATTGACTTATTTCGCTAAGCATGATACCCTCTAGTTCGATCCACGTCGTCGCAAATGGCAAGATTTCATTTCTTTTGATGGCTGCATAGTATTCCATTGTGTATATATACCACATCTTCTTTATCCATTCGTCTGTTGATGGACGTCTAGGTTCTTTCCATAGTTTGGCTATTGTAGACATTGCTGCTATAAACATTCGGGTGCACGTGCCCCTTCAGATCACTACGTTTGTATCTTTAGGGTAAATACCCAGCAGTGCAATTGCTGGGTCATAGGGTAGTTCTATTTTCAACATTTTGAGGAACCTCCATGCTGTTTTCCAGAGTGGTTGCACCAGCTTGCATTCCCACCAACAGTGTAGGAGGGTTCCCCTTTCTCCGCATCCTCGCCAGCATCTGTCATTTCCTGACTTGTTAATTTTAGCCATTCTGACTGGTGTGAGGTGATATCTCATTGTGGTTTTGACTTGTATTTCCCTGATGCCGAGTGATGTGGAGCACTTTTTCATGTGTCTGTTGGCCATCTGGATGTCTTCTTTGCAGAAATGTCTGTTCATGTCTTCTGCCCATTTCTTGATTGGATTATTTGTTCTTTGGGTGTTGAGTTTGCTAAGTTCTTTATAGATTTTGGACACTAGCCCTTTATCTGATATGTCGTTTGCAAATATCTTCTCCCATTCTGTCAGTTGTCTTTTGGTTTTGTTAACTGTTTCCTTTGCTGTGCAAAAGCTTTTGATCTTGATAAAATCCCAATAGTTCATTTTTGCCCTCGCTTCCCTTGCCTTTGGCGATGTTCCTAGGAAGGTGTTGCTGCGGCTGAGGTCGAAGAGGTTGCTGCCTGTGTTCTCCTCAAGGATTTTGATGGATTCCTTTCTCACATTGAGATCCTTCATCCATTTTGAGTCTATTTTCGTGTGTGGTGTAAGGAAATGATCCAATTTCATTTTTCTGCATGTGGCCGTCCAATTTTCTCAACACCATTTGTTGAAGAGGCTGTCTTTTTTCCATTGGATATTCTTTCCTGCTTTGTCGAAGATGAGTTGACCATAGAGTTGAGGGTCTACTTCTGGGCTCTCTATTCTGTTCCATTGATCTATGTGTCTGTTATTGTGCCAGTACCATGCTGTCTTGATGATGACAGCTTTGTAATAGAGCTTGAAGTCCGGAATTGTGATGCCACCGACTTTGGCTTTCTTTTTCAATATTCCTTTGGCTATTCGAGGTCTTTTCTGGTTCCATATAAATTTGAGGATTATTTGTTCCATTTCTTTGAAAAAAATGGATGGTACTTTGATAGGAATTGCATTCAATGTGTAGATTGCTTTAGGTAGCATAGACATTTTCACAATATTTATTCTTCCAATCCAGGAGCATGGAACATTTTTCCATTTCTTTGTGTCTTCCTCAATTTCTTTCATGAGTACTTTATAGTTTTCTGTGTATAGATTCTTACTCTCTTTGGTTAGATTTATTCCTAGGTATCTTATAGTTTTGGGTGCAGTTGTAAATGGGATTGACTCCTTAATTTCTCTTTCTTCTGTCTTGTTGTTGGTGTAGAGAAATGCAACTGATTTCTGTGCATTGATTTTATATCCTGACACTTTACTGAATTCCTGTACAAGTTCTAGCAGTTTTGGAGTGGAGTCTTTTGGGTTTTCCACATATAGTATCATATCATCTGCAAAGAGTGATAGTTTGACTTCTTCTTTGTCGATTTGGATGCCTTTAATTTCCTTTTGTTGTCTGATTGCTGAGGCTAGGACTTCTAGTACTATGTTGAATAGCAGTGGTGATAGCGGACATCCCTGCCGTGTTCCTGACCTTAGCGGAAAAGCTTTCAGTTTTTCTCCATTGAGAATGATATTTGTGGTGGGTTTTTCATAGATGGCTTTGATAATATTGAGGTATGTGCCCTCTATCCCTACACTTTGAAGAGTTTTGATCAGGAAGGGATGCTGTACTTTGTCAAATGCTTTTTCAGCATCTACGGAGAGTATCATATGGTTCTTGTTCTTTCTTTTATTAATATGTTGTATCACATTGATTGATTTGCGGATGTTGAACCAACCTTGCAGTCCTGGAATAAATCCCACTTGGTCGTGGTGAATAATCCTTTTAATGTACTGTTGAATCCTATTGGCTAGTATTTTGGCGAGAATTTTTGCATCTGTGTTCATCAAGGATATTGGTCTGTAGTTCTCTTTTTTGATGGGATCCTTGTCTGGTTTTGGGATCAAGGTGATGCTGGCCTCATAAAATGAGTTTGGAAGTTTTCCTTCCATTTCTATTTTTTGGAACAGTTTCAGGAGAATAGGAATTAGTTCTTCTTTAAATGTTTGGTAGAATTCCCCCGGGAAGCCATCTGGCCCTGGTCTTTTGTTTGTTTGGAGATTTTTGATGACTGTTTCAATCTCCTTAGTGGTTATGGGTCTGTTCAGGCTTTCTATTTCTTCCTGGTTCAGTTGTGGTAGTTTATATGTCTCTAGGAATGCATCCATTTCTTCCAGATTGTCAAATTTGTTGGCGTAGAGTTGCTCATAGTATGTTCTTATAATTGTCTGTATTTCTTTGGTGTTCGTTGTGATCTCTCCTCTTTCATTCATGATTTTATTTATTTGGGTCCTTTCTCTTTTCTTTTTGATAAGTCTGGCCAGGGGTTTATCGATCTTATTAATTCTTTCAAAGAACCAGCTCCTTGTTTCGTTGATTTGTTCTATTGTTTGTTTGTTTCTATTTCATTGATTTCTGCTCTGATCTTTATGATTTCTCTTCTCCTGCTGGGTTTAGGGTTTCTTTCTTGTTCTTTCTCCAGCTCCTTTAGGTGTAGGGTTAGGTTGTGTACCTGAGACCTTTCTTGTTTCTTGAGAAAGGCTTGTACCGCTATATATTTTCCTCTCAGGACTGCCTTTGTTGTGTCCCACAGATTTTGATCCGTTGTGTTTTCATTATCATTTGTTTCCATGAATTTTTTCAATTCTTCTTTAATTTCCTGGTTGACCCATTCATTCTTTAGAAGGATGCTGTTTAGTCTCCATGTATTTGGGTTCTTTCCAAATTTCCTCTTGTGATTGAGTTCTAGCTTCAGAGCATTGTGGTCTGAAAATATGCAGGGAATGATTCCAATCTTTTGATAACGGTTGAGACCTGATTTAGGACTGAGAATATGATCTATTCTGGAGAATGTTCCATGTGCACTAGAGAAGAATGTGTATTCTGTTGCTTTGGGATGAAATGTTCTGAATATATCTGTGATGTCCATCTGGTCCAGTGTGTCATTTAAGGCCTTGATTTCCTTGTTGATCTTTTGCTTGGATGATCTGTCCATTTCAGTGAGGGGAGTGTTAAAGTCCCCTACGATTATTGTATTATTGTCGATGTGTTTCTTTGATATTGTTATTAATTGGTTTATATAGTTGGCTGCTCCTACGTTAGGGGCATAGATATTTAAAATTGTTAGATCTTCTTGTTGGACAGTTCCTTTGAGTATGATATAGTGTCCTTCCTCATCTCTTATTATAGTCTTTGGCTTAAAATCTAATTGATCTGATATAAGGATTGCCACTCCTGCTTTCTTCTGATGTCCATTAGCATGGTAAATTCTTTTCCACCCCCTCACTTTAAATCTGGAGGTGTCTTCAGGTTTAAGATGAGTTTCTTGTAGGCAACATATAGATGGGTTTTGTTTTTTTATCCATTCTGATACCCTGTGTCTTTTGATTGGGGCATTTAGCCCATTAACATTCAGGGTAAGTATTGAGAGATATGAATTTAGTGCCATTGTATTGCCTGTAAGGTGACTGTTATTGTATATTGTCTCTGTTCCTTTCTGATCTACTACTTTTAGGGTCTCTCTTTGCTTAGAGGACCCCTTTCAATATTTCCTGTAGAGCTGGTTTGGTGTTTGCAAATTCTTTCAGTTTTTGTTTGTCCTGGAAGCTTTTAATCTCTCCTTCTATTTTCAATGATAGCCTAGCTGGATATAATATTCTTGGCTGCATGTTTTTCTCGTTTAGTACTCTGAATATATCATGCCAGCTCTTTCTGGCCTGCCAGGTCTCTGTGGATAAGTCTGCTGCCAATCTAATATTTTTACCATTGTACGTTACAGACTTCTTTTCCCGGGCTGCTTTCAGGATCTTCTCTTTGTCACTAAGACTTGTAAATTTTACTATTAGGTGACGGGGTGTGGACCTATTCTTATTGATTTTGAGGGGGGTTCTCTGAACCTCCTGGATTTTGATGCTTGTTCCCTTTGCCATATTGGGGAAATTCTCTCCAATAATTCTCTCCAATATACCTTCTGCTCCCCTCTCTGTTTCCTCTTCTTCTGGAATCCCAATTATTCTAATGTTGTTTCGTCTTATGGTGTCACTTATCTCTCGAATTCTCCCCTCATGGTCCAGTAGCTGTTTGTCCCTCTTTTGCTCAGCTTCTTTATTTTCTGTCATTTGGTCTTCTATATCACTAATTCTTTCTTCTGCCTCATTTATCCTAGCAGTGAGAGCCTCCATTTTTTATTGCACCTCATTAATAGCTTTTTTGATTTCAACTTGGTTAGATTTTAGTTCTTTTATTTCTCCAGAAAGGGCTTTTATCTCTCCGGAGAGGGTTTCTCTAATATCTTCCATGCCTTTTTTGAGCCCGGCTAGAACCTTGAGAATCGTCATTCTGAACTCTAGGTCTGACATATTACCAATGTCTGTATTGATTAGGTCCCTAGCCTTTGGTACTGCCTCTTGTTCTTTTTTTTGTGGTGAATTTTTCCACCTTGTCATTTTGTCCAGATAAGAGTATATGAAGGAGCAAGTGAAATACTAATCGGGTGGCAACAACCCCAGGAAAATATGCTTTAACCAAATCAGAAGAGATCCCAAATCGTGAGGGAGGAGAAAGGGGATAAAAAGAGGTTCAGAAAGAAGAAAAAAAAAAAAAGAGAGAGAGAGAAAAAAAAGAAACAGTTAAAAAAAGAAAACCAATAAAGAAAAAATATAAAAAGGAAAAAAATATATATATATATTAAACTAGTTAATAAACGTTAAAAAGGAAAAGGGTAAAAGTTAAAAAAATTTAGCAGAAGAAGAAAAATAAATTGAAAAAGAAAAAAAATTAAATTAACTGCAAGGCTAAAGATTCATGGGGAGAAAGCCATGAGTTCCGTGCTTTGCTTTCTCCTCCTTTGGAATTCCGCTGCTCTCCTTGGTATTGAAACTGCACTCCTTGGTAGGTGAACTTGGTCCTGGCTGGGCTTCTTGTTGATCTTCTGGGGGAGGGGCCTGTTGTAGTGATTCTCAAGTGTCTTTGCCCTGGGTGGAGTTGCACCGCCCTTACCAGGGGCCTGGCTGAGTAATCCGCTCGGGTTTGCTTTCGGGAGCTTTTGTTCCCTGAGCGCTTTCCGTAGAGTTCCGGAGGGCAGGAATGAAGATGGCGGCCTCCCGGTCTCCGGCCCGTAGGAGCCGAGAGCCCGGGGCCCCACTCCTCAGTGTGCCCTCAGAGAACAGCGCCCAATTACTCCCGTCACCCTGCCTCCGGCCACGCTCCGAGCTGACCGAGCCTGCGACCGGTTCAAGGTAACCCCGAGCTTAGAGCTTACTCCTCGGCTCTGTCTCTGTAGCCGGCTTCCCTGTTCTAATACCTGTAAGCTCTGCGACACTCAGACACCCCCGATCCTTCTGTGACCCTGCGGGACCTGAGGCCACGCTGACCCTACGTGGGCTTCACCCCGGTTAAGCCTCTGGAGCGATGTCCCTCAGCGGAACAGACTTTTAAAAGTCCCGATTTTGTGCTCCGTTGCTCCGCTGCTTGCCAGGAGCCGGCCCCTCCCTCCGCGGTCTATCTTCCTGTCTCTTTGGATTCACTTCTCTGCCAGTCCTACCTTTCAGAAAGTGGTTGATTTTCTGTTTCTAGTGTTGCTGTTCTTCTTCTCTTCGATCTCCCGTTGGATTTGTAGGTGTTTGCAATCTTTAGATAAGCTATCTAGCTGATCTCCCGGTACCTGAAGTAGTCTTAGCCTGCTACTTCTCCGCCATCTTGACTCCTCCCCCTCTCTCAGTCATTTTAACTATCTTCTTGAAAGAAAGAATTTCTGAAGTCATGGCTTCATGTGTGACAATAAATCTCAGGGTTATTGATGAGTATTATAAACTTAAACATCTCAAATTGAGGATTAGTTTCAGACTTGCTTGTCACAATGTTAATCAGTTAATATATAGTCTCTGTCTACATTATGTTCTAAGATTAAGATCAAGTCTCTGAATTCAAATTTCTGTGTGTCTTAAAAATAAAATTTTGAAATTGTTTTTAATAGCTGGTGTTCTTTTTACTTAATCTGTAACTGCTACTGTGCAAATCCAATTCCATGCACTTGACATTTGACATTTTGTATTTTAGCAGGAATTGGTTATTGTCTATTTCTGTAGTGAATTATGTAGTGGCTTTTTAAAGGAAAACAAAATACATTAACAAACTAGTGATAATAGACAATATGAAAACTTTTTATGAAATTATACATTTATAAGAGAATTTTTTATGATTTTAAAGAACAAAATTAAGCAGAGAAAATCTTACAGAACTGAATAACTGTGTAGGAATCTTATGTGGTATATACTTACATAGTTAATTTACATATTCTTAATTCAGTATTTATTATGAACTGCTGTGTGCCAGGCATTTGATATGCAGTGATGAGGAAAATGGGCATAGGACTTACAGTTTAGGTGTGGGAGACAGACAGTTAATAGATAAAACAGATAAGTACATGATTACAAGTTGAGAAGAGTCTTATGAAGATAATTCAAAAATGCTAGAATAGAGAATAATGGGGGGGTGGAGCTACCTATATTGTATTGACATGAAACGTCTAACTGAGGAGGTAATATTTAAACTGAAGGAACTGATGATGGGAAGACCTAGGCACAGGCAGGAGCCTTGCTAAAATTCTCAAGTGGGAGAGAAGTCAGTACACATAAGTAAGTTAGCAGGGAGACTGCTCATTTTGATGCTAGAGACCTAAACAAGGGACAGATCATTAAGAACTTATAGACCATGGTATCAGTTCTTACAATTTCATTGAAATTTCATTAGGAAACCTGTGAGAGCTTTAAGGAAATGTGCTCTCATGTACTTGGATACTGAGTAGAAGAATTGAACTGTCATGAAGTGGGAAGGTTGGGGTGATCACTTAGGAAGCTGTTGGCAGCAATCTGTGTAAGAGGTGACAGGACTAGACTTAAGGACTGCTGGAAATGTGATAGATGGAGTTGGGAAAAAAATATATATGCATTTGAGCAATATGTGTTGAAGGAAGAAGAAACATTAGTGACAGTTACAAAGTTTTGTGTGTGTGTGTATTTTTTAAGATTTTATTTATTTGAGATAGAGGCAGAAAGAGCATGAGCAGGGGTTGCAGAGAGGGACAGGCAGACTCCCTGCTGACAGGTAGCCTATCTCAGAGCTCCATGCTAGGACCCTGAGATCATGACCTGAGCCAAAGGCAGACTCTTAACCAACTGAGCCACCCAGTACCCCCAAAGTTTTGGTTTTAAGGTTGTGCCTCTTGCCCAATATAAATTGCCCATTAAGATTTCAAAATGATGGGGCGCCTGGGTGGCTCAGTGGGTTAAGCCTCTGCCTTCGGCTCAGGTCATGGTCTCAGGGTCCTGGGATCAAGCCCCACATCGGGCTCTCTGCTCAGCAGGGTGCCTGCTTCCCTTCCTCTCTCTCTCTGCCTGCCTATCTGCCTACTTGTGATCTGTCTCAAATAACTAAAAAAAAAAAAAAAAAAAAAAAGATTTCAAAATGTTCTCTTTATTCCATGTGAAAGTATGTAGGTATATGAATTTTCCAGTATAAAACTCAATGGTACTTCCAATACAGAATTGTACCTAAGAAGTTAGAATTATTTTAGTGTTTTCAGTAAATCTTTCTAGTTTGATTAGGCAATCAAATCTCTGAAATAAATAAGTCAGGGAAGAAGTTCATATCTTTAGATAAATCAAAATAGAATATAGGTTGTAAGAAAGTTATTTTTCTCTATTAAATATGAATAACTGTCTAACATGTAAAAGCATTAAGTTTGGTTTGAATAATCAAATGTATTATTTTATTTGTTTTCTTTTCTGGACATACAATATGTCAGTTTTTCCTATAATTTAATGTTTCTCTGGGAGTCTTCCCTACTTAAAAATTGATTGTGCCAGGAGAACATTCTAAAATTAGTTTAAGAAAAGCTCAGTTTGTTAAGGAATTCAGGAGGAAAAACATTTGAAGCACTTACTTTTGAGCTTTAGTTGTATAGTCTTTTACCCTCATTGTCAACCCTACCCTGTCATTTATCTGAATAGTCAGAAAATGAAATTGCCAATTCATATTTTATATGATATTTCTCAATTTGTCTGTTAAATATTTTTTTTAAGATTTGTTTATTAGAGAGAGGGAGAGAGAGAATGAGCAGGTGGAGGGTAGAGAGAGAGGGAGAGAGAATCCCTACACGTGGCTCAGTCTCAGGATCTTGAGATCATGACTTGAGCTGAAACCCACTGAGCCACCCAGGTGCTTCTATATGTTAAGTATTTTTGTTGTACATATCAGAGTCATATTAACAAGGTAATTTGGATATTCACAAATGCCAGTTGATAGCATAAAATTAGAGAACAAATAACATTAAGATTCTAGACTGTGAGTAATATTTTATATTATTTTAGGTTATCAAACAGGGGCTCACAGCTAATTCTTTACTAGACAGAGGAATGCAACTTTCAGGATCAACTTCAAAGTAAGTAGAAGTTACATACTTTTGAAGTTTAAAGTCAGTCTTTATTGATTATTAGATATGTAGAGTTTATTCTGAGAAATAGCCATTCTTTACTTGGCTATAAACTTTATTATTTATTTATGTTAAATTTTTCTCTTTTAATTTAATTCTTTGACCCATGCTTATTTAGAAATGCAATGCTTAATTTCCACATACTTGAGAATTTTAAAAGATATCATTTTGTTTTTAATTTCTAATTTCATTTTGTAATCACATAGTATGGTCTTTGTGATTTTGATCTTTACATTTGTTGAGACTTGTGTTGTACCCCGGCTTGTCGTCTGTGTTGGTAAGTGTTCCACAAACAGTAGAAAGGAAAGTGTTTTCTGCAGTTATTGGATGGAGTAGTGTTCTACACATGGCAGAGTTGGTGGATGGTGTTATCAAATCTTCTACAAGCTTACTGGTTTGTTGTTCACCATTTTTATCAGTTTCTGGGAAAGTAAAGTTTAATTAAAGTTGTTAATTTATTTCTGCCTTCAGTTCTATCAGTTTTTTAAAAAATTTTTTAAGATTTTTTTTTTTTTTATTCATTTGAGAGAGAGAGCATGATCGGGGGAAGGGTCAAGAGGGAGAGGAGGAAGCAGACTCAACCATTGAGCAGGGAGCCCAATGTGGGGCTTGATCCTGGGGCCCCAGAATCAGGGACCTGAGCTGAAGACAGTCAGTTAACCAACGGAGCCATCCAGGCACCCCTATCAGTTTTTTCTTAATGTATTTTGAAGCTCTTAGTAGTTTTTACACACTGATATGTCTGCTTATATCATTTTATCATTACCTAAATTTCCTCTTTAGCCCATATAATAATTCTTTTAAGTCCATTTTGATATTAATCCAGCCACCTCAGCTTTCTCAGGCTGAGTGATACATATGTATTCATGGAGTATCTTTTTCCATTATTACTATTTTTTTTTAATTTTCAACCTGCCTATTGTATTTACACTTTAAGTGTATTTTCTTATAAACAGTAAATAGTTGGCCTTGCATTTCATTTTATTTCATCTTTTTTACAGCTTCTCATTTTTATTTATTCATTATTATAAGTAACATTTCATTGGCCATCATATGGAGGAATTGTCCAGGGCCTTGGGAAAATGAAAGAAAAATAAGATTAGTTCTGGAAAATTTATTTTTTAGATTTTATTTGTTTATTTGACAGAGAGAGAGTGGGGAAGCACACAAGTGGGGGAAGGGAGTTGGCAGGCAGAGGGAGAAGGAGAGGGAGAAGCTTCCCACTGAGCAGGAAGCCTGAAGTAGGGCTCAATCCCAGAACCCTGGGATCATGACCTGAGCCGAAGGCAGACACTTAAGCCACTGAGCCACCCAGACACCCTGGAATATTTTTAAAAAATGAATTAACTACCGTAAATAATTCAACTCTGTTGTCTGTCATGGCTTTGCCAACATTTATTAGCAGCCACTAGCATTTCTGTTGGACCTAATGTGCAAGCCATAACTTGGCATATCGAAATTGGGAACTAATAAGAATTCAGTATTGTAATTTTCATAATTTGGAAAAGCCCCATCAAGTAAATATATCGACCTTTTTCTTCTTACTTGATGTATTAACCATCTTTGATCAGTTTGCATATTTGCATCTCACCTATCTCTGCCAAGCATTTGGGACATAAGCATCTAGTCTGATTCCATGAAAATTTTAGTTGAAATTGAATGTGTATTTGAGTGATTATTCATCTTAAGGAAGCTCTAACTTCTGTTCTTTTTCATGGTCTTTTTAATACATATTTTGTTATTAAATTGTATAGTACACCATACACTCCTCTGGAAAAGAAAACGGTTGATAACACAGATGATGAAACATTGGCAGAAGAGTGGACCCTGGATCAGCCGGTCTCTCAGACCAGGACCACAGCCATAGTTGAAGTGAAAGGGACTGTTGATATTGTTCTGACTCCCCTGGTAGCCGAAGCTTTAGACAGGTATTAATTTTGTTGGAGAACATAATTTTTAAGTAATGTTTTATAAAATGATTAAGTATATGTGATATAATTATCATATGTGATACATATTCATGAAGAAGAATATTGATGATGGCTGTTTTGGTTGCACAAAGATGAAAATAGGTTTAAAAATAATAGATTTCTCTGTCCTGCAAGGAGCTTATAATCTACTGAGGGAGACAAAACTACCATGAGTGGACTCTAGAATGGAACATAACAGAACAGTTTAGATAAAGTAGGCCATAGTATTAAGTGATATTTAGGTTTTTCCTGTACTATTTTTCTTCCCTCAGGTACATTGAAGCAATGGTTCATTGTGCTAGTACCCGCCATCCAGCTGCAATTGTAGATGATCTCCATGCCAAAGTCCTCAGGGAGGCTGTCCAAAATAGCAAGACTACCTTCTCAGAAAATGTAAGAACTTTTTATTCAATGAGTTTAGCAAGTTGAGTACTCTTCATGTATATATGATATCTGAACTTGAAAAAAAATGGAATATATTAAAATTTTATTAGCCATTTAAATTGGAATACATGGACACTTCTAAATAGTCATTATATGTTTGTTATTGGCTCCTTAAGAGATAATGTATATAACTATACTGTGGATTAAATAGCAATAAAATATTTATTAAATTTGTAGCTTTATTTTTTCTTTTATTTTGGAAGTAGCTTAATTAATTGTAAGCCTTTCTGAAAGAACTTCGGTCCTGAGTGAATGAGCATTCTTCAGGTCGGTACATGCAGTTTCTAAGACAGCAAAGCTGCATATAATTTGGCTTTTCTCTGTGATTAGATCATTTGTATCTTAATATTTTTGAGATTATTTTATCATGGTACCATGAGAGACTATGGACTCCAGGAATCAAGCTGAGGGTTTTAGGAAGGTAGGGGGTGGGGAGATGGGTGAGCCCAATGATAAGTATTAAGGAGGGCACAGATTGCATGGAGCACAGATTGTTATATGCAAACAATGAATCTTGGAACACTACATCAAAAACTAATGATGTACTGTGTAGTACTAATGATGTGCTGTACTAACATAACATAATAAAAAGATTATTTAAAAATGGGTATGATTTTAGGTTGGAAAATAAAGTAGCAGGCAAAACAGATGCCCACTAAAACAGAAAAAAAAATATTTTTGAGATTATTTTTGGTCACCTCAGTGACTCAAGTCATCATCTCCTGTATGTGATAGTCTACTTATGCAGCAGTTCTAGCTATGGAGCCAGTTTCTTAGCAGTCATATCCTGATGCTCTTCTGGTGATTCTCCATTTGACTTTCAAATTTATCTTGTTCATATTTGGGCAAGAGACCAGAGGTAAGGTAAAGTAAGGCTGATTATTTTTAATGATCCAACTGTTCAAAACATTGGCATTTCCTAGGGTAGAGGAGTATACATCAAAGAAGTTTGAAAATGTTCCCAGTCAACAAGGAGCCAATTATCAAATCCAAAATATACTATCAAATAAATACATTTTCGTGATTCTAAAATAATACTTATTGCCATTTTTTTTTCTGTTTCTCTGTAGATTGGTTTCACTTTATTTTATATAACTTTTCTCAGCCCTGAAGCTGCCAGTATTTTTCCTAGCTACTTGAAGTTTGGACTTTAAGAGTATGGGTGCTGGGGCGCCTGGGTGGCTCAGTGGGTTAAGCCTCTGCCTTCGGCTCAGGTCATGATCCTGGAGTCCTGGGATCGAGCCCCACATGGGGCTCTCTGCTCAGCGGGGGGCCTGCTCCCCTCCTCTCTCTCTGCCTGCCTCTCTGCCTACTTGTGATTTCTATCAAATAAATAAATAAAATCTTTAAAAAAAAAAAGAGTATGGGTGCTAACTGGGATGGCAGCTGACACATAGATAGGCATAAGGGAGCACAGTGAATAAGCAAGTTGCCCTTGTGAACGTTATGGAAATTATGAAAGTTCTATGAAATAACAATTCTACTTTAATCTCTTTAGCTATCTTCCAAACAAGATGTTAGAGGAACAAAAACTGAACATGCTACCATAGGAACGACTAATCAAGGACAAGCACAGACAAATCTTGTATTGAAGCAAGATAATGTAACAATTAAAGGTCTTCAGGCTAATGTTAGCATACCAAAGGTAACCATTTAATATTTAAAAAAATTTTCCTGGAAGAGGAGAACATTTTGCTGGTTTTTATCCTCTGAATTTACTAAACTGAATAGCGGTAGAATAGATTATAATATCAAAAATACGTATCTTATTCCTTTGATGAACTAATATAAAAATTAATAATACAAATAGTTTATGTAAATGGAATATTGGGTGGTATTTACTAAAATATTCCATATCCATCTAGTAACAATTGAATTATGATTACTTAATGAGTCTGTTTATAAGCTTTATCTTCGTTACTCTCAGACACATAGATAGACCATTCTTAACAGTAGTTTTTCATTTTCCTGTATATCTTATGTTTAAGTGATAATATTTCACTTTGTATCTCTGAAATTTATGACATTTTGTGTGTTAGGTAAACTTATGTTTGTTACAAGCCTCAGTGGAAGAATCTCCAAGTACGGCTCCTAGTAAAAGTGTGACTCATGTTTCTCTAATAGCATTGTGTTTTGACAGAATTGCTACACAAGTTCGTATGAACAGGTGAGAAAGATTTTATTGAGCCATAATTTTCTTGTTGGTTGTAAAAGTAAGCCATAACCATTTAAATACATTTCTGAAAATTCTAATGTTTAAACTCAAAATTGGTATTGGAATTTCAGGTATTACTATAGATAACAAAAGTTATCTTTAAAAGTTTTTACTCATACTGTTTTTCAGTAAACACTGAAAAATTTATTAATAATGGCTTAATTACAACAGTGCAGTTTTTTAAAAATAACTGCTTATTAAATGTTTTTACTGAACTATATTATTTAAATGTTAACCATCATACTTTTTTATATTTTTATTAAGAGGTGTAGTTGAAGAGACTTCAAATAATACAGAACCTGGTAGAACATCAAATTTTGATAGGTATGTCCATGCCACTAAAATGCAGCCTCAGTCATCTGGATCTCTCAGATCAAATGCCGGAGCAGAAAAAGGCAAAGAAATTGCAGCCAAGTTAAATATTCATCGAGTTCATGGGCAACTTAGAGGTCTTGATACAACAGGTAGGATCTACAACAAATATTTTTTCTTTGACATGTAAAAATAAAAGAGGATAATGCAAAAGGAAACATGTTTTTTTTTCAAATATTGCTACAATTTGAGTATTTTTATAGAAAAGTATTTCTGCATATATTGAGCACATGGTATTTAGCTGTTTATTTACCATGTTCTATGAGAATGAAAGGTAAACTTTGGTAGGAAAATAAGTGGTATGGTCCCAATTAGGAACTGCTTGTATCTCTTGTTTTCTTCATGGTATCTGCTTGCTCATTAAAGAAGAAAGAGTATGAATCTTTATTGTCTTTCTTACTTTTTAAAATCATTCTGTTGGCACAACTTCATTAAAAAGAATTAATTGCAGTATCAAAAGCAGATAGTCAAGTTTGTAAAATACAGTAACAATTAGAATGATCGATCTGGCTATGCCTCTTAAATAAAGTCCCTGGTGAGGTGAAAAAGAAAACCAGAGATGTCACATATCCTTTTAATATTTTTGACGTAATTCAGTGCATTTAGAAGCTTAAATCATCTGAGACAGTAGGAGATTCAATCTAGAAAACATTGAGTTAGTTAGTCTTTTAGAGACGATTGCTATGCTAAAATCTACATGTGGGACAGATGACTAATCCTGAATGTACAAATGATTACCTTGACTTTGCTCATTGTATTCTATAGGCTCTGAAGTTTCCATGATTCTTGTCTGTATTCTGGGTCTGTATAACTGTTGTGGCTTTCTCAGATCTTCTTTCAGTATCCTTGTGTTTGAGAGCAAAGTATTTGACTGAGGATTCCAAATAAAGAGACTTTTCTTGGCTACCTGAGATCTATCGTCCTAAAGCTAGTGCAAAATACAGTGGCTGGAATATAAAAAGACTTTTAGCAGCTCTGTAATTTACACTGGTAACCAGTTTGCAATTGCACAAGAGTGCAAGAAGTAACTAAATAGAATATTGAAAGGTACACTGAACGAACATTGTATAAAAATGCAAGGAAAAATGTAGTTGTCTTTGCTTACATGTTCAGAAGATATTTGTGAACGGATTCTCAATAATCTAATGACATTTGTTACCTATGGGGAGAGGAAGTATGTCCTTGGGTGTGTGTCAGGCTTTTCATTGTATACCCTTTCACTCGTTTTGTATCTTTCTTTGATCTATGCAAGTGTATTACTTAATCAAAAAATTTAAATAAAATTTAACTTTAATCCTCACCTTATTTCATAATAAGAATAAGTTCATGGAATTAAAGGCAGATATAAAATATAAATAATGAGAAAAGCATAGAAAAATTTAACTGAATATTTACTCTCTGATCAGAAAGTTTTTCTAACCATAAATGTGAAAGATAGTATTTTCATATGATCGAGTATTATGTAGCTTAAAATAATATCTTTGAAGAATTTTTAATGCCATTAGGAAATTATCTTGGTTTACTGTTACTTGAAATATCAGAATCAAAGCTGGTTTGTTTGTAAAATAATCTCTAAAAAGCTGTAAGGAAATTTAGTTTGATTGTAAACAAGTTATCTCTGGGTGCTAAATTTACATTTTTTTCATCTTTTTTTTTTTTTGTTTTTTTGCTTTTCTGTATTTATTAGCAGTAATCAGAGAAAGAAATGAAAAAAAGTAAATAAAACACAAGGCTTTGCCAGACATGCAGGATGTTAGTTTCCATATCACATATTGTAAGTGGTGGAATTATGGCAATGTCTTTTATGAATTATAATTACATAAAATGTGTTAGCATAAAGCAGTCCTTTAGTAAAAGCTATAATTTCCCTATTTTCTAATGTTTTTCTTGTAGCTGGGTAATTAATTAGAATGATTTTTTATTTTGTAAGATGAGAAAGTATTTAAAAATAATTTACCATGAAGCTGAATTATTCAGGAGCTTTTTTAACTTTAGATTTTTAGAGTACCCTATAATCTTTCAGAAATGAATTCATTCTGCCTCTGAGCAATTATTTCTTAAATATGGAATCTTTTTTCCTCCCTTTTATTTCAGTGTGATTCTGGTGCTTTTTAAATTGTAGGACATTAGACATTATTTCAGAAGTTGATTAGTTCATTTATCTTTCTTTTTGACAGTATTAAGATACATTTTTAAGACAGACACTGTCCCCAATTTTTTTTTTTTTTTAATCTCCTCGGGGTCTCAAGCAGATTCAAACTGAATGGGACTACTGTCAGTTCTGCCCAAGAAGGACACAAATTTTGGAATCAGACCATCCCGGATTATGTTGTCTATGGGAGGCGGTTTTTCCCTAGAAAGTAGTTTCCTAGCAGCTTGAGTAGCCTGGAGCTGGCTTTCCAAATTGTTGCTATTTATGCCTTTGACAGTGTCATTAACAGACCAATTTACAGTGCCCTGGTTGTTGCGGTTCTCCTACAGTGAAGAGGTAGCATCATCGGGAAACAAGCTTACATTTCTTCTTTTCAGCATCTGGTCATCGTTCTTAGCTTTCCTCAGCTCCATATTCGATGCCACCTCATTTCTGTACTGTGTTTCCCCTTGTTCTTGAATCTGGTAAGGTGGGCAGCTGGTGAATTAGCGTTCTCGTTGGTGGACATAGTTATGAGACAGAGGGAGAAAGCTACATGACCAGCTCAGGCTTCCACAGGAGGCAGTATGGGATGCGCAGGCTATGGGTCAGCTACCCTCAAAACGTCCACCACGGATCACCCCAAAGACGGTGTCTAAATGTTTTTTTTAAAACAATGCAAACCTGTCTTTAAAGATGCTCATTTTGCTCTCTTTTGGTAATAGATATAGGTACCTGTGCCATCACTGCTATTCCTTTTGAGAAATCCAAAGTTTTATTTACTCTTGAAGAGTTGGATGAGTTTACTTTTGTGGATGAAACTGATCAGCAAGCTGTTCCAGATGTAACTCGAATAGGTCCCAGCCAAGAAAAATGGGGTTGGATAATGTTTGAATGTGGACTTGAAAATTTAACCATAAAAGGTAAGCATTTTTTTTTTCCATTTCTGCTTAAGTGAGGGACAAATTGGTCCCACATTGCTAAAATGTTTTGAACAATTGTGACTTTGAATAACCCAAATCTGCATATTTAAGCATAAAGTTGGGACCTGGGATTATTTACCAGGATGGGTGTCCCATCCCAATTCTGTAAGTGAGACTTTCCCTTCAGTGTGTGATTCAAATCTACAGAGCATGTAGACATACAAAACATTACTGCCTGAACAAAAATATCTGTGGTTCAGAAAAAAAAATTTTGAGTAAAATATAGAGCCACCTAGCTTTTGACAGTTTGCATCTTTGGAAACTGGATTTTTTTATTAGGAGAGTTTGGAAGGATGAAAATACTGTAAATCCTTTATTCAGTGACAGACTGACTTACAGGTATATAACTTACAGTTATATACAATTTTTTTCTGCATTATTGAGTAATATATAAAGGAAGGCTGAGTTCTATGTAAGGTTGAGTTATAAGTTATATATAAACGTTTAGGTTTAGTCATGTATATAATAGTAATCAAGTGTGCCTACAGTTCTTTACCTGGTAATCCAGCCTTACATGACCTTTATAGATAAGGGCAAAGTTTTGGTGAGAAAAAAAAAGATCTTTATGAATTTTTAATTTTTAAAAAATTTTTTAAAAGATTTTACTTATTTGTTTATTAGAGAGCACAAGCAGTGGGGAGAGGCAGAGGGAGAGGGGGAAGCAGACTCCCCATTGAGTAGGGAGCCCGACTTGGGACTCAATCCTAGAACCCCAAGATTATGACCTGAGCTGAAGGCAGAAACTTAACCGACTGAACCACCCAGGCACTCCTATGAATTTTTATTTTTATTTTTTTATCTTTATGGGTACTGTAGAGTTCAACATTGAGATACCCACTGTTTTTTTGTTTTATTTTGTTTTTTAAAGATTTAATTTATTTATTTGACAGAGACACAGCTAGAGAGGGAACAAAACAGAGGGGAGTGGTAGAGGAAGAATCAGGCTTCCCACTGAGCAGGGAGCCTTATGAGAAGCTAGATCCCAGGACCCTGGGATCATGACCTGAGCCGAAGGCAGACTCTTAACAACTGAACCACCGAGGTGCCCCTACCCACTGTTTTTAATTAATACGTTCCTTCTCTCTTACAGGTGGAAGACAGTCTGGTGCTGTTTTATATAATACTTTTGGAATTATGGGTAAAGCTAGTGTCACAGAAAGAGGTGGAGTGCTGACATCCAATAATTCTTCTGATTCTCCAACTGGCAGTGGCTATAATACTGATGTCTCTGATGATAATCTTCCTTGTGATCGAATAAGCCCTTCTTCAGACTTAAATGGAAATTCTGTTTCAGATGAACAAGTTGGTGAATTTTTAATAATAATAGTGCTTTGAAAAAAATAACAAAACTATATACTCATTTCAAAGTTAATTTCTGGAGTGTATTTGCTTCTTTCAGTATTTGGAATTTTGCTCAAATTTTAGTCAATGTATTTTGGTGATTATACTACTAGAACATAATTTCTGAAGCATAGGTACTGTACCATAGATATATTTTTATCTATCATAGTACCTTGTTTAATGCCTTGCTCATATTGGGCACTTAATAATATTTGTTGAATTAATGAATTAATAGAATTTCAGAAAAGTAGGCATTGCTTAGATGTTGTTTCAAGGATTTTAGCAGAATTCATGTAAATACTTAGTTTTGTCACTGGTAGTATTTCATGTAAGTTCTAAATATTTTTAGTATCCACCCATTTTAGCTAGAGTCCTGAAGAATACTTTATATGTAACTCATTTATTATATTTAATATGGTAGAATGTCATGATGATTAATAATAGAAATAATAAAAATATTCAAAATTCTAGATTACAAAAGAGTTGTACCACTAACTGATGGGTGCAGACTTTTTCCTCTTTGAAGTTTCTTTGTCTATAATAGCATTGTAAGGATACTGACCCAGACTTGTGAAGATTAAAGGAGATAATACATATGAAAGGCTTAACTCAGTGTCTAGTACATAGTAAGAACTTGGTAAATGTTGTTTTTAAACACACATGTACATACACTTCTGATCATTCGGAAATTAGACCAATTGAAGAGGGAAAAAAATACCTTTTAATTAAGAAATGTTATGGTATCCACCATTCATTGGCATAATCACCTCTTAAATCCAGGTTTCTGGTAGTTTATTTTTTGAAATATTTATTTTGATTTGATGCATAATTTAGGAGTCTTTTTTAAGGTTTTTTTTTTTTTTTTAATTTATTTGACAGACAGAGATCACAAGTAGGCAGAGAGGCAAGGAGAGAAAGAGGAGGAGGAAGGCTCCCTGCCAAGCAGAGATCCCAATGCAGGGCTCAATCCCAGGACCCTGAGATCATGACCAGAGCCGAAAGCAGAGGCTTTAACCCACTGAGCCACCCAGGCACCCCATAGTTAGGAGTCTAATCACAGTTTTCTTGTGAGGTCTTTGGATGCATTTGAGTGGTGGTCAGGGATTAGCACTTTAATTAAGGAAATTTAAAAATACAATAGTTACTCACTGGACAAAAGAGCTGGGAAGAATCCAGCTGTTGTTTCCTTCTCCTTCTAGCCCACTGAAATACTTGACAGAAACTCAGCTGTCTTCCTTGATTTCTGTGATCCTCCTCTCTTTGCTGAATATCCCTAAATTTTGTAACATTGCTTTCTTTGGGTTCTCTGACTTTTCTTGGTCCATGTCCTCATTCAGTTCTTTGTCCTTCAGTGTGGGTATTCTTCCCATGTTGTTCTTGGCTACCTTTTTTTAATTTTTAATTCTGTATGTCCACTCCCTGATTTACTTCATTTTCTAGTCCTGCTCCGTAATTTGATGATGCTAACTCTTTCCCATTGGTTAGCTATCTTCATTTACACATGCCATAGGTACCAAAAATTCAGCCAACCTAAATCCAACTTATCCAACTTTATTATTGCTTTGCTTTACATACTATTATAATTAGTTACTTACTATCTATAAGCTGCCTTCCCTTTTTAAAAATTTCAGTTCCTGAAAACTGTCTTCTTTATCTTTTATAAACTTAGTGCCTAGCTAACAACCTTATCTGAAACCCACAGGACAGATGTATTTGAGAATTCAGATTTTTTTTCCTTTAACAGAAAGGTAATATGGTATGTGTTTTATGTTACATAAACTCCTAGTGGAATCTGAGCACTCCATCTTGAAATATTTAAATACTATTGTAGCACAACATTCATAAAAACTCCAAGTGGGATAAATAGCCACTTACCAAATTTAGATCAGGTTTTGATGCCACATTTACACAAAAATATTTAGATTTCTCAGAATGTTATGAGATTTAGAGCTGCAGATAAGGAATGTGGACTTATATTTAGCATCTGCTAACTTTAAAATAACAATTGCCTACAATTCACATTGTTTTGTGAACTATTGCCTATAGTTCACATTGTTTTAGGATTCAGAGCTGTTTTGTGGATATTCTTCATTCTTTAATTGTCCCATGAGGAAATGCCAGTCTTTTATCTTGACCAGTAATAACTAAAAGTGAATTAGAGAACTATGAAGAGACATAACAGGTGGTAGACTTTTTTGTTTATTTCTTTAATATTATGCTTACCTCCCTGCATTCTAAAGAGTGGTAATTATACATTTTAAAAAATTACTACTTCTTAACACTGATTCAGATTGCTGCATACAAGATAAATAAGACTGTTTTATTATAGAGTATTATTTATTTGAACATGGACTATACTAGTATATTTGTGGAATTTGTTTTTAGAAATTTGAAATATGTTGTTAAAATGGAATGGAAAACAGATTGTAGTAGGAAGTAGAAGACATTGATTCTATCATTCATTCTCCTTAATAGTTGTATGAATTTTGACAAGTCACAAAACCTCTTTCTCTCACTTTTTTCATCTGGAAAAAAAAAAATACTTAAACATCCCTAAACAAATGTAATTGAATGAAGTGATCAAGAGAAGCATTCGGTTCTAGGATCTGTGACTTACGGCTTACTGCAGTGCAGTGGTTTTTCAGTCTTTGCTCCATAGAGCTTCAAGGATCTATAGGTATTTCTCAGAATCAGGGTTAGGCTGAGCAAGGTTTATTTTACCTGTTTTATATAAAGGTGTCACCTGTAGACCTTGATTCAATGGGAAGATTTTGTGCTTTAAACATTTACTTTGCACTAGTGGTTTTAAGCAGCTATACATTAGAAGTTTTTGGTTTTTTATTTTATGTAGGATGAAGGAGTTGAATCTGATGATTTGAAAAAAGATCTACCTCTGATGCCTCCACCTCCAGATTCATGTAGCATGAAGTTGACCATCAAGGAAATTTGGTTTAGTTTTGCAGCTCCCACCAATGTGAGATCTCCTACACATGCATTTTCTAGGTAAAAAGTTTTAAATATGTAGTACTATTCCTTGATTTTTTTTTCATTTTAAATAACCTTCAATTCTGTTTCAGTTATTTTTAAGTTATTTTTCTAATCTATATAGCATTAGGGTTGCCACCTTCTTACCATCTTTCTTACCTTATGTTTTCTGTAGACATTATTCTTGTCTTGTTTGACCCTTTTTCTTTCATAGGGCTTTAGTTTTACTATTATATGTCACACCATCTTGAACTTCTTACTGTCACGTCTAATAGGTTTTAATATGTTTCCTTCTTTTCTATTATCTTTTCTTCACATTTTCTACTTACATGTTTATGATTTATCTGATAGCCAAAATGAAAAGTAATTTTGCCTAAGTAAAATGGCCACTAAGTATAGTAAGTATGGAAGATTGTTTGAAATACCAGTCTTGACAGTTGTTTTTATAATTTTTTTTTTTTAAATTTTCAAAGGCAGCTGAATCTTTTAAGCACTGCAACTCCAGCTGTTGGTGCATGGCTTGTTCCCATTGATCAACTCAAATCATCCTTAAACAAATTAGAAACTGAGGGCACCTTGAGAATTTGTGCTGTTATGGGATGCATAATGACAGAAGCATTAGAGGTATGTCTATCAATAATACAAGGTATCTGATACAGTTTATTATAGAACATGATCTCTAATTATTCATCATTGTTGGAAAACAACAGACCTGCAAGTTCTTGATTACTGGATATCTTCTATTTGTAGTGTCTTTGATACATCACTCTGTATCTATTGTTTTTGCTTTGTTTCAGAATAAAAGTGTACATTTTCCCTTAAGAAGTAAATACAACAGACTTACAAAAGTTGCCCGTTTTCTCCAAGAAAATCCTTCATGTTTACTGTGCAATATACTACATCACTACCTGCACCAGGCAAATTACTCCATCATTGATGATGCTACAATGGTGAGTTACTGAAACCATATGTTACCTTTAAAGAAACCTCTATTCTTGGGGTGCCTGAGCGGCCCAGTCACTTAGCATCCTACTCTTAGTTTTGGCTCAGGTCAAGATCTCAGGGTTGTGAGATCAAGCCCTGTGTTGGGCTCCATGCGGAGTCTGCTTGGGATTTTTTCATCCCCCCTCTCGGTTCCTCTCACTGCTCATGCTCCCAGTCTGTCTCTCTCCCTCTAACATAAATAAATAAATCTTTAAAAAAAAAAAAAAAAGATGAAGAAGCCTCTGTCCTTTTGAGGAGCCATTCATTGGCCCACAGTTTGAGATGCAGCTGGGAAGTCCAAAGGAGAAATATGGTTAAACATACAGGCTTACAGACAGCAGTGGGCTGAGATGAATGATCTGGGAAGTGCCAACATGAAGGTGTTGGAAGCTGTGGTTATGGATGAGCCTTCTAGAAATGATAGTATGTTGAGGGAGAAGCTGGTCAAGAAAGGATATCTGAAGTACACCAAAATTAAAGGGGTGGGGGAGACATGAAAGAAAGGTGGAGAGAGCTACAAAGAATGCTGAGGAGGGAAAGGAAGAGGTAGGAAAATCAGGAAAAAATGTCTTAGAAGCCAGAGGTATAAAGAATTTCAAGCAAGAATGACCAGCATGAAATTTCACAGAAATGTTTAATAAAAGAAGGGCTAGTTAATGGTTATGGGGAGAGTATTTCATAACACAAAATGAATACAATATATGTCTGCCTCTAGAAAAGCACTATAGAAGGTAACACCTCATCATTAGGGGCTTAGAACTTGAGATCTCTCATCTTGCCAACCTTTTGGTCAATAGAAAATGCACAAAAGGTTTAGCCAAATTAGAATCAATATGTAATAGCCAGTCAAACTTCTGATAACCTCCAATGAGAGAATCTCTAGTAAATGGTAGATTTGAAAAAGGTACTTAGACCTGAGACTACTATAGTGCTTTTTACTCCTACCCTGTGAGATGAAGACTGGAGGTCCACAGTGCAAGGCTAACTTGCCTGTCTAGTCATCGGCAGAGAGACCTTGAAACAGACAGAATGGCAGGCATTTCCCATGGGTGGATGCTCTGCCGAGATTAAGCTTTTAATGTAAGAGGAAAATACACAATATGGCTTTCATTACTTGAGTCTAAGAATGAAAGGACAGGCAAAGAGATCTGATGTTCCTCAGAAAGTAAATGAGGTGATTTCTGTTGTTCAATAAATGGCTCTCTTCAATTAGAGCCATTTCTCTTAACACAGGGAATTATAAGAAAGGGGTTGGAGGGGATTTGGATATTTTACTCTTAGACTAAGGTGCCAGTTGGAAAAATAACCAAATTTTCTTTCTTATAATCATTACCATGTGGGATAAAGTGTATTTTAAATTATGTAATTGTTACTGATAATATATTTAACTTTCAAAACAGTTAAAAATCCATCTGTGTCCAGCATTTAACCATAGTAATTTATTTCTTCTAATGTTAAAAATAGTGGTGGTTACCTAATCTTTGAAGGGAGTAATTTCATTTCTTCTTTGTTTAATGAATATCCTGGATAGCTCGAAATACATTTGATTTCCTCACTAGAACAATAAAGGTAAAGTGGATTTAGTACTCTTTAAGGAGAATTCCAATTTTGTACCCCATGTTTAGCCTCTTAGTCACCTGGTATGGCATTGTTTATGACAGAAAGATGCACTGTTGTGTTTAGAAATTGAGTTCTATTGTCAGCTTGAAATACTCTCTTTTGTGGACAAATTATAACACATAAATTCTAGTTTCTTCATCTCTAAATGGGGGTTATGAAATTTAAATGAATAAATGTATGGAAAGCACTTAAGTGGTAACATTATTTCATCATTGTTGTTACAGAGTGATGGACTTCCTGCTTTGGTAACTTTAAAGAAAGGTTTAGTTGCACTGGCAAGACAGTGGATGAAGTTTATTGTGGTGACACCAGCCTTTAAAGGAGTTAGCTTACACAGACCAGCTCAGCCACTGAAACCTCAATCAGCTGTGGACCACGAACATGAAGACGGACTTGGGCTAGACAATGGAGGTGGTCTTCAAAGTGATACCAGTGCTGATGGAGCAGAATTTGAATTTGATGCAGGTAATTTGTAAATGTTTTAGTCAAATATTATACCTTGGTAACATATGTATGTGATAATTTTGATCGTTTGTGTCCCAAATTTGAAAATGTTATGGCTTAAGTATACAAGTATGATTTATATTAGTCCAAAGGAATGATAATAATGTTGGAATCTTTATACTGACTTTTGGTTTTTACATTTAATTTCATGAAATATGATAGATTTCTTTAATCTATCCCGTACAATAACAGACATTTTTGCATAGCTAGAATATTTGAGTGAAGCATGTTAACTTCCTTTTAAAATTCACATTTGAAAAAAAAATAAAATTCATATTTATATTTGTTCATCATCTTTCCTACACCACTTAAAGAAGTCTTTGAATTTTACCTGGTGCCTGGTTGATTCTGCATTTATGTAGTGTTTAGAGTCATGCATTCAGCCTATAATTCTGTCAGCATCATGACTATGCCAGAACACAGATGGTAGATGTGCATTTCAGAAATATATGTGCACACTTTAATGCTTTTTCAGAGGTAAATTTTTGTTATCACAGCATGTAATATTCAATAATATTGAATTATGATATTTTAGAAAAGTTGAAAGTACCATGAAAAAGGACAGTAGCCTTAAAACTAGAGGTCTCAGAACACTGATATATAAAAGTTATCCAGCTTTTTTTATTGTCTTTAAAAAAAAAAAAAAACTTAAAGTGAATATGCTATGAGGAAGGGTGCCTGGGTAGCTCATTTGGTTAAGCATCTGACTCTTGATTTTAGCTCAGGTCCTGATCTCAGTGTCGTAATACCAAACCTCATGTTGGCTCCCTTCTAATTAACCATCTACACATTCCTGGGTTAATCTGAAATTTCTATACTTTTAGCTTAGTTGGTTTTTTCTCTCTAAACCCTTAGGCTGAGGTGTGGAGGGACTAAATACAAGCTATTTGTTTCTTTCTTGAGACTGAGTGAGAAGATTGAGGTTGGGAGAGTAAAAGAAAGACAAAAAATAATATAGCATATGGACCCTCAACTCTATGGTCAAATAATCTTCGACAAAACAGGAAAAAATATACAGTGGAAAAACACAGTCTCTTCAATAAATGGTGGCTGGGAAAACTGGACAGCTATATGTAGAAGAATGAAACTCAACCATTCTCTTACACCGTACACAAAGATAAACTCGAAATGGATAAAAGACCTCAGCGTGAGACAGGAATCCATCAGAATCCTAGAGGAGAACATAGGCAGTAATCTCTTCGATATCAGCCACAGCAACTTCTTTCAAGATATGTCTCCAAAGGCAAAGGAAACAAAAGCGAAAATAAACTTTTGGGACTTCATCAAAATCAAAAGCTTCTGCACAGCAAAGGAAACAGTCAAGAAAACAAAGAGGCAACCCACAGAATGGGAGAAGATATTTGCAAATGACAGTACAGACAAAAGGTTGATATCCAGGATCTATAAAGAACTCCTCGAACTCAACACACACAAAACAATCATATCAAAAAATGGGCAGAAGATATGAACAGACACTTCTCCAATGAAGACATACAAATGGCTATCAGACACATGAAAAAATGTTCATCATCACTAGCCATCAGGGAGATTCAAATCAAAACCACATTGAGATACCACCTTACACCAGTTAGAATGGCCAAAATTAGCAAGACAGGAAACAATATGTGTTGGAGGGGATGTGGAGAAAGGGGAACTCTCTTCCACTGTTGGTGGGAATGCAAGTTGGTGCAGCCACTTTGGAGAACAGTGTGGAGATTCCTCAAGAAATTAAAAATAGAGCTTCCCTATGACCCTGCAATTGACTACTGGGTATTTACCCTAAAGATACAGATGTAGTGAAAAGAAGGGCCATCTGTACCCCAATGTTTATAGCAGCAATGGCCACAGTTGCCAAACTGTGGAAAGAACCAAGATGCCCTTCAACGGATGAATGGATAAGGAAGATGTGGTCCATATACACTATGGAGTATTATGCCTCCATCAGAAAGGATGAATACCCAACTTTTGTAGCAACATGGATGGGACTGGAAGAGATGATGCTGAGTGAAATAAGTCAAGCAGAGAGAGTCAGTTATATGGTTTCGCTTATTTGTGGAGCATAACAAATAGCATGGAGGACAAGGGGAGTTAGAGAGGAGAAGGGAGTTGGGGGAAATTGTAAGGGGAGGTGAACCATGAGAGACTATGGACTCTGAAAAACAATCTGAGGGTTTTGAAGGGGCGGGGGTGGGAGGTTGGGGGAACCAGGTGGTGGGTATTAGAGAGGGCATGGATTGCATGGAGCACTGGGTGTGGTGCAAAAACAATGAATACTGTTATGCTGAAAATAAAAAAAATAAAATTAAAAAAAAATATATAGCAGATTCCACAAATAATTTCAAGGAAATTTAATTAATTTAATTTGTTTACTCAAGGAATATGTAAAGTTGAGTGTAATTTACCACCAGGAACACTCATATTAATATTTCAAGAAAATGGTAATCTATAGCCCACTTATTCTTTTTTACTGTTTCAGCCACAGTCAGTGAACACACAATGCTATTAGAAGGAACAGCCAACCGTCCTCCACCTGGTGGCTCTGGACCTGTAACTGGAGCTGAGATAATGAGGAAACTTTCTAAGACTCATACCCATAGTGACTCTGCATTAAAAATAAAGGTACATTATTATTGTTTCTGGTTAGAGTAGACTTCCAGGGAAGACCTAAATTTCTGATATCTCAAATTCAAATATTAGGTATTTAAATTTAAATATTCAAATAGTATTTTATATTGAATACTTTATATTCAAGAATTAATTTAATAATTGAGTAATAAATATTTTTATAGTTGAACATGATTAGCAACATAACAATTTGAATTGAATTATTTTATGACTTTAATTAAGCTGTTTTAAGAAACTTATCCAGTGCTTGGTAAGACATGTATATAGCAAGGTGGTTAACTACCACCTTGGGAGCCAGACAGCCTTGGTTTCAATTCTGCCTCTGACACTTATTCTTTGACTGAACAAATTTTTAACTATACTGTGTGTCAGTTTCCCTATCTGTAAGATGGAGATTACGATAGTAACTTTTTCTAGAATATGGATGCCAAGAAATAACTGTTAATACATGAAAAATGCTTAAACAATACCTGGCACATAATAAGCATGTAAGTTATTTTTTGTTGTCATGGGTTATTTATGTTTTGTTAGTTTCCTTTTCTGAGCAATGAAAATGACAGACAATATTTTAACTTTCTTTGAAGGTTTCAGCATAGACTTACATTAATGCTCAGAACCCATAAGGTAAATGACTTAACAGTTTTGCCATATTAAAATATAAAATTTCTACACAGAAAAAATTATTATAAACAAAATAGAAAGACATATGACAAAGGGCTAATTTCCTCATACATAAAGATCTTTTTTCTAATCACTAACACAAATAGAAAATTAGTTAATGGGGAGTTCACAGAGAAATACACAAATATGGGACGCCTGAGTGGCTCAGTGGGTTAAGCCGCTGCCTTCAGCTCAGGTCATGATCCCAGGGAACGAGTCCCGCATCGGGCTCCTTGCTCAGCAGGGAACCTGCTTCTCTCACTGCCTCTGCCTGCCTCTCTGCCTGCTTGTGTGTACTCGCTTGCTCTCTCTCTCTCTCTCTCTGGCAAATGAATAAAATCTTTAAAAAAAAAAATAAACAAATATGAACATGTATCCTCTTAAAATTAAAGAAATGTAAGTTAAAATGTGAGATTTCCATTTCCACCGATCAGATTGAAAACACTAACACATTTGAATGGTGTATGTTGGTGAAGATAAGGGAAAGCAGACACTCTTCTACAGTACTGGTGGGAGTATAAATTGTCACAAATTCTTCGAAGACCAATTTGGCAATTTGTATCAAAATTTAAAATGTAATATTCTTTCACCCAGTATGTTCATGCCCAGGAATTCATCTAAAGAAATGAATGCTCATAAATGCCCAAAGACACGTGTGCAATAATGTTCTTTACAACACTGTTTATAATAAGAAAATAATGGTACCAATATAAATGACTATTTGAGGGCCAGTAAACTAGTGTCCCCTGACACAGAGATGCATACCATGAAGACCTCAGAAAGATGAAGTTGATCTCTAAGTGGATATGGAATGGTCACCGAAATGCCTAAAGTAAAAAAATATAGGACAATATGTATCTGTGTCTTAAACAAGGATAAATATGTACATGTGCTTATATAGTTATAAATTATTTAAAGAGAATAGATAAGAAACAAGAGTACTTCTAGGGGAAGGAATCTGTAGACTGGAGCTCAGGGGATACAATTTATTAGATTGTGCTTTTAAAGTTTTTATTCTGTTTAAGGTATTGCTCTTTTAATTAAAACGTTCAGTGATAGTTTAATATACACTTTTTAAAAGTTTGAATTATTAGGCTTATTCTATTTCTATAGTGTAGTTCGAAGCCAGGATACTTTTAAATTCTCAACTTCTTAATCAGTCTCAGATTTTTTTTTCCCGTTTGATGGTTTTTCCTAGCCCACAAACATTCCTTTGTTTACGAATTATAGAAGTCCTCCAAAAAATTGAATTACAACTCTTTGTTTCAGATCACTTCTTTTCAGGATCTTTCTGTCTGTATAGTCTTTTCTTGTATGATTTTAAACTGATCTGAAATTCTAATCCTAGATGTGTCAGAACAGATAGAGATGGGCAATTCTGCAATTTTTAAATTTTCCTCAGAGAATTGCTGGAAATGGTTTTTGGCATATTAGAACTGTACAGAGAGGGGCACCTGGGTGTCTCAGTGGGTTAAAGCCTCTGCCTTTGGCTCAGGTCATGATCCCAGGGTCCTGGGATCGAGCCCCACATTGGGCTTTCTGCTCAGCAGGGAGCCTGCTTCCCCCTCCCTCTCTCTGCCTGCTTCTCTGCCTACTTGTGATCTCTGTCTGTCAAATAAATAAATGAAATATTAAAAAGAAAGAAAGAAAAAGGACTCTACAAAGAATCTCTTACAGATTTTCATTATCATGGTACCAACAAGAGTAGTATAGTATTAAGAATTTTGGGATCAATATCTTGCCACCAGACACACTCTTCAGATTTCAAAGGGAATTAATAATTCATTGTTAAAATAAGTGAATGATAATAAAGGCTATTCTTTATATTGTACTGTAAAGTTTTAAAACACTTTTATGTATATTTGAGATTCACCACAATCCTAGTAGGCACAATCTGTTTTGGTATTAATATGAATAGTAACTAGCAGTAATAACAGTACTAGTTCTGGTAGTTATTAGCAGTCATTTTTATAAGCATAAGAAAGAGACCTATGTTGTTCCTGTTGTAGGGTATTCACCCATATCATTCTTTGAGCTATACCAGTGGGGACACTGCCACAGATTCTCCTGTGCATGTTGGCCGTACTGGGATGCCAGTGAAGGAGAGTCCAAGGAAGGAGAGCCTACTCAGCTACCTGACTGGAAGCTTCCCAAGCTTGCACAATCTCCTAGAAGGGACTCCTCAAAGAAGTAGTGCAGCTATAAAAAGCAGCTCCCTAACGAGAACAGGTACATCTTTGGTTTTGACAATTACAAGTTTACTTCTATGTGAGAATTAAAAAACAAAAAACAGAACGTAAGTTTATTTTGCTTTATACTTTGGTTGCATACCTAATCTGTATTTTATACCTCATCTTTGAAAAAGTATTTTGGGAAACTGCTCTCTTTGTAACTTGATGTCTTCATACTCTCAGTTTGCATTTCTAAATTGTAGCATTGGATATTACTATCAACGTAGTCATGGTATGGTATGATGTGTAAACCATCCAACAGTGAATTTCTTCTTGTTATATTAAAAATAAGTTATTTATTGGTGCCTCAATATCCAAATACAAACATCATGCACTGAGTTTGAAAACATCTGCAAACAACAATTTAGTCTGACTTTTAAAAAATAATTACATAAATCACATTTTCTGCTTATTACATAAGTAATATTATACTCAATAACATTTTATTTTCAGGAAATACAATGGCCACTGATATGTTATCTGAACATCCCTTGCTATCTGAGCCATCATCTGTGAGTTTCTATAATTGGATGTCAAATGCTGTGGGTAATCGTGGAAGTATGGTACAAGAATCTCCTGTTACAAAATCCACACACAATAGTCTTCCATCAGGTATTGAGTTATCATGTTATTTTGCTTAACTGTCTAAGGGACATATGTTAATTTTAACAAAATTCTATTTTTCACAGAATGGTCTAAACATCTCAAATGTTTAATACTGGTTAGTTGAAATTTGCCCATTTATGAAATGCCTTTGGTAATACTGAATTGAGAGAATTGTAAGCAGTCACTTGGTGTTCTTGTGGAAAGACAGATATGTCAAATGTGAGATCGTATGTAATTTAAAGAGTTTAAAATGTCCAGTTAATGTGGCTGACTTAATTTTCAAAATACCAAAAGGAGATTAATGAAAAAATGTGAAGAATATGGCATAATGTGCCTATAATAAAGAAAATATTTTAGTTTATACAGATTCCACTGAGATATAATAACTAACATTCTTTTACTCTTATAGTTACTTAAATAATTAAGCCTAAAGGTGTACTAAGAGGAATAAAATAAGATTTTGCCTTTGAGGAGGCAGTGAGGACAGTTTATTCATTTTTTTTAAAGATTTTATTTATTTATTTGACAGAGAGAGATCACAAGTAGACAGAGAGGCAGGCAGAGAGAGAGAGAGAGGGAAGCAGGCTCCCTGCTGAGCAGAGAGCCCGATGCGGGACTCGATCCTAGGACCCTGAGATCATGACCTGAACCAAAGGCAGCGGCTTAACCCACTGAGCCACCCAGGCGCCCGACAGTTTATTAATTTAAAATAATGCATATAAACAGCAAGAATACTGGCAGGGAATTCACCAAGAAATGTTAGTGGCTAGCTGCAGAAACATAAGTGGTGCCAGCCTTCATTTTCTGTTTTTTCTTTTTGGGGGTATTTTTCCAAATTTATTAGATAAATATAGTCTTTTTTTTTTTTTTTAGATACATATATTCTTTAAAGAAAAAATTTTTTAAAGAATATGTGTAGTAGACTTTGATCCTAGGTACTGAAGGCAGCTGAAATTAGCCCATGTGATCGCTATTTGCATCACTAGCAAATTCTATTCATAAAGAAAATGTGATATTATGAAATGTGTTTATAAGTGACTTCTCACTCAGTCCTTTGTTTTGCTGGTATGTGGATCACTCTTGAATCTGGAACTGATCCTAATTATGACTGCATTCTAATTCTTATCATTGGCTCTTAGTTGAAGAAGGTAGAAGGACAGTGTTTCTGCCAGCTCCCAGAACTGTTCTAGCCCTAGTCTTACTACTGCAGTTGAAATTTTGAGAAAACCAGAAAAGAACATTTCATCTTTATCACAGATCCTTTGCCTGGGGGAGTTAGAGGATAAAAGGAATACAGAGGAAAGAAATGGTGCCATTTTATTTTTGTTCTGCCTCAGGAAAGATAATTGGGAAGAAATTTATATGTAGGACTCTGTGACATCTGTGAATTTTGCCCTGCTGCTGTCTGTAACTCTGCTCCTCAGTGCAAAACTGATGAGAGAGCAAATGCTTTTGAAGGATCTTCTGGCCAAAAAATTCTCTATTTTGAACTGACTGGCTCTAATACAGACTTCATGTATGAGGATGACTGATATTTTCTGAAATTTTAGTTTAAATTCATTTTTATTATTAAATCATGTCTGTAAAATGACCAAAAAGTGGTATGTTTCTTACCTTCATTCAGTTTAAATGGTCTGGTAATACTGCTGTAATATGGGCTTCATAAGTTTACTTTGCTGTGCCCTTTTATGTTGTTTCTATTTCCTCATAATTCAGATTTTACTCTTGAACATTTACTCTGTTAGGTGTTGCACCCAATCTTCCTACAATACCCTCAGCCTCAGATTTCAACACCGTCTTGTCTAGTGACCAGAATACTTTGGATGGAACACATTCTCAGCATAGCACTAGTCAGGATGATGTGGCAGGTGTAGAAGAAGCCAACCAAGGGTTTCCTGCTGTGCAGCTTGCTGATGCACAGGTGAGCCAGTCTGTTTGTCTGCAATTATATTAACTCCTCATTAGGTAATTCTTAGCAACTGGAACCATCCAGTCATATCCACCTTGGAATTCTAGTGAAAATCTTTTTTCTGTGCTTGTCTGTCTAAAGTCTTCATGCAAAAATGGAGGAGCCTTTTAAAAGTACATGGGTTAATTACAAAAGCAAATTTAGCATCTATAGATAGATATGCATTAAACAGAAGAGTGGTATATAATTAGTTGTCTCATATAGTAACATTTTTGTTATATGGAGATACAGATTGGCTAAATAACATAACTAGAAAGCTAAATTTAATCCTGTCCTTTAGAAGGCTGTGTTAAATGTTACGTTAAGACTTCACTGAGGGAGCGGTTAAGAAGCCCTGAAGATTTTACAGCAGAGGAAAACAAGTGACTTGAACTATATATGTAAAAATATTATATGGGTAGCAATGTGTTAAATGGATTGGATTAGAGACACTATAGGTGAAAAGATAAGTTATTGAAATAGTTCACATAAGTGGTAAATGAAGCTTTTAACTTAGATGGTTGTGGCTTTGATAAGGTAAAAATGGCAAAATATGGAGGTCTTATTCAATTGATTAAATGTAAGAGTGGAGAGCAAAATCCTTTGAATTGTATATTTTAGTCTGAGTGATCACAAGGCTACTGAGTGAGTGGGACCATGGGTATTAAGAGATGTTATTTTTTCAGGATGAGGGAGACTCCACCATATTTGCATACTTAGGAGAAATTAGGAAGGCCCCGATCAGAAAAAAGAAAAAAAAGAAGGGTAAACTGATAGAGCAGGATTTAGAGAGGATGAAGAGTGTTGGAATTTAGAGTCACTAACAGAGAAAGATGTTTTAGACAGAAAAAATTACTTTTTTCCTCTGAGAAACTAAGAAGGCAATAAGGACAGTTCACAGTTATAGAGGTAAGTTTGCAGATTGATAGCTTCAATTTTCTCTTATAGTAGAAGGTAATTTATGTTAAGAAATGTGTCAGGCACTTTTAAATTTTCTTGAGATTTACTTCTCCAGTACATTGGAGTAGCTTTTAGGGACTTCATTTTTTTATTAAAAATAAATAATATAATAAAATAATAAATTAAAAATTAATTAATTAAAATTAAAAATAAAATAATTTATTTTATTTAAAAATAAATAAAATAAATAACCTTTTATTGTTGTTTTGGCCTATAGATTACATTAATTATAGTTGTTAGCATTCAACACATATTTTTAGAGATAATTATATTGTTTTGTATATAAGATTCTAAAATCTACTAGAAACATGAATATTAAATAATTCAGTAAAATGCTCTGTAAGATGATTTAGATATGTGTACAGGTTGGCGTGAATATGAAAGAGAGCTTACCATAGACTCCCTAAAAGGATTGCCAGATGTGCTGAGAGCCTTGTTAAGAGTTTAGGTTAGTGTTAGGGTACCAGTGAAAGCAATTATATAATTTCCTTTCATTGTTTCTAGCAGCTCAGGTATAGGAGTATAAGAAGATTGATTCAAAGCAGATGTAGCAAGAAAAATAGGTGATAGGAAGTTGCTAAAATGGCATTTAAGCCAAGATTGTGGGGGGGAGGAAGAAGTCACATAACTTTGGAACTGAAGTGTTGGTTGAGTTATCTCCATGGTTAAAGAAGTCATTCAAGATGATAAATTGGGATTGAAAAGAAAAAGAAGAAAGTAAGTCAAAAATCAAAGTTTCTGATAGGTATGGAGGATTAACAAGATGGGGGATAAATAAATGACAAACATTAGAAAAGATGGAGGATGGTTTGGACCCTTGAAGAGGGAAAAGTTTTTCCCATTAGAATGAAAGGGGTAAAACCCGAGAAAGAATATCCCAAGCAAGTACATTGGGAGAGGGAATTTCTCCCTAAGTTTCCACTCTAGTGTATAATTGTTGGAGTTCTCTGTTATAGGCCATTTGACCTTCATAAGAGTAGCCTGTCTTCCCAAGCACAAACAAATGAGATGACCTAGAGATAATTGAACATGTAGACTTAGGTCTTAATACATAAATGGCACCTATCCATTTTAATAGTATCATTTAACTTTCAGAAAAAGATCACTAAGGGAGATGTACAGTGAAAGGATTATAAGAGGTCCAAGGGCAGTACTGGATAGCACCTATATTTTGAATGTAGAAGGAAGAAAAGGAACTATGCAGCAAAGAATAAGCAGAGTGATTATAGTGATCAACTGCTGAACACATACAGTTGCTTCTCTTTGGGTTACCTCTTCATGACTACAAAATCAGTTAATAAGAGGTGTAACCAGAGTGATCTATTTCCATAAGCTTGTATGGTACTTACAATATAAAGGAAGGTTTTGGGGGTTTTTTTTGTCAGAAAATAAATATTAAATGACTGTTACAACCAAGTGATACTATTTAAAAAGAGGTCAGATGTTCCTAATATTACATATGAAATATTTTTAATATTAACATAGGAAGGTGATAAACCATTCTAATATACCATATTTTTATGGAAACACAGTGTATATTCATACCTTTTTTATTTTTTTAAAATATTTTATTTATTTATTTGACAGATCACAAGTAGGCAGAAAAGCAGGCAGAGGGAGAGGAGGAAGCAGGCTCCCTGTTGAGCAGAGAGCCCAATGTGGGGCTGGATCCCAGGACCCTGAGATCATGACCTGAGCCGAAGGCAGAGGCTTTAACCCACTGAGCCACCCAGGCGCCCCTATTCATATCTTTTTTAAAAGCAAGACATAGAATGATTTAAATTAGTTCACAATTTTATTTTCCTTGTCCTTTCAGACACTTAGGCAGGAGGGAGGAATCTTTGTTCTTATGATTAATTTGAGGATGAGTTGCACATAATGGGTGTTGAAAAATACTGTTAAGTTTTAAGTACAATTAGAGTTATATTTATTACACAAGTACTTTTTTTATCACAGTACAATATTGATACATGATATATGTATTGAGGTAGGGTAAGAAAAAAGCCACAGTAAATGATGAATTATAAATTAAGCTAATTAATGAATGTGTTATGTCTTTTAGGTTGTTTTCAAACCTCTTCTCAGTCATACAGGGATTCAGTCCCAGGATGCAATGCCACTCTGCTACCGAATGTACTTCGGAGAACACCTTTCATTTTCAGGGACTTTGGACTGCCTTAGAGCAGATATTGTGGATTCGGACACAGCCAAAGAGAGAAAAGGCAAAAGAGCAAGAAGGTGTCTTGTGTTATTGTTCTTTTTGTGTAGAATGTTGTATACAGGTTATAACATCTTTTTTTAACTTTATTTTCTTCTAATGCTAATGAGAGTAATTTTAATATCTAAAGTACATTTGTTATATATATCCTCAGAATTTGTTTACTGTTGCAGTAGCTGAATTTTTAGGATCTTATGCATTGTAATTTTACATATTTTACTTAAAATTATTCCTAACTTCCATTCTGAGTCAACTTGCAGTATTTTCTGTTAGAAACAGGGTAGATTATCTACACATTTAATGCAATTCCTATCAAAGTACCATCCATTTTTTTCAAAGAAATGAACAAATAATCCTAAAATTTATATGGAACCAGAAAAGACCTCGAATAGCCAAAGCAATATTGAAAAAGAAAGCCAAAGTTGGTGGAATCACAATTCCGGACTTCAAGCTCTATTACAAAGCTGTCATCATCAAGACAGCATGGTACTGGCACAATAACAGACACATAGATCAATGGAACAGAATAGAGAGCCCAGAAGTAGACCCTCAACTCTATGGTCAACTCATCTTCGACAAAGCAGGAAAGAATATCCAATGGAAAAAAGACAGCCTCTTCAACAAATGGTGTTGAGAAAATTGGACGGCCACATGCAGAAAAATGAAATTGGATCATTTCCTTACACCACACACGAAAATAGACTCAAAATGGATGAAGGATCTCAATGTGAGAAAGGAATCCATCAAAATCCTTGAGGAGAACACAGGCAGCAACCTCTTCGACCTCAGCCGCAGCAACACCTTCCTAGGAACATCGCCAAAGGCAAGGGAAGCGAGGGCAAAAATGAACTATTGGGATTTTATCAAGATCAAAAGCTTTTGCACAGCAAAGGAAACAGTTAACAAAACCAAAAGACAACTGACAGAATGGGAGAAGATATTTGCAAACGACATATCAGATAATGGGCTAGTGTCCAAAATCTATAAAGAACTTAGCAAACTCAACACCCAAAGAACAAATAATCCAATCAAGAAATGGGCAGAAGACATGAACAGACATTTCTGCAAAGAAGACATCCAGATGGCCAACAGACACATGAAAAAGTGCTCCACATCACTCGGCATCAGGGAAATACAAGTCAAAACCACAATGAGATATCACCTCACACCAGTCAGAATGGCTAAAATTAACAAGTCAGGAAATGACAGATGCTGGCGAGGATGCGGAGAAAGGGGAACCCTCCTACACTGTTGGTGGGAATGCAAGCTGGTGCAACCACTCTGGAAAACAGCATGGAGGTTCCTCAAAATGTTGAAAATAGAACTACCCTATGACCCAGCAATTGCACTGCTGGGTATTTACCCTAAAGATACGAACGTAGTGATCCGAAGGGGCACGTGCACCCGAATGTTTATAGCAGCAATGTCTACAATAGCCAAACTATGGAAAGAACCTAGACGTCCATCAACAGACGAATGGATAAAGAAGATGTGGTATATATACACAATGGAATACTATGCAGCCATCAAAAGAAATGAAATCTTGCCATTTGCGACGACGTGGATCGAACTAGAGGGTATCATGCTTAGCGAAATAATTCAATCGGAGAAAGACAACTATCATATGATCTCCCTGATATGAGGGAGAGGAGATGCAACATGGTGGGTTAAGGGGGTAGGAGAAGAGTAAATGAAACAAGATGGGATTGGGAGGGAGACAAACCATAAGTGACTCTTAATCTCACAAAACAAACTGAGGGTTAATGGGGGGAGGGGGGTTGGGAGAAGGGGGGTGGGGTTATGGACATTGGGAAGGGTATGTGCTATGGCAAGTGCTGTGAAGTGTGTAAACCTAGTGATTCACAGACCTGTACCCCTGGGGATAAAAATATATGTTTATAAAAAATAAAATTTAAAAAAAAAAAAGGAAACAGGGTAGAAGTTATATTGAGAGTATGGCCATGAGAAACAAATACACAGGAATGCTAAATGTAGCATGGTGAAAGTTAAGAACCATCTTTTATCGTCATTATTTTCAGGGATAGTTCTTTAGTTTCCTTACTGTTTGAATAGGAGGTATTATGCCCATAATAATATTTGATTAATCTTTTTGTGAACATTAAATTTTACTTTGCATGGGTCTTGCTGATGTAGCTAGGAATAGTAGAATATGGATATAGGTGGCAATTATGACAAGAGGTTTTTGCGACATTCTTGGTTTCATCCAATTTAGGTTTTTGCAGGGTGGTAAATTAAAAGTAAAATGCGCATGTATCACACATATAACTAAGTGAAATATGTTTTCCATTTGAAATATTCTATTTAAAATTTTAAATAATTTGACAAAGTAAGTTTAAACATTTTTATGGCAATTATTAATAAAAAATATAGCTTTCTCAAATTTTATTTCAGGTCTAGATCTCCGAGGATTTTCTAATGACACAGGAACATGGAAATTACCTTGTCTTTTCTGTTAAATATAAGACAGTCACTGCTTTTCATAGTAGTGTCGCACCATAACAATAACTGGCAATCCGAAGCACCACAAAGTGACCTTAATGATTATCAAGAGTAGTGGGGGAAAATTACCTTTGTTTTGTGATCTGGAAAAAATGTTTGTTAAAACATTAAACATTCTATTACTGCTTATTATAAATGTGTAGGGAAATGAAAAATACAGTAAAACTAATACTTAGTACATTATAATTTAAAACATCAAAAACACTGAGAATTAAAGTGTCCTACTTCATTCTAAAATTCTCATCAAAGGATAGTTTGAATAGCCCTTGCCATCTTATTATATAACTTGCAATGCAGAAAGAGCATCCTTTATGTACCTTGGCGTAATGCTATACTCCATTCTAAGTACCGCTGAGTTTCCAATACTTTTTCCTTTGTACTTTTAATGTGATGAAATACCATTATGAATTCCTTTTACTATGAATTTTTTTCCCAGCATCACTTCTCTGGGATATTGCCATCCTTTTTTTTTTTTTTTTTTTTTTTTTTTTACAGCCACTTTCCTCTTTATGCCAATAAGTTTGCCTTCACTGAGTTCCTCTAGCTGTATATCTATAGTTTCTACAACAGTAGAAGTATCAACATTTCCGCAGTTAGCTATTTCTTCTATAACTCCATTTACTTTTATTTTAATTTCACCACCGGCATTATCATTTTTTTTGTTTTGTTACTGCATTTTTATCTTTGCTGTCCAGTTCCCTTTTGATTATCAATTTTTTAAAAAATGTCATGTGGATTTATCATGAGGAGGCAACACAATTACAAGCTTTACTGTCTGTGTTTGAAATGAATAACAAATGTACATTGACCAGTCACTGACATACATAATGTGATTGGTTAATGATCATGGTGTCCATCTGTTATTTACATAGTGATTTGTGGACTGAAGAGCTAGCAGCAAGTTTGTACTTGATGCAGTTATTCGCAATACATTTTAGTTTAAGATTTAAACTATGTTATTAGGAAACTGGTGTTACGTAACTGAAATCCATTCACATTGGAATCATCAAATTCAGACTCCAAAACATTAATACGAACTTATACTCCCTAATTACAATTAAAAGCTCTGTGCTAAACTTGTATTTCTATTTGCAATAGCTGACTTTCATATATATATACACATACGTATGTACAGTGTATGTGTCATCAGTAGATATAATTAATTTATACATAATTAGATTATATGTATTTGAATAATTATAGTTACAGCCTACTTATTGGCTTACTAAATGCTATATAATACTGCCTGCCGCAGACTAGAACTTCATCTGATCTGATACTTTATGTTCACAGAGAGGTTCTTTGAGTGACTTCGAACTTACTGCATTTGATCTAGCTGAACTTAACATTCCTTTTCTTTTTCTACTACTACATCAGTTCTGAGTACTCTACATTCTTATTACTGGTCCATGGTTAGCTTTTATTTCTCAGATCTCCTATTGTTCCACCTTAAACTCTATTTATTTGGAGATTTCTGCCACAGTACACTTTTCCTGGTCATTAATTTCAGGTTTTTTCCCCCCAACATTTGGAATGTTATTCATTCTGCTAGTTACTATACATTATTATTGGGTTATAGTTTCTTGTGCAAACATATATATCCCATCCTGTAAAGCCAGGACATTAAATCATTTAGCATAGGTTCTGGCACGTAGAAGTTTCTATTAACATTAGTTTCCTCATATCTTTGCTATCCCTAGACAAGATAGTTGAACATAATAGGGACTTAATAAATATATTTTTTTAAATGTTTTTTATTTGTTTGTTTGTTTTATTTGACAGACAGAGATCACAAGCAGGCAGAGAGGCAGGTAGAGAGAGAGAGGGAAGCAGGCTCCCTACCGAGCAGAGAGCCTGATGTGGGGCTGGATCCCAGGACCCTGGGATCATGACCTGAGCCGAAGGCAGAGGCTTTAACCCACTGAGCCACCCAGGTGCCCCTAGGACTTAATAAATATTTTTAAAATTTAATTTTAACTTTGGCTCTATGGTGCCCACACCAGCTCTTTATCTGTCTGGCAACTTTTGTCATAAGTGACTGCTTCATTATATACCACTGTTTTTTCCTCCTTTTACTTGAATCTCCTCTCTTTGAGACTTTCTTACTTCCCTTATGTTTTCAATTCTTGTTTTTGTGATTGTGGATTATTTTAATTTCTTTTGAGCCTTCTTTCTCCTGTCCATTCTTATCAAAATCCAGTCTTTCCTTCTTTAACTACAGATTGTAGTCTTACTATGAGCTTATACATTTTCATGGATGATACTCCAAAGTAAGGTTTTTCTTAAAACAATATTCATTAAAGAATTATTATTCTCTATAAAATCTTTAAGTTAAATTGAGAACATCAAAGCAGCTTCTGTTTCTTTTTTCTGTTAGAAAAATTTGACTTACGTGACTATACATTCATATTGTACATGGAAGAAGAAGGAAAAAATAATTTTTTTTTCAATTTTGTGGCCTATAGTTTGTTGTTATTGGCAGCTGGTTTACAGAAATCTGTGACAGTTTGGCTTTTAAGTATCAAAATTGCCTGTAATATTCCTATATGAAAATTTTCAGATAAGCAGGAGGATTTGCCCAAATAATTTTCATAGTTTTTTAATGTGCATTTTTCATTTTTTCCAGTTGTATTCCTTCCCACTTTCATTTTGGCAAAGTAAGCTAGTAGGGTTTCATTTTAAATAGCAAATTAATTTATATAAATGCAGTGAGATTAAATTTATAAACAGTATATTTAACAGATGGGGAGAGGATGTTTAAGGGAGGCACCCTAATTGACTGATAATTGACTTTAAATTCCATTACCATTGGAGTGTACTACCATATTGGCAAGGAAAAATGTTTAATTACTTCACTGAAATAATTACCATAAATCTGATTTTAACTAGTCAGTTATGGAATAAGATCAAGAGGGAAGTTTTTTTTTAATTTTTTTTTAAAGATTTTATTTATTTATTTGACAGACAAAGATCACAAGCAGGCAGAAAGAGAGAGAGAGGAGGAGGCAGGCTTGCCACTAGATCAAGAGGGAAGTTTTAAGGCCTAGTTTCCAACATATAAAAGGTTGGCCTCATGAGAAAGCAAATTCTACTTGATCTCTTGTTTAAAATTATTTAAATGTTTTTAACATGTTTTACCTTGGAGGTTTCTTTGCTAACAAACTAATAAAGATTGTGCATCTCTGGGAAAAAGGAAATTAAGTCTTGACATTTTTTTCTTTTCTCCTCATTTTTAGGCAAGGTCATGTGAATCTTCCTCCACTTGAGTTCAAACCAGCATTAATGTTGGAAACCTTTAGCATCAGTGCTGTTGTAATGGAAAAGTCAGTGTGCACCCCTCAGAACTCTACCAGTGCTCTTTCTTTTCATGATCTCAACAAACGGTATTATAATACCTTTCACTGTAACTTTACTATTTCTTGTCAGTCAATAAGCCAGCATGTAGATATGGCTTTGGTTCGTCTTATTCATCAATTTAGTACAATGATAGATGACATCAAAGCAACTCAGACTGACATTAAACTTAGCAGATATACAGCTGGATCAGCTTCCCCAACACCTACCTTCAAAACCAGAAAACATCGGGATTTTCGCTCGTCTGACTTCAGCCGCAGTTCTAGAGGAAGTCTGAATGGTGGCAATAGAGTAAACAATGCAAAGAACAAACGGACCAACAATGACAATAACAAAAAGGAATCTCGAAACAAAAATTCATTAGGAAGATCTGAAAGAAGAACTTCAAAAGTGTCTAGGAAAGGTTCAAAAGATGTGGTGGACCATATGACTATTCATATGGATGACTCTGATTCAATTACAGTGTCAGAACAAAGTGAGCCTTCAGCTGAGTGCTGGCAGAATATGTATAAATTACTTAATTTCTATTCACTTATCTCTGATCCAACAGGAATATTGGAGAAGTCTTCAGAAACATTTGGACCAGCAGGTAATGGAAATCTTTATGTTTGAAAAATGTCTTTTTAGAACAGCAATAATACTAAAATAGACAGGTTGTTGATCATGTTTTCTTAATGTTATAAGTAGATAATTGAAATGCCAAGAAAATTGCCAGTCATCCATGGAGAGAAGACAGTAATGGCAGTCAGATAATGCACCACCCCATTTCCTGTCCTTCCATACACAGTTTGGTCTTAAAGATTCAGGCATACCTGCTTTCAAATATCTATTATTTTACTGTCCATATGATCATGGGAAAATGTTGAAAAATTTTAAAAATCATTTTGGTGAGTAAGAGGGCTGTTTTGGAATATGAAGAAAGGTAAGATGGTGTTTGGAGTGTTCTTTGATTTTACATTCCATATGTTTTGTTTCCTTTTAAAGGAGTTCGGAGCCCTACAGAGCCGACATGTAAAGTTGTGTTTGAGAATGAACAAGACAGTAATAGTTTGACGAAGACACAGAGGAAACGTAGCTTGGTGACTTCTGAACCTCAGCATGTTACTCTAATAGTGTTTGGGATTGGCATGGTGAACCGCACACACCTGGAGGCGGACATTGGGGGGCTAACAATGGAATCAGAACTCAAGAGGATCCATGGTAGCTTTACACTTAAGGAAAAAATGAAAGGTAGGATGACGTTCTAATGCTGTAGTTCTACGTTTCTGAAAAAAGCCGATGCCTCTAGTTATAAAGTTCCTACTTGGCAGTTTTTCTTCAAAAAGTGAACTTTCCCATTTATATGGATCAGGAATGCTGCTTTATATAGTTTCTTTTCCTATTTTAAAATTTTCCATGTTTAAAAAAAAAATTTTTTTTCCATGTTTTCCATACCAAGTATTACTTCTGAGATTTAAAATGCTATTAGGCTATTTAATACATGAATGGCATATTAAACTATATTTGTCATTATTCCAATTTGACATATAAGATGTATATATATATGATGCATAGAAATAAAAAAATTTTAAGTAGTTCAGAAATAATTTAAGTTTTATTATAAATAAAACTTCTGAATTATCTTTTATCAATGAATGCATAATGGATAAAATGCAACTTTAATACAAAGTACAATTATTTTATTTCCAGATTTCACATAATTCTTTTTTCTTACTTTTAAGATGTTTTACATCAAAAGATGACTGAGACTTGTGCCACTGCTCATATTGGTGGGGTTAATATTGTGCTGCTTGAAGGGATTACACCAAATATACAGTAAGTGTGTCAATTTTTATTACTTTCTTAAAACTGTTTATTACAGTTTTATAGAAAACTTAAAATTCATTGGATGAATCCCATACATACTGAGTTTTGAGATGTGTGTACATTATGTTACCAGATACTATAGTTCTGTCATTAAGAATATCACCAAATGAAATGTTTTAGAAAAAGAATTTTTTCCCTTTCTACAATTTGTTTACCCCCACACCCCTCAAAAAAATTAACTCCAGGAACACTGTAAGATCATATAACAAAAAATGATTATAATGCAAACTTTAGTTAAACATACAACATGCAAAAGCTTACATAATTCAAATAGTTAAAAATTTTAGTCAAAGAATACAGACTGTCTCTTGATTTTAGGTTAAGTAATCATTACTCAAATTCATGCTGGGCTTTACTATATCTTGCCATTTTTCATTTAAAGAATTTAATAATAAGGCCTATGAGACTCTTAAAATAATATAGGTAAACTTTAATAGTGAGTATACCATACCTTATCACTTTTCTTTTGATTCTTTGCTCTTAACCTTTTCTTTTTAAGTCCTCCTCTTAGATCTATTCTGAATTGAATTTAACCATTAACTTTTGTTCCTACGCTTGGGAGTATATATCTGAATTCCTAACTTCCTTTCATTGGAGCAGCTTTGATAATTTAGGTCAGATTTTGAGAATATGCTGTTTCTTAATGTTATAACTAGTTAATGTTCTGTCATCTTATAGTGAATCTGTCATACTGAATACTGACTAAATAGAAGATTTTGTTCACCTGCATAAAAATTAAGTATTAATCATGTATTGACTAGTAACAGTTCTATTGATATTTTGAACAGGGGTGATGTGATAACTGTCTTAGAGAACATTTCCTTGAAATGGTTCATTAAGGCTTGCTGGGGTAGTTTGGAATTGTAAACCTGGATCCAAAGAGTATATTTCATTATAGCTGCCTACATGGTCCAGATCACATTTCCTAAGCAGTCTGGAAAGATGAGGAAATTATAGTAGTTATGACAGACAAGATCTTTTCTGATAATTCAGTGTGGGAGTAGGGGGATTATGATGCAGTAATTGCAATCCTAACAAGGACCTGTTGTGAGCCAGGAGCCTTACATAGATTTAATCCTAATCCGAATCCTGTGAACTGGGGTGGTTTTATCCCACTTTACAGAGCAATAAATTGAGATTCGGAAAGATAAAAGTGTGTGTCTAAAGTACTTAAAATCCTACAGTCAGAATTGTTGTCTGAACCTGTGCTTCTGCTAAATGTCACTGCACACCTTCAGTTCCATGGTTCCTTCACTGGCTCTAAATTGAAAGTACCATGGCTACTTTAACTTTTGCAGCAAGTAAAACAAATTTCTCTAGTTGTCTCAGGTGTCATATTTCCTCTTTCCTCTTGAAACTTTTATCTCTATTATCTGTTATCTCTTAAGGGCTTCAAATAGTCTCTAGACTTGCAAAACATAGTATTTATAAAAACAGATTTTTAAAAAGTATTATATAGTTATATTTCTTGCCTTTGGGGGAAAAAAAAAAAAAACAAGTAAAGTTCCCTTAACTTTTTTTCTGGAAAAATAAAAGTTATTAATTATTCAGTGCCAAAGTCTAGAAGTGTTAAGATGTTCTGGATTTAGTCTTTGGTTTTTCATTTCTGATTTCAGTTAAAAGGAAATGAATCTAAAAAAAAAAATTGAGAAGTTTCTTTGAGGGAAGATTTTTAAAAGTGGGAAATAATAAAAGCATTCCAGATGATTGATCATACTGTACTAATTTATGTATGAATGTTTATTTGCTTCCTTTTTGTTTTCCTGCTTTCTCTTGAATCTTCATCTATAGACTGGAGGATTTTCCTACATCTCCTACAAGCACAGCCAAACAAGAGTTTCTGTATGTCATATTACTTTTTTCCCCCCATGGGCTTTGTGATTAACATAGTATTGAATAGTTTTAAAGAAATATTTAGATTATCTGCATGGCTGTGAATGTATGTAGTTGTTATTTGGTAGCTTTGATGTAGATCCTTTTATAGATTAAAGTTTACTGACATTCAAGGAACACACATAGGTAAGGGCTACCTTTTGATAATTCACACTTTGTTTTGTTGAAAGATTTTAACACTAGTTATGTGTTACTTGTACTTTTTTTTAAGATACTTCACTGTTAAGATTTATATTTTCATAAATCCCTCTTAACATCTGATGTGATAATAGAAACTAAAAAGTTTCACTTGTGTATGAGTTTTCACTAATTACAAAAATAATTGTTAACACCTTAATATATGAAAGCATTGACACATCTTAACTATATAGTTTTATTAAGATGAAGAGAGTTAAAAGAAAAATAAGATGAGGATAGTTTACTACTCTGTTGACAGATTTTATGTATGGCTTTTACTATATGCGCTTTTATATTTTGAGTGGCTTGATTTGACCCAAATATATCTGATATGTTGTGGTAGTGATCTATACTGAATGTCAGTAATTTAAGTATCCGTTACATGAGTCTTTCATGGGGGTGGAGATAGAGTAGAGATAATGAAGCCCCAGAGTAAATCCTCAGATTACTCACTCAGTTTATAGAATAGCGAAGGATGGGGCCTGCATTTAAGACTCTATAGCCTGGACTCAGGAAGTAAAAGAAGTTGGGGAAAAAGTACTTGCCTCATTAAGCACTATAGTCATTGTAGCTGATCACAGTAGATCTATCAGAACCTTGTGAGGGTAAAATACCACTGTCAATGAATTCTTTAATAAGATTGTTTGGTCACTTGCCATGAACTTTTTGTGTATATGAGGCATGTCTAGGCTACATGGTGTTATAGTCTTTTCTTCAGAGAGATTTTGACCACTTCTTTCTTGTGTAAAAGTCTTATATACACTACATACCGTAGGACCTAGATTAAGTGACAACTCTCTTCAAGAATGAAATTATGAATAGGTAACTCACCTAACAGCTTGTAAACTTTAATTCTTCATTCTGGGTCTCCTTATGTCTTTAACACACATAGTTTGACAGGAGTTAATGTTAATCAGACATCCTCTGTAGTTTTTAGCCTGGTTTGATCAGGATAGGTCTATCATGTTGTCCAGCTAGAAAAACACTCACACTGTAGTGGTAGGCATCGTTTATACAGACTACAGCGTGAATGGGACCCTCTGGTGCTGGACAGCACAGAGCACCGGAAGTCCTTAACATAAGAATTTTCAGTGGAAATATCATAGTAGGATCCAAAATAAGAGAGCAGTCAGCCCCATTAGCTTTCCATTTTTACTTTTGCTGTATACCTGAAATTCCAGTGTGTTATATATGTGGTTATATAATTGAAAGTAATATTTAAGCAGACTTCTATAGATTATAAAGGTAAAAAACAGTGAGATAGGTATAGAATTTTACTGTCGAGACAACAAGATAGAGATTTTTGTATATTTAGTTTCATTCAGTAGATGGATACTGTTCACAAGTAAAAAGTTATTTGCATTTTAGCACCATCTGAGTGTTCTGGCTTATGTTGAAATTGAATTTAAAATGAAATCTCGGGGCGCCTGGGTGGCTCAGTGGGTTAAAGCCTCTGCCTTCGGCTCAGGTCATGATCCCAGGGGCCTGGGATCGAGCCCCGTGTCGGGCTGTCTGCTCAGCGGGGAGCCTGCTTCCTCTTCTCTCTCTCTCTGCTTGCCTCTTTGCCTACTTGTGCTCTCTGTCTGTCAAATAAATAAATAAAATCTTAAAAAAAAAAAGTTAAAAAAATAAAAATAAAATGAAATCTCATTTATGACAAAAGTAGCTTTATTTATTATAATATTTAAGAAAAGATTCCAAATTCAATAACTAGTCAGTATCCCGGAATCTACTTTCATGCTGGTTAGACCAATTTCAGAGATTACTTTTTTTTCTAGTCAGTGGATAGTCTCTGAAAAATTGTTGCCTTTGTAGAAGAAAACCATATAGTTCTCCAGTAATTTTTTAATATTTTATGTAATACTTGGATATCATTGTTTGTAAATAATCAACACCTCTGATAGAGCCATTATTATACTTCTCAGGGTTTATTTTAATATAAGTTAAATGTGATAAATTGATTGCTTAGATCCTTGAGACTGTACATAAATTCTCAGCAAATCCTCTACAGTCTAAGTAGAGATAAATGTATGTGAACCGACCTGTAGTTAATATGAAATTTGCATTTTATATGTTGTTTGGCTAAACCTATTTATTGTCAAGAATCCTTTGCCCATTTGAAAGACAATATCTATGTCTGAAGCTATTCTTTTACTAACTGGGCCCTCTGTGGCGCAGTTCATTGACATGAGCCTTTGCATTCTATACATGAAAACTGCTTCATCATGGCTTCTACATACATCACACATTATCTGTGGAATTCCACAGCTATAGTGGAGGGAGTCATTCCCCTGCTCTACTTCTTTCTGCTTATTGTTTCACAAAATTCAATGAGAGTCACCATGCTCAATGAACTGTTGTAGGCATTTTAAGCAAGAAAAGAAATCAAGAAAGATAGTATCTCTGCTTTATGTCTATGTCAGTAAAGCTTACTAATTTTTAACTAAGTTAATAGTTACTTATCATGAAATGGACTTCTAACATTTCTTTGACACTTGTTGAAAATTTAAAAAAATGGAAAAGATAAGTTAAATTTCTTCCTTCTTGTTAATTTCTTCCAACATATTAGATGATTGATGAATTCCTTTGATTAGATTCTAAGAAGTATAGCAAGTATAGTGAGTATTTTGTTAGATATTCAGCATCTATGCTTTTCTTAGTGGTTACACATATCCCTAAAAGAAGCTGGAGGCAAAAAGAGGAGTTCTGAATGGAGGAAAAATAAAGATGGAATTTTGTGTGTTGTATACATGTCGTATGTCAGTGTTCATTCTTTTACTTATAAGCACATACATGTTTTCTTCCATAAACTCTGTTAAGATATAGAATGGTTTTCAATGAAAACAATATAAAATAAATATATTTCAATGTTTTTATAAAATATTTCCTCAATATATGATTTAAATGCATGAAAAATCTTAAGTCATTTAGTTCATTGAATGATTTAAAAGCATTGTCTTACTCTTAAAATACTTTTTCAATATTTCTCTTTATTTGGCTGTCTTTTAATGCTCCTCCTTCTTTATTAATAGAACTGTAGTGAAATGTAGTATTGCCAAGTCACAAGCCCTCTATAGTGCCCAGAGAGGGTTGAAGACTAACAATGCTGCCGTGTTCAAAGTAGGAGCTATCAGCATCAACATTCCCCAGCACCCTGCCACCTTACATAGCATGATGGTTCGAAGTTCCCACCAACTATCTAAGCAGATCTCAGATCTTATCAGACAGCCTTCTACAGCGTAAGTTATTTCTTCAAGTTCTCTGATTCTGTGTAATACTTTAAATTGGTCTTTGGTGTGTTAACAGTAGTTTAGAGGGAGTAGTAAAGTGCACAATGCTTAAGTCGTAGAATTTGAAATCAAACATGAGTCTTAACTCTAGTTTCAATTTAAGGATATGATTGGCCTTGACAGTATAACATTCATTTGTATTTTTATTATTTCTTGTTTACTTTTCTAGATCATTTTTCTGTGGCTTTTTTTAGGAAGTCTTAAGGTGGTCTTGTATTAGAAGACCTCTGTATACAGTTAATTTTTGCTATTTTTCATTATGAATTCTAGTAATTTCATAGAATAAAATGGTAGCTGTTCTAATTACATATTTTTAAGTGATTTTTTTGTTTTATAGCCCACAGCCTATGAAAGAAGATATTGCAACACCCCTACCTTCTGAAAAAACTCCGACAAGTGTTAATCAAACTCCTATCGAAACAAATGAATTTCCTCAGTTACCCGAAGGTTTAGAAAAGAAGCCCATTGTTCTTAAATTCAGTGCCATGTTAGATGGTATAGCCATTGGAGCAGCACTTTTACCATCTCTGAAAGCAGAATACAAAATGGGAAGAATGAGAAGTCATGGAATGACAGGTAACAATGAATTCAATCTCTTAAAATTTATGATTGGTTTGAGAAATTGGTAATATTTTGATGAAAAGTACATTTTGTTTTGAAGATATTATATTAAAATTTAAATAATTTTAATGAGAACACTTTTAAATTTCATTAATGATGCTCTTCAGTCAGATAAAAAATACCAGTTACATCTTCCTTGAATGACCAGCAGGGACCCTTTTTTTATTTGAACTCTTCAGAGCTATTCAACTATTGAGGCCATTTCTAATCAAACTTAAGTTAAATCAATTTCCACATTTGTTCGTTTCTTTGTAGTCTGAAAAACTTGGTTTATTTTCTCATTGGTGAATTGAGTGCAAATCAGAGGTTATTTGGCTTCTTCAAAATAGCTACTTTTATAAGATATTGTGATCCTTATATATTCTCTCCAAAAATTTTTTGCTGCTGTATTTTTATTCTGGAACTTACCATATATAAAAGGAATGTAAATTATATACACACAGTTTCAAGAATAATAAAGAACTGTGACCTTACCAACCAATTACACAAACTAAGAATGAAAACATTACTAGTACTGTGAAGGCTCCTTCAAAGAATATTATCATTACCAGATTTTCTTCAAGACTCTTAATGGAATAACCACTAACATGAATTTTGTGTTACCCATTCCTTTGCTTTTCTGTATAGTTTTACCATGTATGTATATACTCATAAATGGCTATGTTTTGAACTTTATTTGTATGAACTCCTACTAATATATTTTTTTAATTGGAAAATTTTTGCTATACATTTTGTTTGAGATTCATCTGTTCATTCATGTATCTGTGGTTCATTCAATTTTCGCTGATACCTAATAGTCTGTTAAGAGATTATATTACAACTTAGCTATTCTACTGTCGATGGATCTTTGGCTCATTTTATATTTTTGCTATTACAGTTCTCACATCTCTTAGTACATGTGCATGAGTTTCTCAAGGATATTTACCTAAGAGTGGTACAGCTAGATTGTAGGTTAAATGCATCTTCAATTTTATTAGAAAGTACAAATCTGTTTCCCAAAGTACTTGTGTTCACCAGTATTTACTGTCCTTCCTGTATTAGATAAGAATTCCCATTATTCCACATCCTTGTCAACAATTGGTATATTCTGACTTTTAAATTTTTACGTTGTGTGGTAAATGTGGAATGGTATTTCACTGCAATGTTAATTTATATTTCTTTAATTAAGCTGATTTTTTATTAAGATATTCTTATATGTTTTCTTTTGTGAAGTGCCTGTTGATGGTTATTGTTTTTTGCCCATTTTACCATTGAATCATTTGTATTTTTTTTTTTTGTCCACAGGAATTCTTTATATGTTTTATGTTATACTTCTAATATTATAAGTTTAACATACATTTTCATCTCATTAGAGGCTTATTTCACTTTATTGTCTTTTGACCAACAAATATTCTTAATTTTGAATAATTTGAATATACTGAATTTATCAGTATTTTCTGAATATACTGAATTTACCAGTATTTTCTTGGGTGATAACTATTTTTATATCTTAAAGAATACCTTACCTTCTCAGGATTATGAAGCTATTCTCTTATGTTTTCTGTTAAATGTTTTTCAATGTTTCTTTTTAAGTTTTTAGTCTATATGGAATTGTTTTTTTCTTTAATTTGATGTGCATTTGTCTAATCAGTTACTGCACCATCAGTTACTGACTGATCTGTCCTTTTTTCCTGTTGATACATAGTCCATTATTGTTATCTCTTAAGTGCTAATATATGTCGGGTCTGTTTCAAAGTTCTTTATTATGCTTCATTGGCCTATTTGCACCACCTATTTACAGTCTCATATTGCTATCTGACATTTCCTTTTTAAGGAGTTATCTTGGTTATTTTTAATTACTCCTTCGTATTCATTTTAGAAGTCAGTTTGTCAAGTTCTCTGAAGAAGCCTATTTGGATTCTTACAAGAATTTTATTAAATCCATAGATATACTTGGGGAGAATTGAGAATATAAGATTCTATTTATTTACTTGACAGAGAGCAGAAGCAGGGTGAGTGGCAGGCAGAGGGAGATTAAGAGGGAGAAGCAGGCTCCCCGCTGAGCAGGGAGCCCAGTGTGGGGCTCTATCCCAGATCACAGCCTGAGCCTGAGTCGAAGGCAGATGTTTAACCCAGGCAGAGAATTGACAATATTGATTATACTGAGAATTGATATAATATTTAACTCTTCTATTCTCGAATATATACTTCGTTGTCTCTTTAGGTCTTCTCCAGTGTTTTTCTACAAAGTTTAAAATAAAATATTTCAACCTAAGGTTTTTGTGCCTCTGTTACAAAATATAATTATTTGCATAAATTCCTAGGTACCTTATGTTATTGTTATTGTTGTTTCGTTAGTACAAATGGGATATTTTGTAAAATGGCATTTTCTAATCTGGTAGTAAGATGTACAAATGTGCTTGATCCTTTTATGTTAATTTTATACTCACCGCCATAGTGAACTTTTTTTTATTGCTAATAAGATTCTTTGGAGTTTCCTAAGTAGATACTTGTACCATTTGCAAATGATACTTTTGTTTCTTCCTTTCCAGTCCTTAAGAATTTTTATTTCTTTTTCTTATTGTGCTCTGCTACAATGTTCAGAAAAGGGGGTATTGTGGGCATCCTTGTCTTACTCTTATTTCTTAAAGAAATCAGTATTTCATCAATGAATGTGATGTTTGCTATAAGGTTTTTCTAGATTCCCTTTATCAGGGAATTTAAGAAAATTGACTTCTATTCTTAGTGTGTTAAGAGTTTCTATGAAGAGAAACTGGTGAATATTATCAGATGCTTTTTTCCTACATCTATTGAAATTAAAATGTTTTTTCCCCTTTATACCATTAATGTAAGTTGTATTACTAATTTAAACATGTGCATACATAGACATATATAAATATATATAAATACACATATGTGTTTATATATATTTACGTGTATATCTTTATTCCTACTCCTAGCATTTTAACTTTTCTTTACTGAGAGGGATTTTTCTGAACATCTAGATTTTTCTATTACTGGAAAGAGAAGCACTATGAAGGGAGCTTCCAGATTTAGCAGTGTCAGAAGTATTAGGCCTTCGGCTGTTGGGTTGACAATAAATTAGACCCATTTGGCCATTTTTTCAGGGCATCCATGTAATATAAGATTCAACAAAGACAGTAGGTCAAAAGCCAAATAGGCAGTTGGAACTAGGAAGATATGAATATTTAGGAGCAAAGTAAATGTAGTATCAAACATCTAGACAGATAGGAACACATAGTTCTTCTCGAAATGAAGGAAAGGGACAAAAATAGCAAAAGAATGACTCTACTAGTGATAAGGGATGACCTGAGGCCTAGGATTACTTCAGTCTTGATGTTTGTACTTGGTAATGCTGGTGGTAGTAGTAGAAATGGTAATTACTGTGGTAGCCACCACCTTTTCATCCTGCAAGTGATAGTCACTGAGTTGCCTGGTTGGAGTTAGGAAGAAGTTAGAGCAGTCATGATCTGTCTGGCCACTCACGGTTGTATACAACATTTGGTGAAGGAACTTTTGTTTGTTTATGCCTAACTCATTTCAAGTACAAACATTATTGTATAGTTAGTGAATATAGTGAATGTAAAGTATGAGTGATCTTTTACTAGTATTTTGAAAAAAGAAAATTATTTCTGACACAATTGAGAGCACTAGGCATATTTATTAAATTATAATATGTATATAGGCAAAATAGACTAATGATGTTTGAGTGGAGAGAACTGGTAATGTATAGAACAGTTTAAGACTTAATCTTGGGAAACAAACTGACGGTTGCTGGAGGGGAGTGGTGTGGGAGGGTTGGGATGGCTGGGTTATGGACATTGGGAAGGGTATATGGTATGGTAAGTGCTGTGAATTGTGTAAGACTGATGAATCACAGACCTGTACCCCTGAAACAAATAATACAGTATATGTTAAAAAAGAATAGTGTAAGACTTTGGTGGTTGCAAAGGAGCATGTGTATATACATTACACACTATATACAATGGGTGATAATAGATCTTGATTTTAACAAGGCTTTTTCTCCTCCTGAATACCTTCATAAATAGCTGGAGAAATATGGCTTGAATAATAATATAGGTTGTATATTTATAATTATTTGGACAATTGCATGCCAAATTATTGATTTAAGTGTTTAGAACCAACAGTAGTTTTAGTAAACTAAAGCTCATAGCATATTCTTATTTGGTATATGGTCCTGTTAATAATTATTGTTAAGGTCAAAAATACATGTGTTGGCATAATTTTATACCTGGTGAATATTTTCAGTGAGTACAAAGATTTGATGGTTTTCACTGAATCAGTGACAGGAGCCTAGTTGTTAGGTGCTGACTTCTCTGCTAATAAAGCAGAATGAATGTGAATATGGATGAGAATTTTTTTTTTTTGGTCACTTATTTTATTTATTTATTTATTTTTTAAAAAACATATATTTTTATCCCAAGGGGTACAGGTCTGTGAATCACCAGGTTTACACACTTCACAGCACTCGCCATAGCACATACCCTTCCCAATGTCCATAACCCCACCCCCCCTCTCCCAACCCCCCTCTTCCCATCAACCCTCAGTTTGTTTTGTGAGATTAAGAGTCACTTATGGTTTGTCTCCCTCCCAATCCCATCTTGTTTCATTTACTCTTCTCCTACCCCCTTAACCCCCCATGTTGCATCTCCTCTCCCTCATATCAGGGAGATCATATGATAGTTGTCTTTTTCCGATTGAATTATTTCGCTAAGCATGATACCCTCTAGTTCGATCCACGTCATCGCAAATGGCAAGATTTCATTTCTTTTGATGGCTGCATAGTATTCCATTGTGTATATATACCACATCTTCTTTATCCATTCGTCTGTTGATGGACGTCTAGGTTCTTTCCATAGTTTGGCTATTGTAGACATTGCTGCTATAAACATTCGGGTGCACGTGCCCCTTCGGATCACTACGTTTGTATCTTTAGGGTAAATACCCAGCAGTGCAATTGCTGGGTCATAGGGTAGTTCTATTTTCAACATTTTGAGGAACCTCCATGCTGTTTTCCAGAGTGGTTGCACCAGCTTGCATTCCCACCAACCGTGTAGGAGGGTTCCCCTTTCTCTGCATCCTCGCCAGCATCTGTCATTTCCTGACTTGTTAATTTTAGCCATTCTGACTGGTGTGAGGTGGTATCTCATTGTGGTTTTGATTTGTATTTCCCTGATGCCGAGTGATGTGGAGCACTTTTTCATGTGTCTGTTGGCCATCTGGATGTCTTCTTTGCAGAAATGTCTGTTCATGTCTTCTGCCCATTTCTTGATTGGATTATTTGTTCTTTGGGTGTTGAGTTTGCTAAGTTCTTTATAGATTTTGGACACTAGCCCTTTATCTGATATGTCGTTTGCAAATATCTTCTCCCATTCTGTCAGTTGTCTTTTGGTTTTGTTAACTGTTTCCTTTGCTGTGCAAAAGCTTTTGATCTTGATAAAATCCCAATAGTTCATTTTTGCCCTCGCTTCCCTTGCCTTTGGCGATGTTCCTAGGAAGGTGTTGCTGCGGCTGAGGTCGAAGAGGTTGCTGCCTGTGTTCTCCTCAAGGATTTTGATGGATTCCTTTCTCACATTGAGATCCTTCATCCATTTTGAGTCTATTTTCGTGTGTGGTGTAAGGAAATGATCCAATTTCATTTTTCTGCATGTGGCTGTCCAATTTTCCCAACACCATTTATTGAAGAGGCTGTCTTTTTTCCATTGGATATTCTTTCCTGCTTTGTCGAAGATGAGTTGACCATAGAGTTGAGGGTCTACTTCTGGGCTCTCTATTCTGTTCCATTGATCTATGTGTCTGTTATTGTGCCAGTACCATGCTGTCTTGATGATGACAGCTTTGTAATAGAGCTTGAAGTCCGGAATTGTGATGCCACCGACTTTGGCTTTCTTTTTCAATATTCCTTTGGCTATTCGAGGTCTTTTCTGGTTCCATATAAATTTGAGGATTATTTGTTCCATTTCTTTGAAAAAAAAAAAGGGTTGGTACTTTGATAGGAATTGCATTAAATGTGTAGATAGCTTTAGGTAGCATAGACATTTTCACAATATTTATTCTTCCAATCCAGGAGCATGGAACATTTTTCCATTTCTTTGTGTCTTCCTCAATTTCTTTCATGAGTACTTTATAGTTTTCTGAGTATAGATTCTTAGCCTCTTTGGTTAGGTTTATTCCTAGGTATCTAATCGTTTTGGGTGCAGTTGTAAATGGGATTGACTCCTTAATTTCTCTTTCTTCTGTCTTGTTGTTGGTGTAGAGAAATGCAACTGATTTCTGTGCATTGATTTTATATCCTGACACTTTACTGAATTCCTGTACAAGTTCTAGCAGTTTTGGAGTGGAGTCTTTTGGGTTTTCCACATATAGTATCATATCATCTGCAAAGAGTGACAGTTTGACTTCTTCTTTGTCGATTTGGATGCCTTTAATTTCCTTTTGTTGTCTGATTGCTGAGGCTAGGACTTCTAGTACTATGTTGAATAGTAGTGGTGATAATGGACATCCTGCCGTGTTCCTGACCTTAGCGGAAAAGCTTTCAGTTTTTCTCCATTGAGAATGATATTTGCTGTGGGTTTGTCATAGATGGCTTTGATAATATTGAGGTATGTGCCCTCTATCCCTACACTTTGAAGAGTTTTGATCAGGAAGGGATGCTGTACTTTGTCAAATGCCTTTTCAGCATCTATGGAGAGTATCATATGGTTCTTGCTCTTTCTTTTATTAATGTGTTGTATCACATTGATTGATTTGCGGATGTTGAACCAACCTTGCAGTCCTGGAATAAATCCCACTTGGTCGTGGTGAATAATCCTTTTAATGTACTGTTGAATCCTATTGGCTAGTATTTTGGCGAGAATTTTTGCATCTGTGTTCATCAAGGATATTGGTCTGTAGTTCTCTTTTTTGATGGGATCCTTGTCTGGTTTTGGGATCAAGGTGATGCTGGCCTCATAAAATGAGTTTGGAAGTTTTCCTTCCATTTCTATTTTTTGGAACAGTTTCAGGAGAATAGGAATTAGTTCTTCTTTAAATGTTTGGTAGAATTCCCCCAGGAAGGCGTCTGGCCTTGGGCTTTTGTTTGTTTGGAGATTTTTGATGACTGTTTCAATCTCCTTACTGGTTATGGGTCTGTTCAGGCTATTTCTTCCTGGTTCAGTTGTGGTAGTTTATATGTCTCTAGGAACGCATCCATTTCTTCCAGATTGTCAAATTTGTTGGCGTAGAGTTGCTCATAGTATGTTCTTATAATTGTCTGTATTTCTTTGGTGTTCGTTGTGATCTCTCCTCTTTCATTCATGATTTTATTTATTTGGGTCCTTTCTCTTTTCTTTTTGATAAGTCTGGCCAGGGGTTTATCAATCTTATTAATTCTTTCAAAGAACCAGCTCCTAGTTTTGTTGATTTGTTCTATTGTTTTTTTTGGTTTCTATTTCATTGATTTCTGCTCTGATCTTTATGATTTCTCTTCTCCTGCTGGGTTTAGGGTTTCTTTCTTGTTCTTTCTCCAGCTCCTTTAGGTGTAGGGTTAGGTTGTGTACCTGAGACCTTTCTTGTTTCTTGAGTAAGGCTTGTACCGCTATATATTTTCCTCTCAGGACTGTCTTTGTTGTGTCCCACAGATTCTGAACCATTGTGTTTTCATTATCATTTGTTTCCATGAATTTTTTCAATTCTTCTTTAATTTCCTGGTTGACCCATTCATTCTTTAGAAGGATGCTGTTTAGTCTCCATGTATTTGGGTTCTTTCCAAATTTCCTCTTGTGATTGAGTTCTAGCTTCAGAGCATTGTGGTCTGAATATATGCAGGGAATGATCCCAATCTTTTGATACCGGTTGAGACCTGATTTAGGACCCAGGATGTGATCTATTCTGGAGAATGTTCCATGTGCACTAGAGAAGAATGTGTATTCTGTTGCTTTGGGATGAAATGTTCTGAATATATCTGTGATGTCCATCTGGTCCAGTGTGTCATTTAAGGCCTTGATTTCCTTGTTGATCTTTTGCTTGGATGATCTGTCCATTTCAGTGAGGGGAGTGTTAAAGTCCCCTACGATTATTGTATTATTGCTGATGTGTTTCTTTGATTTTGTCAGTAATTGGTTTATATAGTTGGCTGCTCCCACGTTAGGGGCATAGATATTTAAAATTGTTAGATCTTCTTGTTGGACAGATCCTTTGAGTATGATATAGTGTCCTTCCTCATCTCTTATTATAGCCTTTGGCTTAAAATCTAATTGATCTGATATAAGGATTGCCACTCCTGCTTTCTTCTGATGTCCATTAGCATGGTAAATGCTTTTCCACCCCCTCACTTTAAATCTGGAGGTGTCTTCGGGTCTAAAATGAGTTTCTTGTAGGCAACATATAGATGGGTTTTGTTTTTTTATCCATTCTGATACCCTGTGTCTTTTGCTTGGGGCATTTAGCCAGTTAACATTCAGGGTAACTATTGAGAGATATAAATTTAGTGCCACTGTATTGCCTGTAAGGTGACTGTTATTGTATATTGTCTCTGCTCCTTTCTGATCTACTACTTTTAGGGTCTCTCTTTGCTTAGAGGACCCCTTTCAATATTTCCTGTAGAGCTGGTTTGGTATTTGCAAATTCTTTCAGTGTTTGTTTGTCCTGGAAACTTTTAATCTCTCCTTCTATTTTCAATGATAGCCTAGCTGGATATAGTATTCTTGGCTGCATGTTTTTCTCGTTTAGTGCTCTGAATATATCATGCCAGCTCTTTCTGGCCTGCCAGGTCTCTGTGGATAAGTCTGCTGCCAATCTAATATTTTTACCATTGTATGTTACAGACTTCTTTTCCCGGGCTGCTTTCAGGATTTTCTTTGTCATTAAGACTTGTAAATTTTACTATTAGGTGATGGGGTGTGGACCTATTCTTATTGATTTTGAGGGGGGTTCTCTGGACCTCCTGGATTTTGATGCTTGTTCCCTTTGCCATATTGGGTAAATTCTCTCCAATAATTCTCTCCAGTATACCTTCTGCTCCCCTCTCTCTTTCTTCTTCTTCTGGAATCCCAATTATTCTAATGTTGTTTCATCTTATGGTGTCACTTATCTCTCAAATTCTCCCCTCGTGGTCCAGTAGCTGTTTGTCCCTCTTTTGCTCAGCTTCTTTATTCTCTGCCATTTGGTCTTCTATATCACTAATTCTTTCTTCTGCCTCATTTATCCTAGCAGTGAGAGCCTCCATTTTTTATTGCATCTCATTAATAGCTTTTTTGATTTCAACTTGGTTAGATTTTAGTTCTTTTATTTCTCCAGAAAGGGCTTTTATATCTCCCGAGAGGGTTTCTCTAATATCTTCCATGCCTTTTTTGAGCCCGGCTAGAACCTTGAGAATCGTCATTCTGAACTCTAGATCTGACATATTACCAATGTCTGTTTTGATTAGGTCCCTAGCCTTTGGTACTGCCTCTTGTTCTTTTTTTTGTGCTGAATTTTTCTGCCTTGTCATTTTGTGCAGATAAGAGTATATGAAGGAGCAAGTAAAATACTAAAAGGGTGGCAACAACCCCAGGAAAATATGCTTTAACCAAATCAGAAGAGATCCCAAATCGTGAGGGGGGAGAAAGGGGATAAAAAGAGGGGATAAAAAGAAACAATTAAAAAAAAGAATAAAGAAAAAATATAAAAAAGAAAAAATATATATATATATTAGATAAACTAGTTAAAAAACGTTAAAAAAGAAAAGGGTAAAAGTTAAAAAAAATTTAGCAGAAGAAGAGAAAAAAAAATTGAAAAAGAAAAAGAAAAAAAAATTAAATTAACTGCAAGGCTAAAGAATCATGGGGAGAAAGCCATGAGTTCCGTCCTTTGCTTTCTCCTCCTCTGGAATTCCGCTGCTCTCCTTGGTATTGAAACTGCACTCCTTGGTAGGTGAACGTGGTCCTGGCTGGGTTTCTTGTTGATCTTCTGGGGGAGGGGCCTGTTGTAGTGATTCTCAAGTGTCTTTGCCCCAGGCGGAGTTGCACCGCCCTTACCAGGGGCCGGGCTGAGTAATCCGCTCGGGTTTGCTTTCGGGAGCTTTTGTTCCCTGAGCACTTTCCGTAGAGTTCCATAGGTCGGGAATGAAGATGGCGGCCTCCTAGTCTCCGGCCCGGAGGAGCCGAGAGCCCAGGGTCCCACTCCTCAGTGCGCCCTCAGAGAACAGCGCCCAATTACTCCCGTCACCCTGGCCTCGGGCCGCGCTCCGAGGTGACCGAGCCTGCGACCGGTTCAAGGTAACCCCGAGCTTAGAGCTCACTCCTCGGCTCTGTCTCTGTAGCCGGCTTCCCCGTTCTAATACCTGTAAGCTCTGCGACACTCAGACACCCCCGATCTTTCTGTGACCCTGCGGGACCTGAGGCCACGCTGCCCCCGCATGGGCTTCACCCTGGTTTAGCCTCTGGAGCGATGTCCCTCAGCGGAACAGACTTTTAAAAGTCCTGATTTTGTGCTCCGTTGCTCCACCACTTGCGGGGAGCCGGTCCCTCCCCCCACGGTCTATCTTCCCGTCGCTTTGGTTTCACTTCTCCGCCAGTCTTACCTTTCAGAAAGTGGTTGATTTTCTGTTTCTAGAATTGCTGTTCTTCTTCTCTTCTATCTCCCGTTGGATTTGTAGGTGTTTGCAATCTTTAGATAAGCTATCTAGCTGATCTGCTGCTACCTGAAGTAGTCTCAGTCTGCTACTTCTCCTCCATCTTACTCTGGATGAGAATTTTTTTTACACTTAATTTCTCTTGTTATAACTCTTCTGTGATAAGGACAGTTTCTTTCTGTTCTACCTTCTGTGAAATAAAGAACATTAGTAGGTGTTTCTCTGGCACTTTGTAGGCTTAATAAATAATACTTGCTGGCTTAATAATACTGACTATCGTACCCATACGTATATATAAGGATTTGTTTTATTTGGGATATGTATGCATTTTTTAGAAATCATTTTTTGAACAAAGGAGTGAATGAGCACTGAACAAACAGTAACTTTTCTTATGTCTTACAGGTGCACAGACCAGGTTTACATTTGAGCTGCCAAATCACAGATTACGTTTTACTTCAAAAGTTTCTGCCACAGATATGTCAACCATTCCTCCTTCTGCCAGTCTCAACCTTCCTCCTGTTACTATGTCAGGGAAATACATAATGGAAGAACATGATAGTTATTCAGATCAGGTGTGGAGTATTGATGAACTACCTTCTAAACAAGGGTACTATTTACAGGGAAATTATCTACGTTGTGTGGCAGAAGTAAGTACTTTTTAATTCCCTTATGCTTTGTCATTTAGGAGTCTTGAAGCTTTAGGTCTGACTTTCAAGACAGATCATTAAATCATTTATTCTTATAGAATTTTATACCAAATCTGGGGTATGTGTATGTACACATGTGTGTATATTTCTGTCTCTCTATAGTTTCATGTAAATATGCTTTTTTTATTAGTTATCTTTGAATTTGTATTTCTTACATTAGGTTTCATATCTTTCTCCTTAATACTTTATGGTTCATTTGGTTATAAAAAAGCTAATAGCACTTATATGCATTGACTTGAATAATACTTCAATCAATCCTGGGGCATATATATTTGTTCTCATTTTGTAAGTGTGAAAAAACTGAGGCTTCAGGAGGTTACATGATTCTTCAGGAAGACACAATCTTTTTTTCATATTTATTAACAATCTAAAGGTCATACAAATAAAATAATTACAGTTAAATTCAGACTAATTTCTTTACTAAGGGAAGTTGAAAACCAGCATATGTGATTCAATCATTATTTTTCACTTTATATTGTTACAACTGTCATAAGTTTAAAAAACCATCTGATACATATTTTTTACTTGATTTGGCAAGCAAGTCATCTGTTATTATGCTAATTTAATACAGCAGAATTAAAGCTGAAAGGAATTAAATAACTTTCCCTAAATCTTTCAACAGTCAAATGAGCAACATAGAATTCTTACATAGTGTGGGTCTCAGCTTTCTTTGTCAGTTTGTCAGAAACAATTGCAACTTTATCAAGAAGCAGTTTTCTAACTATTTCTTTTGTAAGTTTTATTCTCTAGAATGTGAAACATCTGTGAGAATGCTGTTTGAGTTCTTTGCTAGAAATATTAGAGCTATGGGAGATATTTAAGTTTGGTTTACCTTCTTTAGACCCTGCTTAACCTGCCACCTCTCTAAAGGTTAGGATTTCTTTATGTTAAAAATGAGTGTACAAAAAAAAACAGTGTATAAAATTCTAGAAGTCAGGTATTTATTTAAAAGGTAGATTATAAAGCATATTTCGTTTGTGCTTTCTATTCTGAAAAAGAAGTGCTCCAAACTCTAGCAATACTATTCTTAATGCCTCATTTGACAGAAAATAAAACAAATCTGATGCAGTATGTTGCATAATTCCTTACTAATATTGGCTATTAGTGAGGTATAAAGTTTGTAATTGGGGAAGAACACAATCCGAGATTTGCTAAGAATGCAGTTAAATACAAACTCTTGAAAGAATCTAAAGTTGCATTCCTCAGACAGTTGCCTGTTTCACTGTGGCTTAAAATAAATACACATGAAAATCATCTTAGCCCATTCTGTACTATTCTATACAAAATAAAAAGTGACTGGTGCAACTTAAACTTTATGTGACTTCTCATTTAAGTAAAGACTACTAAATCTATTTTGCTTTCTTAATTTTTTTTTAGCCTGAATATATGTGATGTATTAAAGTACACAATCACAGTGAGATATACTTGTCTTTTTAAAAATTTTTTAAATTTCTTTTCAGTGTACCAGAATTCATTGTTTATGCACCACACCCAGTGTTCCATACAATACGTGCCCTCCATAATGCCCACCACCACGCGCACCCAAACTCCCATCCCCCACCCCTTCAAAACCCTCATATTGTTTTTCAAAGTCCATAGTCTCTCATGGTTTGTCTCCCCCTCCAGTTTCCCCCAACTCCCATCTCCTCTCTATCTCTCCCCATGTCGTCCGTGTTATTTCTTATGCTCCACAAATAAGTGAAACCATATGATAATTGACTCTCTCTACTTGACTTATTTCACTCAGCATAATCTCTTCCAGTCCCGTCTATGTTGATACAAAATTTGGGTATTCATCCTTTCTGATGGAGGCATAATACTCCATAACGTATATGGACCACATCTTCCTTATCCATTCGTCCGTTGAAGGGCATCTTGGTTCTTTCCACAGTTTGGCGACTGTGGCCATTGCTGCTAACAAAGTGGCAAGTCTGAAGCATTTGTCTTACTCATAAGGGTGTTTCAACTTATCTTTACTATAATACTCAGCTTCAATTCTTCCCAGAAATCTTACATTTTATACTAATTATAGAGATATATCAAAGCTGGTTGAATATATCTGATTTGCTATTTCATGCGAATGTTAGCCTCATGAGAGCCATGATTTTGTTGTTTTTATTCACAGCTATGTCTTTAACATCTAATGATGTACAAAGTAGATGGTCAATAAATATTTGAATGTGCAAATAAATTTACTTTCATGTGTAATGATAATTGTCCATGGTTCTACCACTAACTATAATAGTAGTCATTGAAAATAAAAAGTACTCTAGACAAACTTTCAGTTTTGAGATTAGCAGGTTACATAAAGTATAAATTTCATTCACTCTCGAAAGGTAGAAAAAAGATACTTTATTAGCTCCTGTTATTAAAAAAAAAATTAAGGAATGGCCCATAAGAATGTCAGACCAGTAAATATTGGACGATCTGAATATTTTTTAACCTTATTTTCAAATAATATATCGATAATTCATTGTCTTTCTTCAGAGTTTGGGATGACCTATGTGAACAAAAGAGGTATTTACAACAAATACGGTGAGTATTGTTAATCTAATATTCTGATTTTGCTTGGCAGGTTGGTTCCTTTGAACATAATCTCACAACTGATCTTCTAAACCACTTGGTATTTGTACAGAAAGTGTTCATGAAGGAAGTTAATGAAGTAATACAGAAAGTTTCTGGTAAGATAATCTGGTACCTTGTAATATAGAATATATAGCAGATTTTTATTCTTAATGGGTCCATGATGTTTCATTTATCTATGGTATGAATATTGATCTTATCATTTAGATATAGTTGTTGAGTAACTCCCTAAAACTCTGCATTCCTTTTCTGGCTTTTCCACCTACAGATTCTTTTGCTTATTACTTTTGTCATTGTATAATATATACATTTACGATTTATAAATTTCACAAAGCTCCCTTATGCTTCTTACCCACCCCACAAAAAGAGCTAACAGTGTATGTCTATTAACCAAACTATTATTATTCATTTGGGAGCAAGATTTAGATCAATGTAAGATTTTAACTTTATACCATATGAGGATTCTGCTTGTTACCCAGTAAATCATCTGTGGCAACCCTTATATTTTTACTATGCATCAAGAGTAGATTACAAATGAGCATCTTAATAATAGTTTTACATTTAAAGAGGAAATATATGTTTGATTTTAAAAAGATTCATAAGATAAAGTATTCATATACTTTACATATACATATACATATAAGTATATCATATTCATAGGATAAAGTTTTAAAAGGTATTAGAATGGAAAATAAGTTGACTGCATAAGAATTCTTGAGGCTAAATATTTCCAGTATGGACATAATCATGTTAAAATAATAGTGAAGCCATATCTATAAATTGCTGTCAACAGGAGATTCCTCCATGTTGATGCATAAATTCATTCATTTAACAGATTTATTAAGTATTTGGGTATTCAATTATAATTTTAATGAGTTCTATGAATGACAAGAACAGGGTGCTCTGTCTGTGCCAGAGGAGAAGCTAATCTAGTTGAAGAAATCAGAAAAGACTACAGAGGAAGTCCTATTCCCAAACCTCATAAGTCTCTTTGGCAAGAAAGGAGAGGTAGAGAAGATGCAGGTAGAGCTTAAGGACAAGTATTCAATAAGGCCCCAAAGGGGGACAAAACTCATTGCAGTAGGAAATTAAATTGTGTAGTACCCATGTGGACAACAGATTTTCCTGATTCTCATGGGCTGGTTCTGATTTTATCTGAAGTCAGGGAACTACTAAATGATTATATTGAAGAGGCACAGTAGAGCTATAGAATTTCACAAGTTAAGTTTTAAAAAATCAGCTCAATTGGTAGCCTTGGAATTTTTCTGAAAATAGTTGAATACAAACCAGTAAGGAAGAAAAAAAAAATAGCAAAGTTCTTTCTGCCACTGAAGGTACCCCTGTTTGGGGAATATACAGAAGTTTTGATGTGGCCCATTTACCTGGTTAAAATCGCATTAGAACATTGAGATACGGAAGTTAAGAATATTTTAAGCTGGTTAATTTGTATGAGTTCTAAAGAATATTTTCAAGTCTGTTATTACTGAATATATATAATGAAAAAAACATATAAAAATATATAGACTCTTTTTTTTTTAAATAAATAGACTCTTAAAGTAACTTTGAATCTTTGATGGTTAAAAAGCTAGCATTGTAGAGTTCTAGTATCAGACTGGCACTGTGAGTTGCCCTTAAGGTAGTTTTGATGAAGGAGAAAGAAAAGCTTTTCTTTTCTTTTTTTTTATTTTATTTTATTTTATTTTATTTCTTTTCAGTGTTCCAAAATTCATTGTTTATGCACCACACCTAGTGGTCCATGCAATACGTGCCCTTCATAAGGAAAGGCTTTTCTTCACGTTCAAATTGCAGTCAATGAGGAATTGCAAGTATATTCCTAGGTCTATGAAGAATGAGCTGGAAAGGAAAACTAGAAATTAATGTTCTAACCATGAATGTTTACTAATCACTGTGAAGAATTCAGATACCAAAGTCATTCAGTAGCTAGGTCTAATCCCTGAACCATTCCTTCCTGACAATAGAGTGAACTCTAGGAAAAGAGCTGAAAGTAAGTCATTTATCATCTCGCTGGCCCCAGGACCTTATGGAGCAGAGATTTATAAAACCGGAGAGTGCTATTGAAAGGGAATACTTTTAACCCTTGTAGCCAAGCTTCTTAGTATTCTAATCTCTGTATTGCTTCCCTACTTTCCCATAATCTTCATAGTTATTGCCTTATTTCTTTTATTTCTTACACTTTTTCCTTATGCTTGTCTTTAATGTTAAATTTAGCTCTAGGCATTTTCTGTTGTATAGAAATACTCATTTACAGCAATAATTAAGTTTGTTAGTAAAATTCTTTTTTTTGAGGAATCAGTTCTTACAATTTTACTGTCCATAGACTCCCTGGGTTTTAGAAAGATGTAGGTAAGCACTGACCTAGTAAACAGAAGAGATTTAGTTTTGAATATGGACAGCCATCTTAGAAACATATAAGGAGGTTACCTTCTGAGAATTGGGCCAATTATATATTTAATTTAAAATGAAGTTAAAAAAAATGTGGAGTTAATGTGACTAATAGTGTCTCTAATATTTCTGTAAGCTAAAATTATGGTGCAGTATATTTTGTAAGAGGCAAAACTCTTTTAAATTTTAAGAAAAAAAATTTTCTGTGACTACGTAAAAGATACTCAAGGCAGTGATAGGATCAACAAAACAAATAGACTTTTTTAAAAAATTAACTTTTTAGAGCAATTTTTGTTTCACAGCAAATTGAGGGAAATTACAGAAATTCCCGGATATCTCCTGCTTCCAGTCATGTATAGCCTCCCCCATTATCAACATTCCCCACCAGACTGGCTCATGAGTTACAACTGATGAATCTGCATCAGCACACCATTATCACCCAAAGTCCATCGTTTACATTAGGGTTCACTCTTGGTGTTGTACACTTTGTAGCTTTAGACAAATGAATAATGACATGTATCTACCATTATAGTATCCTACAGAGTAGTTTCACTGCCCTAAAACTTCTTAGTGCTCCACCTATTTATCCCTCCCTTGGTCGCTTCCATATTTTGGCAATTATGAATAAAGTTGCTACAAACATCTGTATGCAAGTTTTTGTGTGGACATAAATTTTTAGCTCCTTTGGATTGCAACCAAGGAGTATGATTGCTGGATCATATGGTAAGAATATGTTTAATTTAATAGGAAACTACCAAAAGTCATCCAAAGTGGCTATACTGTTTTGCATTCTCACCAAGAATGAATGAGGGATATTGCTGCTTCATCTCCTTATCAGCATTTGGTGTTTCAGTGTTCCAAATTTTGGCTATTCTAATGGATTTGTAGTGGTATCTTAGTATTGTTTTAATTTTCATTTTCTGATGATATGATGATGCTCTGTAAAGGATCTTTTCTTGTGCTTATTTACCATCTGTGTATCTTCTTTGGTGAAATGTCTATTAAGGTCTTTGGCCCATCTTTTTTTTTTTTTTTTAAGATTTTATTCATTTATCTGACAGAGATCATAAGCAGGCAGAGAGGCAGGTAGAGAGGGGGAAGCAGGCTCCCTGCTGAGCAGAGATCCTGATGTGGGGCTCAATCCCAGGACTCCAGGATCATGACCTGAGCCGAAGGCAGAGGCTTTAACCCATTGAGCCACCCAGGTGCCCCTGGCCCATTTTTTAATCATGTTTATTATCTTTCTTAGTTTTTAGAGCTCTTTGCATATTTTAGACAACAGTCCTTTATCACATGTATTTTTTGGAAGTATTTTCTCCCAGTTACAGTTTATCTTCTCATTCTCTTGATTGTCTTTTGTAGAATAGAAGCTCTTAATTTTAGTGAAGTACAGTTTATCAATTCTTTCTTTCATGGATTATGCCTTTGGTGTTGTATCTAAAAAGTCCTCACCATAATGGAAGGTTATTTATGTTTTCTCCTATGTTATTTTATAGGACTTTTATTGTTTTACATTTTACATTTAGGTCTGTGATCCATTTTGAGTTAATTTTTGTGAAAGGTATAAGGTCTATGTCTAGATTTATTTTTTTTGCATGACAATATCCAGTTACCCCAGCATCGTCTACTGAAAAGACTGACTTTCCTTCATTGTATTGCCTTTTCTTTTTTGTCAAAGATCAGTTCACTGTATGGGTCTATTTCTGGGCTTTTCATTTTGTTCCAGTGTTGTATTATTTGTTTGCTCTTTCACCAACCCCACACTCCCTTGTTTACTGTAGTCTTGAAGTCAGAAAGTGTCAGTGCTCTAGCTTTGCTCTCCTTGGCTATTCTGGGTCTTTTGTCTTTCCATACATATTTTAGAATCAATTTGTTGATATCCACAAAATAACTTGCTAGATTTTTATTGGAATCACATTGAATTTAAAACTGAAATTGGGAAGAACTGACATCTTGACAATATTGAGTTTTCTTGTCTATGAACATGAAATAACTCTCCATTTATTTTGTTCTTCTTTGATACTTTTCCTCAGAATTTTAGTTTTCCTCATGTAGATCTTATACATATATTGTTAATTTATACCTGATTAACTTAATTTTTGTGATGTTAATATAAGTGGCATTGTGTTTTTAACTTCAAATTCTACTCTTCATTATACAGTATACAGTATACAGGAAAGTGATTGACCTGTAACCTTGTAATCCTATAGCCTTGCAATAATCCCTTATTGGTTCCAGCAGTTTTTTTTTTTTTTGTCAGTTTTGTCAGATTTTCCACATATATAATCTTGTCATTTGTGAACAACAAAGACAATTTTATTTTCTCCTTCCCAATCTCTGTATCTTTTCTTTCCTTTTCTTGTATTATTGCATTAGCTAGGACTTTACATATGATGTTGAACAGAAATGGTAAGAGGAGTCATCCTTGCCTTATACTTTATCTAAGCCTAGGGAAGTTTCAGGCTTTTCACGATTGAGCATATCATTTTAACTGTAGACCTTTGTAGATATTTTCAAATTGAGGAAATTTTCCTCCCTTTTTTTTTTTTTAATTTGTAGGACAAACCTTTGCTGTCACACTCTTTATTATTAGCACGTATTACCTTATTTTAAAATTTCATCACCTTTATTTTTTCTTTTAATCTTGTTTGCAGCATATATAAATGTAAACAACAGGTTCACATATTTGGTTAAAGAAATCAATTCAGTTTACTTTTTTCCCCTCAGATAAATTTTCTGAGATATATAATTACATTTGTTTAATTATACACATAATGTTTTTAGTCCTTATAAAATGTTCTTAATAAATGCCTATATATGCAGTATTATCCCTAACTTACAAAAATCTGTGTCAGTGAAATGTGTCATGGCTACAGTCTGTACTAAAGAATAAGTTAATGATCAGAAAAAAGAAAATAACTGTTTTTGAACAAAATTATTATTTTCCTCTTAAAGTGATTGCCCCAGACCCTCAATTATTTAATCTCTTTAGGTGGGGAGCAGCCTATTCCTCTTTGGAATGAACATGATGGAACAACAGATGGAGATAAGCCTAAAATTCTACTCTATTCCCTGAACTTGCAGTTTAAGGTAACATATAAGTAATTATACTTTTTGAAGTATTTTTTAAGTATTTAATGTATTCTAGTTAAAGGAATTCATATTATACATAAATGTGCGAGTAGAAAATAAAAATGAAGTATGACCCCATCCACTGAAGAGGAAAAGCTTTAGCAATTGAATGTCCTTTAGGACTTTTCTCTGTTTGTACTTTTATATATGCATATGTTTATGCATATATTTGTGCTTGGATACCTTTTCATGTCAGAACATATAGATTAACTTTATCTTCCTTAATAGCTGTACCATTTTTTATACAGTTGTAACAATTTATTTAACTGCTCCCTTCTGATAAATATATCAATTTTTTCTAATTATTATAGCTGTAAGTTACTCTGTAAGAAGTATTTTGTACATTTGTCCATTTAACATTAGTACCTTAATAGAAACCTTAGTATTTCCAGTACTTAAGATAGCAGTGTTGGGGCGTCTGGGTGGTTCAGTGGGTTAGGCCTCTGCCTTCGGCTCGGGTCATGGTCTCAGGGTCCTGGAATCAAGCCCCACATCAGGCTCTCTGCTCAGTGGAGGGCCTGCTTCCCCCTCTTTTTCTGCCTGCCTCTCTGCCTGATTGTGATCTCTGTCTGTCAAATAAATAAATAAAATCTTAAAAAAAAAAAAGAGCAGTGTTAAAAATACTGTTATCTAATGATTAATTATAATTAATGTATTTAACTCATGAATGGTTCAGATGTTAAGGACAAAATATTAAAATAAAATTTAGGAGTTAAAAAATTCCCTACTAATACGAGAAATTAAAAAATGTTTCCAGTTTTATCAGATCTTTAGACAGCCCATGTGTGTTTTAAAACATGGCTACTTTATCGTATCGAAAGGTTTCATTTGAGTGAGTGCATACTGTTGATTTAAGATTATTTTTTTCCTCCTAACCTATAATCTGCTCTAGGGTATTCAAGTAACAGCCACTACTCCATCAATGAGAGCTGTGAGATTTGAAACTGGATTGATAGAGCTGGAACTTTCGAACCGACTTCAAACCAAAGCTTCACCAGGGAGTAGCAGCTATCTGAAACTGTTTGGTAAATGTCAAGTGGATTTAAATCTGGCATTAGGACAAATTGTCAAACATCAAGTGAGTACAGAATATGCTGATATTAGAACTTTGGCTTTTAAATTTTGTATATAAACTTGAATTACTTTATTACCATACTTTAAAAAAGAATTTAACATTCCTAAATTTTCAATTTTAAATTGGAGAGAAACGTCATTTAAGAAGGCCTTTACATGGGGCACCTGGGTGGCTTGGTGGGTTAAGCCTCTGCCTTCGGCTCAGGTCATGGTCTCAGGGTCCTGGGATGGAGCCTTGCATGGGGCTCTCTGCTGAGCAGGGAGCCTGCTTCCCCCTCTCTCTGCCTGCCTCTCTGCCTACTTGTGATCTCTCTCTCTTTGTCAAATAAATAAAATCTTTAAAAAAAAAAAAAAAAAGGAGGCCTTTACTGTTTTAGTTTGGCATTTCATTGAGTGTTTTTGGGTGGTATATTGCTATAGTTTAGTGCAAGTGCAATCTCATGAAGCTTAATTCAGCATCTTCATAAATACTTGTTTATAATTGCTCTTGATTTTGTTAGAATTTTTTTTTTTATTTTAGCACTCTGTACTAACAATTGGTCAGTTTTTAAAATGTTACTAAGTTTCTTAACTGCCTGTTTAATATTGGCAGGTTTTGCATACTGTAATGTTAAACATAGAAAGTTTTACATATACCAGGTTTTACGTATGTATGTACACACATATTTGTATATATGTCTACACATGTGTGTATATATGTCTATACATGTATGTGTATATACGTATACAAAGTTTTACACACATACATACATACACATTCACAGCAATAAATCAAATTTTGTTTTATAAAAATAAAATTTTGATAGCTCATTGGGGCATTTTTTGTTATTCTTATTTTGCTAGAAATTATTATGTAGATTTTAACCTTTTTCCTTCTTTTATTTGAAGAATTAATTAAAGGAATATCAGCCGTACTTTCTAAATTGAATGGCTATGTTAAACATTATGTGGAGAAATAAATGAAGAAAAATTTCTTGCCATCTTTAAAAAAACAGTAATTTTTTTCCAAATGGAAACACATATTAAGAAAAGAAAGGATCTAATTATCTTAGAATAGTTAATATGTTGACATTAAGAATATGGACCTTGAGGGGCACCTGGGTGGCTCAGTGGGTTAAAGCTTCTGCCTTCGGCTCAGGTTGTGATCCCAGGGTTCTGGGATCGAGCCCCGCATCAGACTCTCTGCTCAGCAGGAGCCTGCTTCCCTTCCTCTCTCTCTGCCTGCCTTTCTGCCTTCTTGTGATCTCTCTCTCTGTCAAACAAATAAATAAAATCTTAAAAAAAAAAAAAAAAAAGAATGTGGACCTTGGGGCACCTGAGTGGCTCAGTGGGTTAAAGCCTCTGCCTTCGGCTTAGGTCATGAACCCAGGGTCCTGGGATCGAGCCCTGCATTGGGCTCTCTGCTCAGAGGGAAGCCTGCTTTCCCCTCTCTCTCTGCCTGCCTCTCTTGCCTACTTGTGTTCTCTGTCAAATAAAAAAACAAAACAAACAAACAAAAAGAATATGGACCTTGTCCTAGCTTTTCTATGAATTTTATGTATGACTTCATACTACTTCTTATTTACCCATTCATGTTCTTTATTAATTTCAGGTGTTTATGGTACAGAATATAAGGAATGTATCATTGACAAATAAAATTGAGAAAAGTATACAGTAGTTCATTTGATGAATAATACTATTAATTGTTAAAACTTTCAGGTTTTTTATCAAAATGTCTTCCATTACTTGCTTTTATTGAGCTTTTAATTTTATTTTAGGTTTATGAGGAAGCTGGTTCTGATTTTCATCAAGTTGCCTATTTTAAAACCAGAATTGGATTAAGAAATGCCCTCCGAGAAGAAATCAGTGGTTCTTCAGATAGGGAAGCTGTGCTTATTACCTTGAATAGACCAATTGTTTATGCACAACCTGTGGCCTTTGACAGAGGTAAGATAAAGTCCATCAACACTATCTTGTTGGATTTAAAAATGTTTTGGCAATGTTGGATAAAAATCATCTGTAGTTTACCAGTGTAAATGCTTGATAGCTGAACATCTCCTAATTCTGAAATGTGAGCATCCAGGAAAAGTGTTTTGCTTATTCATTTTTTAAACTTACTTTACATTTTAAAGTCATTTCTTTTCTACATGGGTATATAGGATGTCTGATTCAGAATTTCAATTGTAATGCTAGGTTTTTGGTTTCAAAAACTATTGCACCCATTTGTTCTGGCACTGTCTTTATTCATTTATTCTGTAAACATTTACTGTCTGGAAGTGGAATAGAGATATAGAAAACAGGATCCCTGCCCTCAAGGACCTCTCAGTCCAATGGGAGAGAGCAAAGTACACTACAGAGAGGAGTTGGAGATACCTATTCCCCAACTGAGGGAGTCTTCTAACTTTGCCTGTGCTTCTAAGAGGAGAAACGAATCCTTCAGATTTGACTTGGAGTCAGGAGTTCACCAGGGAGACAAGGAAATGAAGCTAGTCTTATTTACCTTTGTATATGACAGTCTAGAACAGTCCCTAGCTTATAGTAATAACTAAATAAATATTTACCAAATGAGAGAGAATATGAATGAATATATATTAATACAGTAGCCTAAAACATGTAGCAGTTTTCATAAAAGAAAATAATAGGAAATAAGACTGAACAGATAGAGTTTAATTTATGTATATTGGGCCTATATGTTAGAAATATAGAAGTAATGAAGAACCATTTATGAAACCATTTAAGATTTAAATTGGTGGTAGGCATTAGCTGGTGATAAGTCTGTTAGAAAACTATTCTTTTGGCAGTGTTATAGATAATGTTTTATTTTGCTAAATTCTGTGCACTTTTTTTCATTTCACATCTTACTAACCTGTCATCAGCTTTCAACAACTCCTTAAAGTATTTTCTACTCTTTGTGTCCATGACACTTGCTTTTCCTTCTGCTTCCCTAACCCCTTCAATTTTCTCCCTCTTTAGGTTCCTCCTTCTTTATGCTGCATTAAATGAAGGTTTTCCTTAAGGTTCCATTCTTGTTACAGACTCCGATGTCTTGGCCTCTCTTTGCAGGTCATATCTTTTTAATGTATACTCCTACTGTTAGGTTTCTCTCCTTCAAGAATTTTTAACAGTATAACAGCAAGCTTTATAAGGTCAGGGACCATGTTCTGTTTTCATATCATTTCTGTTGCATCCTAATGCATAACATCTAATAGGCATTTCACAAATAATCTGTTAAGTGAAAAAATGGACCTGGAATGTTTTCTTCTTTCTGCCATTATGCAGTTGCCTGCTTTCATTTGTCAAATTGACTATATCCTCTTAGATCCTTTCTAATTCTAATGCTATAATTTTCTCACGGGAGTAATTTTTACTAATCAGCCAGATTTTACAACTACTGAGTTTTACTTGCCTTCTAGCCTTACAGCTTTGATTTTAATTTTCTTTCCAATCCACCTTAATTATAAAAAGCTGTGCTGTTTTGGCTGAATTATAAGGCCGCCTATGACAACTGGAATGAACAACGAATGGCTTTACATAAAGATATTCATATGGCTACAAAGGAGGTAGTAGATATGCTACCAGGTATCCAGCAAACATCAGCCCAGGCCTTTGGGACTCTCTTCCTCCAGCTTACTGTGAATGATCTGGGAATATGCCTGCCCATCACAAATACTGCACAGGTACAAAATCAAATCATAGTCCAAGATTAAGAATACAGCATTCTACTTACCATTTCTGTGTATATAGAGTATAATAATTTTTTTTGGATTAACAGTTTATAACTTGAGTTTAGTAAATAGCAAGTAAGATTGGATTCCTTCAGCCATTATTCATCCTTAGTGTATTAAATATGAATCTCATGAGACTTTGCTCAGAAGCACTTTGCCACAGAATTATGACGAGATTGATACCTATATGATAAATCTTAAGTTTTTTTTAAGATTTTGTTTATTTATTTGACTGAGAGAGAGTTTACAAGTAGGCAGAGAGGCAGGCAGAGAGAGAGGGGAAAGCAGGCTTCCCTCTGAGCAGAGAGCCCGATGCAGGGCTCGATCCCAGGACCCTGGGTTCATGACCTGAGCCAAAGGCAGAGGCTTAACCCCCTGAGCCACCCAGGTGCTCTAGTGAATCTTAATTTTTACCTGGAAAAATAAGCAGCTAGTTTTCAGAATCTTTTTATTTTGTTTTTTAACGAACAAGTCTTTGGCATATAATTGTTAATGAAATAGAAGCAAAAGAACATTTAAGAATTTTGTTTAATGTTTAGTAACCTCATCTAAAATAGGGTGGAGGATTTCAAAATGCCTTTAAGCTGCCATATTTAATGGTAATGAAATTTCCAAGTTATGTATACCAGATAAAGCAAGAATTTTCATAATTTATGGACATGCATATGAGACAAACAGAGGACTAGAAACCCCTATCAAGGGTTGAACCTAAGAGGTTACAATTATATCAAATTCAGAGGTTTGTTTTACTGTTAAAATTTACCTTAACCTATAACCAGTTGCTGAATGAGTTTAACTTTTAGTATTTGTTAAGCAAGACATTGTGAAGAAAAATTCTGGGTCAGTGATTGACAACATGCCTCAGGAGTTGAAGAATGTTGTTTTTTTAATGGCATTATGGACAGAGCTCAGGAAAGCCATATACACCAGAGGCAGTTGTCTAAAACAGAAGCTTGGGATAGAAAACTAGATAATTAGGGGCACCTCTATGGCTCAATTAAGTGTCACACTGTTGATTTCAGCTTAGGTCATGATCTCAAGGTAGTGAGACCAAACCCCACATGGAGACTCACGTGGAGTCCTGCTGGAGCTCTATGCCAAATGGAGCCTGCTTAAGATTGTCTCCCTTTCCCCCTCAACTTCTCATGCTCTCTCCTCTAACCTTTTTTAACCTTTTGCAAGTTAAAAAAAAGATGAAGACAATTAATATTCTACTCATATGTGGAACATAAGGAAATAGCATAGAGGACCATAGGGGAAAGGAGGGAAAACTGAATGTGAAGAAATTAGAGAGAGAGAGAGACAAACCATGAGAGACTCTGGACTCTGAAAACAAACCGAGGGTTACAGAAAAGAGAGGTTGGTGGGATGGGGTAACCAGATGATGGGTATTAAGGAGGGCATGTGTGGTGATGAGCCCTGGGTGTTATACACAACTAATGGGTCATTGAACACTACATCAAAAACTAATGATGAACTATATGCTGGTTAATTGAACATAATAAAAAGAAAAGATGCTCATGGCATATGTATTCACTTCAACAATTTAAGTTTTAAAAGTAGACAACTTTCTAAGCTGCTTTTTAGTGAAGATTTCTAGTCTTGACTTTTTCTAAACTTTTGTTCCAATGAATCCTGTGAGAATTTCCAAATTTAAAACATTTTGTCTTTTATTTTTTAATATATTTTGCAGTCTAATCACACTGGAGATCTTGACATTGGTTCTGCTTTAGTATTGACCATTGAAAGTACTCTCATCACTGCTTGTTCTTCAGAATCTCTGGTTAGTAAAGGGCATTTCAAAAACTTTTGTATTCGTTTTGCTGATGGCTTTGAGACGTCGTGGGATGACTGGAAACCAGAAATTCGTGGCGATCTAGTGATGAATGCCTGTGAGTGCCTTTTATTTTCTACATGAGGGTTAGAATTTTTTTTAATTAAAAAAAAAAAAAAAGCAGAAAAACAGTGTCTTCATTTGTAAAACCAAAAGATGCTTAGCTTATAGGAATGTTATTGGACTTTCTGAAATAAGGGCTCTTTTTAGTTAAAGATAGGTCATATTTGTGAAAAACTGCAGCTTTCAGTAGTTTTGGTAAATGAATCAACTAGGCATTCTTCTTGACAGTCTAGCATTTGAAGATTCGTTTACTACCTGATTTTTTCCTATGATTGATTCGTGAATGACCAGATAAAGCATCTTTGCTCTGTGGGGATCTTCAAAGGAAGTGATAAATGTGCAAGATCCAGTTCATCATATGACATAGATCAACAGGTTGTAGATAACCATAAACAGGAACTCCAGCCATAAAATAATATTGATACGAATAAATTCACATGTCTAAATTTGTAAGCTACAATGTGTAACTTGTATGAATTCCATTGATTCCATAATACTCAAGATTGGGTGTAACTAAAGCTGTGTTTATATACAGTTTTGAAGGTATGTGGTTTTATTTTTATTTTAATATAAGAAATGTTATAGCAGAGTTAATAAATCATCATTAATCTTCTAGTAAAGAAAAACTGTTTGAGGAATTAAAGGTTGGAAACTAAAATTCCTCAGCCAGTCTCTAAACCAAAATTAATACTTACTTTATAAAAGGTGGTATGCTGTTGTTTATGCAGTTTTTTTTCCCTTCTCCATTGGAAGAAAATCTTCTTCCCAGTTCTGGATCTTTAAAGAACAAGAAAACTTTTCATAATTTTTATATCAAAAATTGAAGTTTTGGCATTTCACTTTGACTAAAACCTAGATAAAATTATGGGTGAAATTCTGTTGTGACTGCTTCTCACTTAAATAATCCATAGGTAAAATAGTGGAATTTCTGTGAAATACTTCAAGTTACTAGGAGGACTTGATATCAAAGTACTTATGCCTAAAATTCATAAGAAAAATAGCCTTCATCAGAAATCTTTACAAATAAGCTTCTATACAGTTGTTACATATATTTTTAAAAGTCACTAATAACTTTTGTGTCTTTTTTTTTCTCAAAATTAAATTACTGATTTCTAGTAAGATGATATCTTCACCTTTTTTATAATCATTAAAATGGATACATGTATTTGGAAGCAAAGAGAGAATACCATTTCCTTAACAGTTTATTATAAAGGGAAAATGCCTGAGAAATATGCCCCTGAATCAAAATCAAAAACATATATTAAAAATCTATAAATAATAACTCAGCACCTCAGTGTATATTATACCAACTAAGTAGAATACTAATATGCTGAAAATTATTTATTTTAGTTTTTGTAGGCTACTAAATGACTTGTCTTTATGACATGCTTTTTGTTTGGTGTCTTGGGAAGGAAGCAGAAGAGTTGAGTATTTTTTTTATTGATACAAATATTCTAAATTATAACAGGGGCAAAATAGTTTTTTATTAGTAATAATAAATAGAACAGAAATGACATTAAGTATTTTAAGAAAGATTTGAATTAGGGTAGAGAAACAACGAACAGTAGAGTTATGCTGTAGGATTTTTTTTTTTAACAGATCATTTTAAAATCAGGCCCTAGGAAAAAAGGTGATCTGGGTGAATTGCCTCTATAGGGGGATAATGTTTTCTAGGAAGTGCAGTAAAAATTAGAAAAATTTGTATATAGGATTCAAAGGACCATATAAGTAGATAGAAAAGATCAGACTCTTCACTAACATTCATTTATAAAAATTATATAAGCCATTAAAGTTTGAAACTGTACTATGAGGTGGAGGGGAGTAAAGGAGATGTTTGAAAGCCTCAAGCTCTCTGTTAACACCTGGGTAACATGAGATCAAAAGAGCAGGAAAATTGCTATCCTGGATTCAGACTAATGGTTGATCCAACTCAGCATTCTGTCTCTGACTCAGAGACCATAGGCAAAACAGGGAAGAGCCTAACTGATTTCCTTCTCCTCACTTTGAAGATTTGGATCTACTCCCCAAAATCTTAATATTCCTTTTTAATTTATCATGGCTCTGTAATATATGAATTTATGTAATTTTTTAAAAATTAATTTTTAAAAATTCTCTAAAATTCTTGGGATTGAAAGTCCTAGAAGTTTTCTACCTTTTTTTTTTTTAAACTAGCTTTCATTTGGCCTCCATTATGTTCCTCAAATTTCAGAAGGTTTTCTTTTCATTATAGCATTCTTAGATTTGAAAGAGTTACCTCAGTCCCTTTTGTTCTGATTTATAACCATGACTTTAAAGGTTAATTAGGCAATCTTTTACCCTAAGACAAGACATTGTTCTCTCAAATTCTGTAATTTGTATGTGAAGCATAGGTACCATATGGTTCAAAAATATAATTTAGATTTTAAAGTTATTGGCACTATCTTTTAAAAACCTACATAATAGATATTGTCACTTAATAGACTGTTTCTCTCAAAATAAGCTATAGTATTTCTGCAACTCAGATTTGAGTAACATTTGAATAGCAACTTAGGTTACAGAATGAATTGTAAAAGGACATTTCATTTAAGATTTATGACTGTCAGGTTTAGACTGAAATTTTGTTTCTATGAAGGATTACTGAGAAAGAGTCTTAATCCTGTTCCTTAGGCTTCACTTTTTGAAAAGTTGTCTCAAAGATGGTATTGCCCCTTTACTGTTTAAAATTGTTGATTTAGTTCACCTCTTTTTTTTCTTTTTTTTCTTTATTTCTTTTTTTTTTTTTTTTTTTAAGTTGAAGTTATCAGATTAAAGCTAAGTGGTAGTAAATTTTTCAGAGTTAAAGTTAGATATGTTCCGGGGATAGGTCCATGACCTTAGGAGCTTAATTGTTATGAGACTGACATCATGGCAGTCAGTCATTTTTTTCCTCATAAAATGATCCATGGAAAGACAAGGCTAATAAATCGTGTCTGTGACCTAAATGTGTAAGTTCTTATTAACAGAAAATTATTTTTAAACCATCTGCATTCTCAAAGTGCCATTCACAGGATGGCACAAATTATCATAGCATCTGGAAACTAGAGTTTCAGAGTCAGTCAGGTATTGTCACATGCAGAGTGTAAAGATAAAGCTGCAGTTAAATTCTTAAAAGCATAAAATAAAAAATGTTGAGATACGGAATATTATAAGACATCTAAGGTAGATGTTTCATGTTTCATTCTGCAGTTTAGAAATTGAGACCTAAAGAAGCTAGTGATCTTATTTATATTTAGATAATAATCTTTGGTATTATAGTACAGTATTTAATTATAATATAGTATTTAATCACAAGCATAATTTTATTGGAAACTATTTTTGGGGTGATTTTATGCAGGTGTAGTTCCAGATGGCACCTATGAAGTATGTTCTAGGACTACAGGACAAGCAGCTGCTGGTAAGTTCATGACTGGTATTACCTTTTTTACATAAATAAGTTAGAATTCTGCTTTTTTATACCTATATATGTAAATATACATATATACACACATAGATAAGGCCTTTATATTAACCTTGAGTCTTTAATTCTGGTGTTCCCTGATTTTAAAAAACCATTTTTATAATAATATTAGCATATTTTTATCTATTTAACAATCATTTATTAGACACTTGCTGATATACTGCAAAAAGTTTTAGGAAAGACAAAGGCAAGGTATACTTTTCTACTCTGTATAAATTTGAATTCTAATGCAGTTGAGGCTCTGCAGCATGACTAAGCTATAAGTGGTAAGTTCAATAAAATATGAAATTCTAATTGCTTCTGAAATCTGAGGAAAGAGAAAAAATTCAAATTTGGAGAGATACTAGGATTAGAGACATAAGAGGCAGAGAGAGAGGCAGAGGGAGAAGCAGGCTCCCCACAGAGCAGGGAGCCCGAAGGCAGGATTGATCCCGGGACCCTGGGATCAGGACCTGAGCCAAAGGCAGACACTTAACCAACTGAGCTACCCAGGTGGCCCAGAGAAAGCTTCTTTTAATATTTAACAAGTATTTGAACAGGGACTTGACAGACAAAATTGTTTCTAAAGCAAAACCTGGAAGGGTATGGGTCAGAAAATTCAGGCAGACAGAATATTAGTTATGCTGTGAAACCAGTGTCTAGTCAGAATTGTCCAGACTGGGTAGACAGAGTTATGTGAAAAGTAATATGGGAAAAATATTAAAGGATAATAAGGAGTCTGAACTTAATTTGGTAGAAAGTGGGAGAGCCACTGAATTTTTGTGATCAAGAAAGCAGACACTTTCAAGGATTAGAAAGGAAAAAAAATCTTGGGAAACTGGTTAGAAGATAACTATAGAAGTTATAATCTGTTTTGACTAAGATGATAGTACAATGTAAATTTTTATTGATTTTACTTGGTAAAGAGTAAGGGTGAGCTAAAGGGAGCTATTTAAGGGCTCTCAAAATGTCTGTGCGAGTAGAAGCTGATTAAAGTTAGTAGAATTCCTTTCTCTCCTTACTATTTCTTGTTATCCTCCCCAAACCTAGCCTTGGTGCTCATCCTAAGTAACTTGCCTCAGAAAGTAGCAAGGCCAACAGTCCCATTGATGAAGAACTGAAAAGGTTAGGAAATTTCCAGGAGTAATGTTAGAAGAAATGGGTGATAACTGAGGTAAATGTATATGTATTTGGAGAAGGGTCACATAAAAATCATTGTCAGGACTCTGGTTTATGAGTGACAACAACCCATGCAAACTAGCTTAACCGAAAGGGAGAGTTTATTAAAAGGATAATGCAGATCACAGTTAAGCTTCTAAATGGCTATCTCAGTGAAGATAAGGACCAAGGTCAGTTCAGAGGCTCTCAGGAACTCCTGGATCCAAGATTTCGACTGCCACCAGGGCTTTCTTCTTTGCTCCTCTCTGGCTGCTTCATTTTCTTCATACTTCTGACTTTCTCCTTACACATGCCAGAAGATGTGGCTGCTAATAGCCCAATGAGCTTCATTCCCCCTCCCTCAAGCACTAGAAAAGGGACCTTTTTTTTTTTTTTTCCCTGAAGTCCAGAGAAGGGTTTTTAGATTTCCAACTTTGACTCTCACCTGGCCTACTTATCTAATTCTGGCTAATGAGTGAGGGTCATGGAAATTCCCATTGTAGCCATGGGAGGGTAGATCAGTTCAGGATTGGGGAGAAGAGGGAAGCCATTGTTCACAGGAGAAAGAAGGGTGCTGCACAGAGGAAACAAAGGTGCACACTCTGCAGAGGGAAATCAATCCCAGACCTAGTTGTGAGAGAGATTAGTTGTTAAATAAGGCCATCATCCATTTTATTCCTGAAATATAGATTGATTTAAATATCTGAACTCAAGACTTACCAAAAATGCCACTTCTCTTTATTTAAACAGAAAGTAGTAGTGCTGGAACGTGGACACTCAATGTTTTGTGGAAGATGTGTGGGATCGATGTCCATATGGATCCTAACATTGGCAAAAGACTTAATGCTCTGGGCAATACCCTTACAACACTGACAGGAGAGGAGGACATAGATGACATTGCTGATCTAAATTCAGTGAACATAGCTGACCTGTCAGATGAGGATGAAGTTGATACTATGTCTCCCACTATCCATACTGTAAGTACATTCACTGTTAGACTTTTCTGGACTGGCCTTTACCCTGAGACAGGGAAAAGATTGACTTAATGTTATTTATTATATTGTAGTTGATAATTGTAGAGGAAGGAAGAGAGTGATGGTTTCCTGTGTCTATATTTTATAATTTTTTAAAATTTCATAATATTATCTTTTCATTGATACTTTTCTTATTAGCTGTCAACAGACTTGTACCCTAACCTATAGGTAATGTACTAACGGTAAAAACAAAGTGAAAGCAAACCTGTAGAGACAGACAGTACATTAGTGGTTGCTGAGGGCTGGGGGAGTTGGGGATGGGGAATGGAGAAAGACTGCTGTTAGTTATGAGGTTTCATTTGGGGGTGGGTGGTGAAAATGTTCTAAACAGATTGTGGTGACAGTTGTACAACTTTGTGAATATACTCAAAACCAATAAATTGTTCATTTTAAATGGGTGAATTTTATAGCATGTGGATTATATCTCAATAAAGATGCTAAAAAATGAATCTGAAAAGCAAATTGCATGTAAACAAAATATACATTTAAAAAATGTATTTCCCTCTGTACTGTATATTTTATAGTATAAATTATTTGGTAGTTTAAAAGCAAGTTACTCTCGGCTTTTATTCTGATATTGGTTTAAACATTTTTAAAATATCTTTTAACTGTTTCATGAAATAGTCTTGTTCTTGGAAAGAAATTTTTAAAAAAATTAATGTTACTGTTTATTATTTAGAGTTCAGATGGAAGTTCAGTAAGTGGAGATGGCCACAAGCTCACCTTTGGGCAGCGACTTGTAAATCACCTGCTAGGCCTGACGCCCCCAAATCAGCGCCATTCTGTTCCTGCAGAGTATCTGTGTGACCCAGAGATGTGGGGCTCCCCTCAGTCTAGCCAGTCCCATTTGAAAGCATGCAGAGCTCACTCATGGGGAAATGTAGGTAGCAGCTACATAGATTCCTTGTGAAAATGAAGGGATTTGAATCACTGGAGAATTCCAATCATCTTACTTGATATAGATGGCTTTGATTCTTGCATGCTTCCTTTGATTTAAGGTGTTATTCTTGTGATAGTATAGATTTGTGGTGTGACCTGAAAGTGGTATTGACAGACATGCTTTTGATTTTTCAGGAAGCTGTAGATTATCGAAGACAAGGAGCATCTTGTAGCCAGCCAGGAGAACTTAGAGGAAGAAAAATTATGAAGCGTATAGTCGATATCAGAGAACTGAATGAACAGGCAAAAGTAATAGATGATCTTAAGTATGTGTAATGATTTTTAATATAATATTTTTAATAATGGAATCATAGAATTTTAAATAGGGAGAAAACTGGATTTGGGCCAGTATACCCCCCTTAATTTATAAATGAGATCACCAAGGTCCAGTAGAGTTTGATAACTTGCCTGAGATCATACATTCCTTACTGACAAAGTTAGGTGTGAAGTTCTGTCCAGTTCTCATCGCAACTCCCCATTTCTGGGCAGTTTAATGACAGACTATGTATCATATATACATATCTCTACATATGTGTATATATATCTAAATATACCTTCACCTATGTATATTAACATACGTGTTAGTCTTTTGCTAACATTGGTATTTCTGGAATGTAAAATTTTTTTTTTAATGTTCAGTTAACCAACATACAGTGCATCATTAGTTTTGAATGTAGTGTTCAGCAATTCCTTAGTTGCATATAACACCCAGTGCTCATCACAGCACGTGTCTGGAATGTAAATTTTTAAGGAAGGAAACAAATTTAGCATTTATTAAGTACCAATTGTGAACTGACATGTTATTTCAGTATAATCCTCACAAGATTTCTGTGAGGTTAGATGGCATTATCCAAACTTTATAGATGAGAAAACTGGCTCAGAGAGGTTAAAGAAGTGGGATTTGAACTTGTGTGTGTCTGAAGTCAGAGTTCATGTTTTTTATTTTTGCCTGCTTGTATTAACAATTCTCTAAAACTAAGATGGATATAAGGTGAGTAGGGAGGTCGGGAGTAGGTGGTGGTAATATTTTTTTCTTTATCTATTGCCTGCTGCATATTATTGATTAAATAATACTTGCTCTAGAAGACAAAGTATCCTAATCGTCAAACTTTGAAATTTTTGTTTTCCCAAAAGGTGATAGTCATGCCTCATCTTTTCTGATCTTCATATACCACCTGTGTCTGTGGTTTTTGCATTCAGGAACTCTAAACAAATAATGTGCATTTTGTACAATGAAAGGTATTACCTAAAAAGTGATCTGTAAATTAATTATGATACAATGATTCACATTTTCCTGTTGACTTACATTGCAGTGTGAGTTTTGCTCTTGGGGGTTAAAAGTGACTTGTAGCAAAATATACATCCTCCCTCTAAATTTTACCTGAGGCTTAAATATATGTATAATTTTACATTCAGACATTATTCTGCAGAGTGAGTCCATAGCTTTCATGAGATTGTCACAGAAGCTATTAATGCGGAAGTGGGAAAGAGCTATTTCCTAAAATATTAGAGAGCTTTTTAACAGTTTACTAGGTATGAGTGTTAACTTTAAGGATTTTGGCCTGTCCATATATCTTTGATATTCTGAAAGTGAAAGAATTAAAAGGGAGCAAATATAAATCAATCTTACTCTGTCACCCCTTTATACTAATTGCGGTATTTATTTTGCATCCAGAAAATTAGGTGCAAGTGAAGGGACCATAAACCAAGAAATTCAGCGTTATCAACAGTTAGAATCTGTCGCTGTGAATGATATTCGAAGAGATGTTCGTAAGAAATTACGGAGGTCCAGTATGCGAGTGAGTAAACATTTAAGAATTTTATTATTGGAGTAGACCGTTCTTTTATTTTTCACTTTATGAAACTTTGTGACCATACTTAAGTTCTCTTTCGTTCTCCATTTTTAGTGATAATACCACTTGATTTGTACATCCCATATCTACTAGGTACTAGGTGCTATTTAAAGCACTTTACATTTAACAACCCATTAAATTTTACAATAGCCAAAAGAGGTAGCATGTATTATTTTCCCCATTTTAAAAATGAGGACACTGAGACAGCAGTCAAGTATTTTGATGAAGGTTATACAGTCATTAACCTTGGTGGAGCCAAGATTAAACACAAACAGTGGGACTCTGCAGTCTGTCCTTAGCCACTACTTTTTATCACCTTTCATAAAACTGTAATGTCTTTTTAGTGTCTTACTCAAATATGAGTCTTTTGACATGTCCATTCTATTCCAGTCCCATTTTCCACAGCTGACTTTACCTTTTAGCACTGCGTACTCTCAGCACTTCATTCTCTTTTCTTTGCACATTTAGTTGTACTAACTAGAATATGAGTCTCTTAAACAACAAGTTATTTATCTTTGACCCCATTTCCTACCACATTTTTTTGGTCCAGTTGCTGAATAAGTCCAGTTGCTGAATAAGTGAAAGAAGTATGTAGATAGATATACTATAAACATATAGTAGAAAATAATTCTAAAATGTATTCAAATGGAGGTAGGTTGCCTTGGGTCAAGGTGGTCTTGTTAGGGGAAAAACTACTTTTTTCAGAAGAGATAGGTTCTTAACCCTTTTTTTTTTTTTTTTTTAAATAATCAGCAGAACCCTCCATTTTTTAGTGGAACCCTAATACATAAAAAGCATTAAATCAGAGCTGCTAGGACCAGAAGAAGAGGGGAAAGCTTGCAGGGATTCAGGGTTTATTGGCTTGACCTTTCTTGACCACCCCGAACTCCCAGACATCCTAGTTTGAAAACTGTTCTAAATTATTTATTCAAATTGAAGATAAAATCCAGTTTGAGTTATTCATCACTGGCTTCTGATGGTAATAAATGGATAGTGATGATCTATAACGCATAAGTCTTTGTTTAAAATTTTTGCTACTGTATACCTAACAATCATACAATAAAATTAAAGTACTGCTTATGCACTATTTATAAGGTAGTTTATATTTGGTAATTGACTGTTAAAAATAAAACTGTGTAGAGAGAATTAGAGAAATTCTTGAACTTTTATCAGTGTTCTTAGCATATATCTCATTTGTCTTCCCCCCCCCCTCACTTCCTCCTCAGTCCTCTTGCATTCCACATCTCCATTGTTTTAGAATCATTTCAATATCTAGACCCCAGTTACACATTTAGAGATAAGTAGATTGTTGAGGTCACCCCTTCCTTTCCTTTCTTATAATGGAGTGCTGTGGCAGGCATGCCTGTGGGTGGTACTTAAGATGATCAATGGTTCCCCCACCCAACTGGTCTCCCCATCCCAGCCTCTCCCTCTACCCTTCCTGCTCTCCTCTGATCTCCCTTTTACCTCCTCCTGCCACCCAGCTTCTCCCAGAATCTTTCCTTTTAATTCTCTTTTTTTTTTGGCCTTTCTTTCCTTTGTTTCCTTTCTTCTCACCTTATTTCTGTACCCCTCATCCTGTTCCCAATCTTTTTCTTTTCTCTCTCAGGCCAGACGGTGAACCATATTTCCATTGTACAACCCTTCTAATTGACATTAGGTCTAAAGAGTGGCTGAGTCCTGCTCTACTTTGATCCATCTGTACTGTTAAATGATATTTAAAGACAATTTTTTTTTTTACAGATTTTGTTTATTCGACAGAGAGAGGTCACAAGTAGGCAGAGAGGCAGACAGAGAGAGAGGGGGAAGCAGGCTCCCTGCTGAGCAGAGAACCCGATGCGGGGCTTGATCCCAGGACCCTGGGACCATTACCTGAGCCGAAGGCAGAGGCTTTATTTAATCCACTGAGCCACCCAGGTGCCCCTAAAGACAAATTTAAAGTAGCATGTTACTGACTTGGGGAAAACATACTATTTTGTTGAATAGAATATTTTACCTATAATCAGATATTATGACAATAAGCAACTGTCTAAAGTCACTCTTCCTCTCCCATTTCATTAGGCTGCTTCTCTAAAGGATAAGTGGGGTTTGGGTTACAAACCAAGTTATAGCCGTTCAAAAAGCATTTCTGCTTCTGGAAGACCTCCTCTTAAACGAATGGAAAGGGCAAGGTAATACCTATTTTCATCCACTGAAACAAGTAATAAAATTGCTGACTCCTTTATGAAGATCCACTACTAATTTATTGTGTTCTACTTGGGGAAATTACATAATTAAGGGAGCAAAAATTAACCTTATTAGTCAAATACCGGTAATAATGGATACTATCCAACTAAAAAGTTTATTTGAGGAATTCTTCTAGTGTATTTATACCGTAGTCACTGTGTGCTTTTTAGAGAAGAAGTACATTGCTATTTAGACAAGTTTATGTGTGAACTTACGGACTATTCAAAGAAATGAGTATGTGCAGATTAGTAACTGCTGCGATAAGTTTGCCATTTTAGAAGAGATGTGACTACATACATATTTAGCATATGAAAAAATGGAAATTCTACATATTAAAGAAAAATACTGTCTTACTAATAAATGAGCATTTAAAGTAAGAACTATATATTTTTTTAATATGCTTTAGTTTCAGAAAATCTCATGTTAATCAAAACATTCAGTTTTGTTTTGTTTTTTAATGAGATGCTAAAGATTAAGGAATGGGATACCAAAAATTTAATCCTTGGATAAGGTAAGTATTTAGAAATATTTAGTGTCAGTAAAAAATTTACTGACATTTGTTAGACTTTTATAAAGTCCAGGGACTTTTTAAAAAAAGAATGCTAATGTTTAGTAACTTCATATTTTTCTTCCAGTTCTCGAATAGGAGAAACTGAGGAGCTCCCTGAAATCCGTGTGGATGCAGCATCTCCCGGACCCAGAGTAACTTTCAATATCCAAGATACAGTAAGAGAGATACTATTTGTTAGAGATACACAGTGTCAAATAATTTTTAGTAATTACAAAATTACAGTGGTTACAGTTTCAAAATATGAATTCCTACCTACAGTGAAAGTGCCAGTTGTGATGGGTGAAGTGTCTTTAAATTTCCAAACAGCAAGACACTGCCTCTGTGCTAGCATTTGAGAGCCATGCTGCTCATGTTAGTGTTTCGCACCTAGAATAAAGATTCCATACTGCTTGATCTTAGATAGAAAGACTTCGTTGAATAATTTTCCTTTCAAGTATGAATCCACATTAAACTAGGTCTTTTACACCAGTGTAAATGTGGAATGTTTATACTTTATCTATTTATCTTATTATGTATTTTAGTTCAGAATATATAGAGGTAATAGCAGAAACCAGAAGTTAGAAGGTCAGCTTAAAAGTTATATTTAATTTTGTATGTGTTAAAATTTATGTTAACATGTTTGTTTTGTTTTTTGAATGTTTGTTTGCTTTTAAACCATTGTTTTTTTAATTTTTCATGAGTTTTTATATATTTTCTTATTATTTTAATTAAGTTGAAAAAAACAATATGGGGAAGTACGCCACAATCCAGCTGTCCTGGGGAAGGGTATTTTCAGGTACTTATTAAGAACAACATAAATTTTGCTTTAAAACTAATTAGCCACCCTGAAAATCTGCTTTCAAAATGTCTTCCTTTCATTTTATACTAAACTCAGACCTCAAAAATATTTTACATAAAGCTTTAAGATTGAATTCTTTTTCATCATGTATATTTTATAAGCTCTTGCATGAAAACATTTTAGTTCTGTATTTATTTATATAATATTAATTATTGAATCTCCAGAATTACTAAATCAGCTTACCAAATTAACCAAATCATAAATCAAAAACTCCTATTTATTAGTTATTTGCTAATCCCTAAGTGAATCTGTTTTCCCTACATTCAATGACAAAATGAATCTTTTCTTTAAAAAAAATTTTAACTAGGGGCACCTGGGTGGCTCAGTGGGTTAAAGCCTCTGACTTCGGCTCAGGTCATAATCTCAGGGTCCTGGGATCGAGCCCCACATCAGGCTCTCTGCTTAGCAGGGAGCCTGCTTCCCCCTCTCTCTCTGCTTGCCTCTTTGCCTACTTGTCGTCTCTGTCTGTCAAATAAATAAATAAAATCTTTAAAAAAAAAAAATTTAACTCATTGAAACTAGAATCAAACTTCTCTCAGAACAACAAATTAATCATTGAATGCTATTTCTTTGGAGTCACTGTGTACATATAAAAAAAGCGTACATTTATTTAAAAAATCCATTTAAAAATTATGTTCAAAACAATATGGAAAATGTGCCACCCAAGGACTTAAAAGTTGAATTAACATTTTTACGAACCATATATTTTCCCTGAATATGTCATGAAAGTAAAATTAAATTTTAAAAATATATCTGTACACTAGGTATATAAATCTTTGTCTAGAAATTTTCCATCAAGTTACATTAAAAACTGGCACTTATTCCACATACATTTTGTTTCCCTGCCCTCTTAAGCTATAGTTTTAGTACATATCCCGCCATTACACTGAACTTAGTCAAACTAAATTTTGTTTTAGAACTGTAAGATTATAGGGGTGCCTCAGTGGCTCAGTCAACTAAGCGTCTGCCTTCAGCTCGGACTCTGATCCCAAGGTCCTGGGATTGAACCCCACGTTGAGCTACCTGCTCGGCAAGAAGCCTGCTTCTCCCTCTCCCACTTTCCCCTGCTTGTGTTCCCTCTCTCACTGTTTCTCTCTCTCTGTCAAATACATAAAATCTTAAAAAAAAAAAAAAAAAAGAACTGTGAGATTATGGGGAGCTTGATAAACATGTCCTTTTTTTCTAAATATGAACTTGGAAATAAATCATTTAAAGAACTGAATCGAGGGATTCTCCTAATTGATATTTCCCCATCCATTTTTTTTTTTATTGAGACATGACGTTATATCAGTTTCAGATGTAAAACCAATGATTTGATTTATTTGTATGTTTTGAAATGATCAAGTATGTTTTGAAATGATCAAGTAATTCTCAAAGGCATTAATATTTGAATTGGTTCAAATCCTATTTTTAAATAGTAATGTAAGCTATTTGTTTAAAAAAATAGCATATAAAAATCCCAAATTATAGATCATTAAGGCATGGTTAAATGTAAAATAAATGTAAAACAAAGGGATTGCACAGATTCTTACCTTTAAAAAATTGAAGATGTTCTGATGAATAAAATCTGTTTTACTTAATTACTAAATAACATATATATTATAAAAAATAAGGAAAAGCTGAATTCTGTATGTAAGACATTTTTATTATAGTACTCTATTTTTGTGTATCTAATTTTGTTGTATTTAATAGTATCAACAAATTACTTTACCTTGCACATAACACTTTACAAAGGCTTATCGCATTTTCAAAGGATATTTGAGCAAGTCTCAAATTGGAAAAATAAATTAGGTCATAGGAAGTTTTGTTATTGTTGTTTTGTTTTGTTTTGTTTTTGATCTACTTAAATACAGTGGCCTTCTGGTGCAATTCTCAGTGACATAGTGTTTATAATAAACTATTCTCCTTAAAAAATAGTGTTTATAAGTTTGATTCATATCTTTAATTACATAATGATTGACACATCTGTTGTCTACAGTTGTCAATCAAATAGAGACTCTTTTTTTGGGTGGGGTGGGGGACTCATTTTTAAAAGCTAGCTATAAAAAGCATCCAGAAGCATGAAGTACTTTCTCAAGGGACACTGCATGCTCTTCCATCACTAATTACTCTCTTGCCCTTCTGATTTACAGTTGATCACATTCTTTGCTTTGTCTCCACAGCATGTTTAACTATGCTTAAAGAATTACACAATATGTACTAATTAACAGGCTGATGATATGTTTATATAATGTAAAATTTCACTATAATTTTTAGTATGTCAGTAGTGTGTCTGTCTGTGGTAAGACCTTCCTTCCTTGGTGTGCCATTTCATATGATGGTTCAGAGTGAGGAAATTCAACTCTTGAGAGAATTTTAAATGCTTAAACATATATTTTTTCTTTTTCTTTTTAAAGTAAGAGATGTATAATGTGAACCTGACTCACATCTTCTCTTTTTACACTCAGTTTCCAGAGGAGACAGAACTGGACCTTTTGTCAGTAACCATTGAAGGACCATCCCATTACTCCGCAAATAGTGAAGGATCATATTCTGTGTTCAGTTCTCCCAAAACTCCAGGAGGCTATTCATCAGGCATTCCTTTCCAGCCTGAAGAGGGCCGACGGGATGACAGTTTGTCTTCTACTAGTGAAGATTCTGAGAAGGATGAAAAGGATGAAGACCATGAGAGGGAAAGGTTTTATATTTACCGGAAACCCTCGTAAGTGGCCTTTTTGTTTTGAGACCCATCAGTAGTATTTCAGAGTCTAGAACCGAGCTTTGCAGAGTTATGTGTAACTGTTAAATTTTACAGAAAAAAATCTTAATGTGCCTAGCCAAAGTGAGACTAAGAAACATATTTATGGTTTATTAATGTAATTTAGCTCCATATGACATTATTTTTTTTCTTTCCCTATTCTTTGTTCTTTTAATAAAATCAGAAAAATAGCATTTCACAATTTGCAAAAATGCAATCTCACAAATGTAGAATATAGTTCATACATTGACATTCAGACTCCTCAATAGGAGTGATTATGCCTGTGTCCTCAGCACCTAGCACGTCAGCTGGCACATAATAGTTACTGAGTGTATGGTTGTTGAATAAAATGTGACTCCATCAAACTTGGGAAAAATTTCAATTAGTATGAGCTAATTGAGTAATATGTGTGAATTTATAAAATGATAAAATTTATTTACAGACTATTGCTCACATAACATATTGGGAAATAGTTTGTTGAAAATTCTTCGAATTTAGTAAAATGTAACAGTCAGTTCTTTCTCTAGACACACATCTCGTAAAAAAGCAACAGGCTTTGCTGCTGTTCATCAGCTATTTACAGAACGCTGGCCCACAGCTCCAGTCAACCGAAGTCTTAGTGGCGCAGCTACAGAGAGAAATATTGACTTTGAACTTGATATACGGGTGGAAATTGATAGTGGAAAATGTGTTCTCCACCCAACTACCCTTCTACAAGAACATGATGATATAAGCTTGAGAAGGTAAGAATTTGGTCAGAAAAGGAGCATTTAACTTTATTGCTGTTTCCCTGAATTACAAAACTTTTTCACCCGTCTCCCAAAATACAGATTTAAAGAGTGGATTTAATCAGAGTTTTAAGTTTGAGTGGTTACTTGTATAACTTACTATTTCCTTAAACAAGTATATAAAATTTTCTGGCAACTAGAAATGCATTTCTACTTTAGATTCTAGCAATTTAATTAAAAGAGTTGTGTCTTTGTAATTCTCTTTTAAATAAGCCCAAATTTCTCAGTCTCTGTTCTTGTATTGTGAGTATTTCTGTTTTAAAGAACAGTGCAGTACTCAGAGATTTCTTGGTTATTCAGAGTTTTGGTGAATTCGGAAAAAAAATCGAGATTGGGAAACTGGGGACAAAGAGGCCTAAGTATATTGGAATGTAGCTTCAGCATTTATCTCCATCATTGAAAAAGTGGTGGTATAAATAGGTTTAAGATTAGATTATTTTTTTCTTTGAATTTTTGCCTTTATCTCCTAATCTTAAAAAGAACTAAAGAAAATAATAATTGAGACAATAGATGGGAAGTTACTAGAGATGTCAATTAAAAAGGGGGCAGAATGCTGACAACTGTTGAAGCTGGAAGATGGAGCCATGGGGGTTTACAGTTTACCATTCTGTTTACTTTTCGAATGTTTGAAATTTTTCCCAATAAAAGATTTTTATGGGCACCTGGCAGGTTCAGTCAGTAGACCATGTGACCTCGAGCCCCATGTTGAGTATAGAGATTACATTTAAAAAAAAAAAAAAGATTTTTAAGTGGTTTTTTTTTCTAAGGAGGGTTTTATAAAATGAGAAGATAAAAAAGGCACTTAAACAGTTAAATTCCTACAAATGTAGTAGTAATGATAAAAAGCATGTTAATTCATTAAAATAGATTGCTGATATTCAACTGATTTTACCTGTGTAAAGGGCAATTTCATTTGGCTCAACCTAATACGTTCATGTGAAACACCTGTGACCTCAGGAAAGACTAAAGGTGGCTGCCCTGTGTAGTTACAGAGCATACAACATGAATGTCATCCATGCATGGTGTTAGCCAGTTTTACTACAGGCACTAATGAGCTTTCCTTTTTCAGTTTTACTAATGAAGGATTATATTCAACTTGCTGTATAAGTAAAAGTTTGATTATAAACAAAAGGAGATGAATGCCTTTTTTAAAAAGATAAAAATCATTTTTCTATTTATAGGAGTTATGATAGAAGTTCCAGGAGTTTAGATCAAGATTCTCCTTCAAAAAAGAAGAAGTTTCAAACCAATTATGCTTCTACCACCCATTTAATGACTGGCAAGAAAGTACCATCTTCTCTACAGACAAAGTCTAGTGACTTAGAAACAACAGTATTTTACATTCCTGGAGTTGATGTAAAGGTAAAAACCTTAAAGTCTAGGATTAGATTATTCTTCACAGTGTTTATTTTCTATCATGTGTGTTCTTCCTTTACCGATTATATTAAAGTGAGACTTTCCAGCATTTTTCTCTGATATAACTATATTCTGAACTTAAGAAGATCCAAATTTCAGGTTTCCACTTCTTTTATACAGCTTCTTCATTGAACTTTGTTAGTACGAAGTTACTTTTTTATGCATTGATAGTCATATCATTTGCTAAACCTTTCCTTGTCCAACTTAATTAAACAACTATTTTTTAGATTATAGAGTTATAGACTCCTATAACATTAAGCTAGGAGGAACTTAATATCTGGGATGACTTTTTAAATTTTAAATGAAAAACAGCTAAGAATCTTGCTAGTATCACAGTGTTAACTTGTAAAAAACTGGAACTGGGTCTTCTGACCCCTGGATTGGTGTTCTTTCTTCCACATTTTTTTACATATGTTGGTTTTTCTCATCTTCATTATTTTAATTTTGAAAGTTTATTTGTCTTAATACAGTTGCATTACAATTCCAAGACACTAAAGACCGAATCACCCAATGCTTCCAGAGGATCTTCCTTGCCAAGAACGCTCTCTAAAGAGTCCAAGCTGTATGGTATGAAAGATAGTGCACCATCTCCTCCTTCTCCTCCTTTACCTTGCAATGTCCAGAGCAAGACTAACACCTTACTTCCTCCCCAACCCCCACCTATTCCCTCAGGTATTTCAGGAAAATATGCTTTATTTTTAATTTTTTTGGTAACCTTTTAGTCATCACTTACTTGCTCTATTGAGAATTTCTTGCAAATTCACATGTTAAAGAAAAAAATCCCATAGACTTGTCAATAACGATGGTATAAAACTCACATATAGAAGTCTGGCGCAACTTTTGGCTATTTTTCACACTGATACTACCTAGGATATCACCGTTAAAAGAATCTTAATATGCCAAATAGATTATTTACTTAACTTTTTAGATCTATTCACTTGGAAAAACTTTTACATAGTTCATATTTGGGAGTTTTTGATCTAAGTGGAAACATTAAACTTGTACTTTTAAGACAAAGTACATTGATCTTAACCACATTTATTAATTATCTATTCCTGCATAACAAATGATCCCAAACCTGGTGGCCTCTAACCTCAAACACAGTTTGTGGATCAGAAATACAGGAGCAGTTTGGCTGGCGAATCTAACTTGACAGTCTTTTGTGACATTGCAGTCAAGATATTGGCTAGGCTGTGGTCATCAGAATGCTTAACTGGGCCTGGAAAACCTACTTCCATCACATCCCATTCACGTGGTGGGCAAACTGGTACTTTAGTTCCTCCCCATTTGGGCCTGTCCACTGGCTGTATTAGTGTTCCTATAACAAGGGAACTGACTTCCCTGGAAAGAAGTGATCCAAAAGAGAACATAGCTACTAAAGTTGCAGTGTCTTTCATGGCGTAGCCTCAGAAGTCACAAACCATCACTTCCACAATATCTTATTGAGCATACAGGTCAGCCCAAGTCAGTGTGGGAGAAAACTGTACAAGGGCATGAATACCAGGAGGCAAGGGCCACTGAAGCTATTTTGGAATCTGGCTACCACACCACATGAATAATACCTTATATATTTATAGTAAAATTTCCCCCCAAAAAGGGAACATCAGGCTGAATAAGAATTAGTTCAGAAAGTTTCATTTTAGAGATGGAATTTGATATATAAATCTTTTAAAATATCTAATAAATGTGATAATGATGCATAATATTTTTTATATCACTTTTGAATTGGCAAGGCACATCTATGCCCATTAAGTATAGGACAGATACTATTATCCCCATTTTATAAATGAGGGAAGTTCAGGTTCATAGAAGTTGGACTGCTTTTCTAGGTTTACAAAACTAATATATGTTGGGGGTGGAAACCTAAGCCGAAGTTAGCTGAGTCTTAGCTATTATATTCATTCTACTCACCCAGAAATATTTCCTTTCTGAAGGAAAGAGGGATGGGAGTCATGCAGGGAGGCTTTATAAAGATCTACAAGTTAAGAACTACAGGAACACAGGAAAACCTGAAAACAACATTTTTCCTCACTTAACAAAAAATATTGTTAGTCAAATTTCTCTATATCTTCTTAAGTGGACAAAATAATGCTAAATGAGACACTAAGCAAATTTTAAACAAAAAATTGAAGCAACATTTGTCACCTAGAGCAAGTAGGAATAACTTGTATTATATGCATCATTAATTATCTTTATATTCTAATATTAATGTATCATATTTGTCAATCTGTTATTTTTATTGTGTTCTTATATAGTTTAGGAATAAGATGCTTCACCTGATTAAACTGTCATACGTAGTTCTGATTTCTCACAAAATTATTATATGTTGTATGGGAACTATTAAATTCACCTCACATTTGTAAATGTTTTAGCCAAAGGAAAAGGAAGTGGAGGAGTAAAAACAGCCAAATTATATGCTTGGGTAGCGCTTCAGTCATTGCCAGAAGAAATGGTTATTAGTCCCTGCCTGTTAGATTTTCTGGAAAAAGCTCTGGAAACTATCCCAATTACACCAATTGAAAGGAATTATACAAGTAAGTATCCTCCTTACATATTTACTTCCCCATCACAATTTTTTTTTTTTTTGAGAGAATGCAAGCGCAGTTGGGGAGAGGGTTGTTGCAGAGGGAGAACCTTAAGCAGGCTTCATGCCCAGTCCAGAACGCAATGTGGAGCTTGATTTCAGGATCCTGAGATTATGACCTGATCTGAGATCAAGAAGCAGGTGCTGAACCGACTGAGCCACCCCGTTGCTCCTGCATCACAAATATTTTTAAAATTCTATCACTTAGAAGGATTTTTAATGATGTTATACATTATGATATAATTCAGTGATCAAGAACTGTAGAACTGAAAAAGAACTTGAGAAATCATCTAGTCCTCATTTACAAATAAAATAAATCTTGGTGCGGTTATATGATTTTCCCACGGCCATAGCTAGTTAGAGACAAAATTAACATCCTTAATTCCTACATTGGCTTCCCTCTTGGACTGGAAATTTCTTGAGGGCAAAGTCTTAATTTTCTTTGCACAGTGTTTGTTATAATAGGAGGGGGATTGGAATTTGGAGAAATGAGCAAGAGGTTTGAATAGGGAAAGATGTGTGGAATGATGGGCTACAGAAGCACATTTCTGTGTGTTCATATCCCTGATCTCAGTAGTAGCATAAGAGAAAGGATATTTTTTTTTTTTAAGATTTTATTTATTTGACAGAAAGAGCTAGAGAGCACAAGTGGGGGGAATGGCAGAGGGAGAGGGAGAAGGAGAAGCAGGCTCTCCTCTTTGCAGGGAGCCTGATGCAGGGCTTGATCCCAGGCCCCTGGGAACATGACCTGAGCCAAAAGCATACGCTTAACCAACTGAACCACCGAGGTGTCCCAAGAAAGGATCTTTTGATAAATAGTTTGCCCAGAGTGTCTGGCTTGTGTAATCTGTTAAGTGTCCAAGTATTGATTTTGGCTCAGGTCACGACCTCCGGGTCGTGAGATGGAGTCCCCCATCAGGCTCCATACTGATCTTGGAGTCTGCTTAAGATTCTTTCTCTCCATCTGCTCCCCCCACCAATCCCCACCCCCGCTGCCACTTGCACACGCACATCTTCTCTTTCTCTTTCTCTCAAATAAATAAATAAATCTTTAAAAAAATAGTTTGCCTTTGCCCTAATAATAAAACTAAATATTTCAACAGCTGTCAGTTCACAAGATGAAGATATGGGACATTTTGAAATACCAGATCCTATGGAAGAATCGACAACATCATTAGTATCATCTTCAACATCTGCTTACTCTTCCTTCCCTGTAGATGTTGTGGTTTATGTACGAGTTCAGGTGGATATACTTCATTTATTCCTTTTTGTTTTAAAGAAAAATGTTTTTCTTAAGTTTACTTGAATATTTCCAGCATTATTTCCCTTAAAGTTTCTTTAACCTTGTATTCATGGACCTTTAGTATACCTATAATGGCTTAGAGATCACCTGAACCTCTGAGAAGTGTATGGACAATTTTATGTGTGTATTTACTTTTCTGCTGAGGAGGTTCATAGATCTTTGGGCTTTCAAAATTTAGATCTTATACTTCTTTGTCAAAAACAAAAATGTATAAGTTAAACCCCCCCCTTTTTTTTTAAGAATTTTCTACCCTTTTTTATTATGACACCTGTGTTTCTTGCCATTATGGTCCTTTATGGGCAAATATAAAGTGTAATTGAGATGTAAGTCAAACAGTAGTACCTTTGTTATTAGATTTTCGCTGAGTTAATGGAATTTTTATTTAATATTTTATTGTAAAATGCAGTCTTACAATTCGCCCTTTGGGAATTAGCATCTGATTGAGTCCATTTATTAAAGAGGATATGAAAACTGCTTGTAACCAAACTTTAGGCTTCAGTTTACCTTCAACTAAACTCTGATAATTTCAAGAATAAAAGAAACACTAATGGTCATCTATTCAAACTATTTTCTACAATAGCTGTTCGCCCAAGAGGTCTTCAGTAGGGAGTTTTGCATTAGCCTTTTGAAGATATGATGAAAACATGTAATGGGGGAGGGCTTGAGAGTTTATAAAATTTCTGTTATTACCATAGCTTTTAAAAAATTTTAGTATAAGAGGAATTACTTCTTTTCAAAATTTGATTGTGAACAAGTGTAATATGAACATTGACATCTTTAATGTTCTGAATTACCTAAATAATCTAATATATATCACTCGAGGTGATTCCTAAAATACCTTTTTGTTAATAAATTTTGGTTGATATATAATGTATCTGTTTGAAAGAGCTAGGACATTAAACACAAAATCCTTTAAAGTCTCAAATAATTTGCTATATGTGGACTGAAATGGAAATTAATTACGTTTTTTGGAATCCAGTGTGAAATTTTTTAACTAGTACCTGGAAACTTTTTTTTTTTTTTTTTTTGCTTCCTGCACTTTTTAGCCCTCACAGATCAAGTTTAGCTGCTTACCAGTATCCAGAGTAGAATGCATGCTAAAGCTGCCATCCCTGGACTTGGTGTTTTCTTCAAACCGAGGTGAACTGGAGACTTTAGGGACCACGTATCCCACAGAAACTTTATCCCCTGGAGGTAATGCTACTCCAAGTGGAACAAAGACTTCTGCAAGCAAAACTGGAATACCCGGTATAGAAACGCTCTTTTATTCTGCTAGTTGAAAGCCAAATACTAGAATTAGTATGTGTTTCTAAAAAAATAAATTTGGAAAAGGAGAATATATGAGAATTACAGCATTTATAGAAAAATATAGAGAGATCAAAGTTTTTTTTAGTATATTTTGGTACAAGGGAATGGCAGTTGGTTAGCATTTTTTGGTTGGCTTGAATGTACACCCTATAAGCATTATGAAGTAACTGTCATATTATACATTTAAGTACTTTTGAATGTTTTATGCTCTATTTTTTACATTTAAGAATAATCAGTGTTACAAATGGAAAATAAGACATAGAGTGTTATCTTGCAAGAATTTATCACCGTGAATTAAAATGAGGGGTAGTGTGTGTGTGTGTATGTGTGTGTGTGTGTATTCAATCATAATTTTGTGTGTTTGTGTGTGTGTGTGTGTGTGTGTATATATATATATATATATCAATCAAATGTCCATTTCATGAAAGATTCTGTTTTTAACATACAACCAATAATTTCCTGGTGAGATAGTCACTGTTCACTTTATTAAAGCTTGAGTCATTTCTGCCCTAAAAATCATAGAAAGATCGCATATGCAAATGATAAAGATTTTATTGACCATTTGTAAAGAGACTAGAATGAATGAAAATTGATAATTATTAATAAGAGAACTATCATTAAGAGAGTGGTTCATAACCAGAGGTAAAAAAAGCCCCCATGGGATATTTTGCATGTAGTGCATGTAATGGCTAAAGCAAAACATTGCTTTGCAGTGTGAATCTTTGAAAGTTTTCATCGTAAAATAGGAAAACAAAAAGTTGATATTTTAGAAATAAAATTTTGCTAATATGGTAGCCCACTGTCACACTTAGCTCCAGAATATTGCTGTTGGAATTGTGTTGTGGTCTGTAAAAATATTGGAGTTATAGTGTCAGTTTTTGAAAAACCTACTTTTTATTATAAAATTAACTCACTATTCATTATAGAGAATGTGGAGAACAAGAGTACTAAAAATGAAAATAATATCCTTTTATCAGAGGTAACCAATATTATAATTTCCTACCTACTCTTCAGCATTTTTGTAGATACAGTCTTCTTCCCAGGCAAAATTTAAATATGATCTTTTCTGCTATGTATCTTCTAAAAACTTAAAATATAAGTTTTCCCAAAGTATTAAATATTCATCTCTAAAATAACTTTAATGATTTCATGATAATCCATCATTTTGATCATACATTTGAGACTACCTGAGCTTTTTGTTTTCTATTTTGTAAATAATATTGAGTTTAATATTTTCGTATATAAATCAACATCCTTAGGATAAATTCTTAATAGTGGAATTCCTAAGTCAGAGAGAGTGAACATTTTTAAAGTGTTTGATATGTTTTACTCTTCTAGTAAATAAAAGATTTCTGCATCCTCATCACAGTGTGTGTAAACACCAGGTTCACTGTGTTCTTCCCAACATTACGCTTTAAATTTATTTTTAACCATTGTTAATGTGCTGGCCTAAAATTTTTTTTAATTTATTTTTTATTTTAATTATTTTTATTAACATATATTATTTGCCCCAGAGGTACAGGTCTGTGAATCATCAGGCTTACACACTTCATAGCACTCACCATATCACATACCCTCCCCAATGTCTATAACATAACCACCATCTCCATACTCCCCCTTCCCCCAGCAACCCTCAGTTTGTTTTGTAATATTAAGAGGCTCTTATGGTCTGTCTCCCTCCTGATCCCATCTTGTTTCATTTGTTCCTTCCCTACCTCCCAAGCCCCCCACTTTGCCTCTCAAATTCCTCATATCAGGGAGATCATATGATAATTATCTTTCTCTGATTGACTTATTCCGCTCGGCATAATACTCTCTAGTACACATGCCCCTTCAGATCACTACATTGGTATCTTTAGAGTAAATACTCAGTAGTGCGATTGCTGGGTCGTAGGGTAGCTCTCTTTTCAACTTTTAAGGAAACTCCATGCTGTTTTCCAGAGTGGCTGCACCAGCTTGCATTCCCACCAACAGTGTAGGAGGCTTCCCCTTTCTCCGCATCCTTGCCAACATCTGTTGTTTCCTGTCTTGTTAATTTTAGCCAAGCCTAGGAGTAAATCCCACTTGGTCATGGTGAATAATCCTTTTAATGTACTGTTGGATCCTGTTGGCTAGTATTTTGGTGAGAATTTTCACATCCATGTTCATCAGGGATATTGGTCTATAATTCTCCTTTTTGGTGGGGTCTTTGTCTGGTTTTGGGATCAAGGTAATGCTGGCCTCATAAAATGAGTTTGGAACTTTTCCTTCCATTTCTATTTTTTGGAACAGTTTCAGGAGAATTGGTATTAATTCTTCTTTAACTGTTTGGTAGAATTCCCCTGGGAAGCCGCCCGGCCCTGGGCTCTTGTTTGTTGAGATATTTTTGATGACTGCTTCAATCTCCTTACTGGTTATGGGTCTGTTCAGGTTTTCTATTTCTTCCTGGTTCAGTTTTGGTAGTTTATAAGTCTCTAGGAGTGCATCCATTTCTTCCAGATTGTCAAATTTGCTGGCATGTAGTTGCTCATAATATGTTCTTTTAATTGTTTGTATTTCTTTGGAGTTGGTTATGATCTCTCCTCTTTTGTTCATGATTTTATTAATTTGGGTCCTTTCTCTTTTCTTCTGGATAAGTCTGGCCAGGGGTTTATCAATTTTATTAATTCTTTCAAAGAACCAGCTCCTAGTTTCGTTGATTTGTTCTACTGTTCTTTTGGTTTCTATTTCATTGATTTCTGCTCTGATCTTTATGATTTCTCTTTTCCTGCTGGGTTCAGGGAGAGGGAGAAGCAGGCTCCCTACTCAGGAGCCCAACTTGAGGCTCGATCCCAGGACCCTGAAATCATGACCTGAGCTGAAGGCAGACACTTAACCAACTGAGTCACCCAGACCCCCCAGCAGTATCTGTTGTTTCAAAGGATCTTTATTGAATTTTACTGGGGTGTGGGTCAGTGCCAGGGGTTGAAGAGATGGTAGTGAACCTAGCTAGCAGATACGTTGCTGCTAATGTTGACCTAAGTTGAATTTGGAGAAACAGATGATAAGCAAACAAGCATATTTTAAGTGGAAATGTGAAGTGGGTGAGTATGGGTTAGCCAAGCAGAGAGTTGGGATGATGAACACTTTAGGTAGAGAATACAAAATCCATGAAGCAGGAAAGAATTTGGCAAGTTTAAAAAACAAAAACAACTAGTATAAGTGGAGTATGGCAAATAAAAGGTAGATTGGTATGAAAAAGATTTAGAGAGACGGGAAAGAGCCAGATCATGTGGGGAAGCCACTGAAGGTTAAACAGGAGAGTAGACGTGAGATTCTGATTTATACCTTTGGAACACCACCAGTCCAACTGCAGTGTGGTAGTTGATTGGAGGAGAACAAGAGTAGAAGGAAGCAGAAAGAACAGTTGGCCATTTCAGCAGTACCAGAGCTGATAACTGCTTAGACTAGAGTAACAATAGTGAGATACAGGGAAATGGACAGGCTTAGTATATGTTCCTAGACATGAAATGACAATGGTAATAAATTGCAAGGATGACAGATAACTCCCAGGATTCTGGCTGAGCTGTGTCCTTGGAAATGTCACTTACTGGAGATGGGGAGACACTGGAAGAAAAACAGATTGGGGGTAAAGATCAAGAGTTCAGTTTTGGACTTGGTAAGCTTTAAATGCTTGTGACACATTCTAGTAGGATGCCAAGTAACCAGTTGCAATATGAATCCAAAGGAGGTCTATATATTTTAGAAATACATATTTTGAAATTATTAGCAAAACCATATAATGTTCTCCTAAGATGCTTTACTCATATTTTTTACATTTAAAGTGTATTTTGGATTAGTCTGTACACCTGTGGTAAGTGGTGCCAATGGGGATACTTGCTTCTTCTCAGAGAAAGAGATTTTAACTTTCTGCATTTGTGTACCTTACTCTATTTCCACTGCTGGCTATGGAAATGTGGACTCCAGTTATATGATTTGGATTTTTTATAGTTTGTTCTCCCCCTTCGCTTAAGCCCCAGCTATTTTTTGGCTCTTCTACTGCCTGCTTGCAATGGAGCAAAGGAGAAAAGAAATGGCAAACTATGGAGTTGGCCAATCAAATGTCTAAATAATTGTCTCAAAGATGAACATAGTATTAACCCCAGTTAACAGAAAAAATTAATTAGAAAGTACATCTAAGTCTTTACTTTGATATGATGGTTTTAAATCTATCGATCAATTAATGTTTGTGTATTTCCATTTTAATTTCAAGTCTTGTTTTGTTTGGTTCTTAAGAATGTATTAAGTGACAGGCTTTTAAAATTTTCTGTGGCTTATAAATATTTTGGACTTCTGGTTTTCATTATAGGTTCATCCGGCCTGGGCAGCCCTCTTGGCAGAAGTCGACATAGTAGTAGTCAGTCGGATCTGACCAGTTCTAGCAGCAGTTCATCTGGTTTGAGCTTCACTGCATGCATGTCTGACTTTTCCCTTTATGTATTTCATCCGTACGGAGCAGGGAAACAAAAAACTGCTGTTTCTGGGCTCACATCTGGATCAGGAGGACTAGGTATACTTAAGAGTGTTTCCATCTTTTTGAATTTATAGCACCTTTTGAAGCTTTGATCTTTTTAGAAATCATAGTACCTTTAATAATGGATATAAAACAAGATCAGAAACTTCATTTTTCTTCTGGACAATATCCTGTCTCTGCATAAGTAGAAATATGAAATAAATAATTCAGGTGAATTAATTATATAAGAATTTTAAACAATATTTTGTAAGTGACATATGCAGCACAACAGTCTTTGGATTTAAAGGAATATTTATATTAAATATTTAAATGTTCTACCACATCATTATTTGTGTAAGAAAATTGTATTCTACAAATAGTAAATTTTTAAAGTGTGTGCATCACATTTGTCAATTTAAAATGAAACTACCTTCTGCTGCTGCTGCTTCTCCTTCTTATCATTATTTAGCCAACTTAAATTTCACTGTCATTTTAAAGTGCAGATTTACCACTAAAAATATATGAAATGTTGATATTAGTGAACATCTCTTGATTTACTTAGAGAAGTAACAAAAACATATACTCCATGTCAGTGCTAGTTTTTGTTGGGGAAGTATTATAAAAATCACTATTGTTTATGGACTTGAAACTATTAAATCTGTTGTTGAGAATGCTAATACTCATTAGATCATTCTTCTTAAATTTTTAGCCTCACTTAAAGTGATTTTAATTGATGGCATATTCCAGTGTATTAGATAATTTCATGTAACTAGATAGTTGCGTATATGTATATATATACATGTATTTATGTGTGTGTACGTGTGTGTGTGTGTGTTTGTTGTGTTTTTGTTTTTGTTTTAAAGGGAATGTGGATGAAGAACCCACTTCAGTCACTGGTCGAAAAGACTCACTCAGTATAAACCTTGAATTTGTAAAAGTGAGTTTGTCTCGGATAAGGCGTTCAGGAGGTGCCTCATTTTTTGAAAGTCAGTCTGTAAGCAAGTCTGCAAGCAAAATGGATACCACACTAATCAATATATCTGGTACTTGTATAGTTTTTAAAAATGCTATTTTTTGGAATTAAGTAAGGTCTCCTTTTTAACAGTGTTTATATATTAAATACATTTAATAGTATTAAGTTTTTAGTGATGAATGATTTAAATGAGAGGAATTACATTCTAGGCCAATGTACTATCTCAATTCAAGTAAGCAACGTTAAGAATATGATTTCTAGGTAAATGCATAGAAATGTCACCTAACGGCCAAAATATGCTTCGTTAAATCACTGAAAAGTTTTCTTCACTTCTCTACCATGAATTGGTAAAATTTCTGATTTTTCATTAGCTTAGTTTTCTGATTGTGAATTCTTGAAACACTAATGAGGGATGATGGTTAAAATTTTTTTACGTAGTGTCATGAGATCTTAAGCTGTGTATGTGTGTATTGCTAGCTTTGTCACTAGCCATAAACCTATGGACAAATCACTTGCTCACTTTCTTTATGTTGCGACTTGACTGTTTAAAATTATATGCATGTGGAATATTTTGAAGAGTTGGGAGTACTGTGGGAGTGAAAACCTTTAAAGTTAGTAATTGCACAAATATAGTAAGTACACTTAGAGCTAATATTCAACAGACATACACTGAGTCTATATGTTACAGTGAACTTGTGCCGCTACTCTCCTAGATGATTTAGGGTGCCGGCATGAATAAGGAAAGGTCTTAAAAGTAGACAAATAAATGACAGTGCAGTGTGATTAATGCTGTAATGGAGGTTTATATAAAGAGGAAGAAATGAATTGTTTTATTCAGGAGATCAGAGAAGGAAGGCTTCACAAAAGAAATGATATTTGGGCCAGATCTTCAAAATAATGTAAACAGATTCTTGGCTATAGCAACATGGTCTTTAATGGTACAGAAGCATCAAAAAGTATGCTCTTGGATCATACTTCATTTCACTGAGGCAAAGCATAAGTGTAACTGAACATTTAACTGTTGCATAGTTAAATGTCCCAAGGGAGAGAGGAAGTGGCTAGAGGGAAAGCTGGTAAAATAGAGCAGGACCAGATTGTTGGGAGACTCCTATGGCAGGCTAAGGAACAGGTTCTGATCCTTTGGGCAGTGAAAAACCACTAGAGGTTTTTAAGAAATGTGATGACAATACTGTGGCTAAAGATGACAGTATTGTATTGTACACTTTAAAATCTGTGAAGACCAAAAAAAAAATCTGTGAAGATAGATCTCATCTTAAGTGTTCTTACCACACATAATAAATTTGTATATGGATTATAAAATAACATGTTTGCATTAAAAAAAGGAAATGGGATAATGCTTCGGATCTGTGTTTTAGAAAGAGTCGATGGCAGTGTGAAAAATGTGAGAGACGCTTGAAAAGACTGTTGAAATAGACCAAGCAATAGGGATTAAAGCCCTGAACTGTGACAATAAAAAAGAAGAGGGAATGGTTTTGAGAGAAATGGAACCCACAAGCTTGAGTACAAGTTGTGTAAGGAGTAGAGGAGACAGGGATGCCTCGAATTTTTAGCTTAGGTGACTGAAGGGACAGTGGACCATCATTAACTTAGATCAAAAATAAGGAAGCGCCTAATAGGATGTTTATGTGGGAGAGCCTGGTAGATAATTGGCTGATGGACTATGTGGATATAGACTCAGACTGAAACAGAAATGTTGGTTTGGGGGACGCTGGTGTGTAACTCCTTATGGAAGAAGCTCTGGTGGAGGAACAGAAGAGCATGTAAAACTGGGGCAGAAGAGTGCTCAGAGCAGAACCCCAAGAAGCAGCCATCACAATGCCTTCAGACTGACAAGTCCCTGCTCTTTGTCTAAAAGGAAAACAGTAGTTCTTGCCACACACTGTTTGGTTTGCAACTACTGTTGAGGAAGTTTGTGTTCCTGGCCATCCCGATTATTCCATTTCCATATTTGAGAAGAACCCTGTGTTAAACTGAAAGCTGTCAATAAGTCTGATCTTTAGAACTTCTCAGAATTTCATGATAAACTGACAGTAGAATTCCAAGTTGCCCTCACCTCAAAAAAAGAAATGGGAATAGTGTAAGAATGTGCTATTTTTATCATTTGTGGAAGGAACAATACCACTTCCTAATCATACCATGTAACTTTTTTTGGTATTTCATTATTTATAACATTATTATAATTCAGTTGTGTAATATGTCATACCTACCATACGACAATATTAAAGGTTTTGGAAATCTGTTCTCTAACAGATTTTGTTTATTTATGTATCAGCTGTATGTGATATAGGGTCTGCCTCCTTTAAATATGATATGCGTCGACTCAGTGAAATTCTGGCATTTCCAAGAGCCTGGTATAGGAGAAGTATTGCAAGACGCCTATTCCTTGGAGACCAAACTATAAATTTGCCAAGTAAGCTTGCTATGTAATTGTAATTATACTTAGGTTACTTTTAATTTTGGTTATAGTAGTAACAGGAATCAATGATTGATACCACAAACTTTGTCTTACTTGCTAAGTTGTACCATGTAATTCATTCACTCATTCAGCAAATGTCTGCTGAATGCCTCTAATGTGCTAACCACTGGGGATACATTGGTATTGGAGATCACAAAAAGCTTGCCCTCTTAGACATTGCATTCACCAGGCTGATATTCTATAATGATTATTCTATAATTTGCAAAATCTGAAAATGCAGAAATACCATCTAACTGCCCAAATTAATCATGGTTAATTAAGCATGGGAAACAGAAAATGTTGGGGATATGCTATCATGTTGCCTGCATTATTTTCTTTTAGACTTAGATGTTGTTGTAGTAGCATACTGTGTAAGTGAAAGGTAGAGTTAACAGGATACAGTAGAAAATACTAGAAATCCAGGTTTGAGTCTATCCCTTATTTATTTATTTATTTATGAGAGAGAGGGTGCACACATGCATGACGTGGCGGGGGTGGGGCAGAGGGAGAGGAAGAGAGAGAATCCCAAGCAGGCTCCCCACCCAACACGGAGCCTATCCATAGCTGGATCTGACAGCCCTGAGATCATGACCTGAGCTGATTTCAAGAGTCAGATGCTTAACTGACTGAGCCACCTATTCCCTTATTTGTAGAGTGGAAAAAAGAGTACCTGTGTTGCCCCTCTCATGAACTTCCATGAGAATTAAATAGAATAACATGCTGGAATATAATTTGCAAACTATGAATTGCTGTATAGTTCAAATAGAGAACTAGGAGGAATATATGATTAGAAAAGGTAGAGCCGTAAAATTTATTATTTTATAACATGAAGATTGTACCCGGATTAATTTTGTTCTATTAATTTTGTTTTTACTTTTCTAACAGCATCTGGCCCAGGGACACCTGATTCCATTGAAGGTGTAAGCCAGCATCTTTCCCCTGAATCATCAAGAAAAGCTTACTGCAGGACCTGGGAGCAGCCTAGTCAGTCGGCCTCTTTCACCCACATGCCTCAGTCACCTAATGTATTCAATGAGCATATGACAAACAGCACCATGTCACCAGGGACAGCAGCACAGAGCCTAAAATCCCCAGCTTCCATAAGATCAAGGAGTGTGTCTGATTCTTCAGTTCCCCGAAGAGGTGATACTGTTCTCTTTGTTATCAGTATCCCTCCAGAGCCTGCAAGATAAAAATCTTAATTTGTTGCTCCCAGATTTCTGCCTCAACTCTAGGAAAATATTAATCTTACAGATTTTTATGGAAGATGGTGGGGGGCGGGGTAATACCCAAAACCATAAACAACAAACACTTCAAAGTATTTGCCAGAAGAAGAGAGAGCTTGGGTGGCTAGTAGCTTTAAAAAGGGAAAAAAAGAGAGGAATGAGCATATTATTAGTTTGTTCCACATGGTATAGTTATTGTTAGAAGTAAAACAAACCTACAACATTGTAAAATATGTTTAATTTTGAAAAAGTTAATTTTTTTTTTTCTGAGTGTCAGACTCATTTATGAAAAAGTTAATCTTTGGTATTCATCCATTCAGTCATTCTTTTATTCAGCCAGTGTTTTTTGAACTCTTTTATGTGCTCAGCACTCTATTTGTATCTGAACATATGAAAGTGATATAAGAGTATAATGAATAAATGCAGGATTCAAGATTCACACTGAGCCCACAGGAACCGAGCAGTCGGGCACCTCAGCAGACATCTGCATTTCAGAATGGTCCCTGCCTTCAAGTCCTCTATTTGGCAGCAGTAACTTATGATTTTCTCCTTTGTTAAGAAAATCCCAGGGTGATGATCTGTGCTGCTGCACCCCATGCACACCAGAATTTCCTCATATAAAATGGATATTATAAAGAACTTTATAAGCTTTCAAGAAGACTAACAGCCCTTACTGAACATTCAGTAAATGGTAGCTACTATTTTAGAGGCAAAATGGCAGCTATTAAATGTTAGGTTTTAATTAAGAATACCATATTTTTATTTTCGGGACGATAGTGGTAAGAGTGATAACTTTTAATTCTCCGAGCACCTATGTGAGTGAATGTGCATTTGATTTTCCTGTTTTTAGATTCGCTTTCAAAAACATCAACTCCTTTTAACAAATCGAACAAAGCAGCCAGCCAACAAGGGACCCCATGGGAAACATTGGTCGTGTTTGCCATCAACTTGAAGCAATTAAACGTTCAAATGAATATGAGTAATGTAATGGGAAATACAACGTAAGCTATTCAGATATAAGAAAAATTAATGATTAGTTGTAATTTTTCTTATAGTAAAGCAATTTAAAATCTTTTTAATATTACAATGTTTGAGACAGTAGAAAAAAGCTATAAATTGCTTTATCTTAAAAATATCTTAAAGATATTGTAATATAAAACAACATGGAATATGTACTCTAAAGAGAGAAAATTATAAGGAAAACAGTGTAATATGCTTTATTATCAATATTCAAACATTTACCACAGTTTTTGTAAGAAATGTATTGTTTTATCAGACTTTTTAAAATCTTCTAACTCCTGTTTTAATTCATGACATTGAAAACTGTCTGTCTAATTAACAACCCTTTTTCTTTTCTCCAGTTGGACAACTAGTGGTTTGAAGAGCCAGGGCCGTCTTTCGGTAGGAAGTAATCGAGATCGAGAGATAAGCATGTCCGTTGGTCTGGGAAGATCACAGTTGGATTCTAAAGGAGGAGTAGTTGGAGGGACCATAGATGTCAATGCTTTGGAGATGGTTGGTATGTTGAAATTTTACAACTGAAAACAAATTTTTGAAAATTGATTTTGGTAAGTTTTCCCCATTAGGCATTTCTATGAAAGTAATTATTGTTTCTATTTTAGCTCATATTTCTGAACATCCAAATCAGCAACCTAGTCACAAGATTCAGATTACTATGGGTTCTACTGAAGCTCGTGTTGATTACATGGGCTCAAGTATCCTCATGGGTATCTTCAGTAATGCTGATCTGAAGCTTCAGGATGAATGGAAAGTAAATCTGTATAATACACTGGATTCAAGCATGACTGATAAAAGGTATTTAGTAAAATGTTACTTTTTGGACACTGTGTGACTGCTTTTAATATGTTTTCTCTCATCCAGTGAGAGAGAAAACAATTCATTTTTCTGACAAAATTACTTTATATTATGCAAATAATATGAAAGAAAAAGCTGGGTGGAGAAGGGAATTTTCCTTGTTTTTTTTTATTTGTTTGCTTCTTTTTTAGTTATCTTCTGTAAGATATATGATAGTTCTGTTTTATGCTTTAGTGAAATATTTGTCCATGGAGATTTGAAGTGGGATATTTTCCAAGTAATGATATCAAGATCAACTACACCAGACCTGATAAAAATAGGAATGAAGCTCCAGGAGTTTTTCACACAACAGTTTGACACCAGCAAACGAGCTCTGTCTACCTGGGGACCTGTTCCATATCTTCCACCTAAGACAATGACTAATAACCTAGAGAGAAGTTCACAAGAACAATGTAAGAATTAGAGCTAAGCCTCTATATATGCTGTATCTTTCACCAAATGTTGTGTTATAGTCTTAATTTAAAATAATATCTATGTACCATACTTAGAAAGTGATCCACATGCTCTTTATTCTATTTACTCAGCAAGTACCTGATTTCCTACTCACCAATAGAATTAAAGGCCATCATTTGTGACATATTACCTCCTTCCCCTGCCATAACTCACCTGTAACCATACCCATTCCATGCTCTTGAATACTAGTTATGACAATACCATGTTCTGGTTTAGAACATGGGCTGTGGAATAAAAATGTTTGAGTTTGGATTTATTAGCTGTTTCATATTAGGCAGATTATTATTTTCACTCAGGAATTCAATCAGCAAATCAACTATATTCTTTTTTTTTTTTTTAAAGATTTTTTATTTATTTGAGAGAGAGACAGTGAGAGAGAGCATAAGCGAGGAGAAGGTCAGAGGGAGAAGCAGACTCCCCACGGAGCTGGGAGCCCGACGTGGGACTCGATCCCGGCAGCCCGGGATCATGACCTGAGCCGAAGGCAGTCGTCCAACCAACTGAGCCACCCAAGCGTCCCTCAACTATATTCTTAAGCATTGTTTTAGGCATAAGAGATATACTATTAGGCAAAGTTCCCACCTACATAAAGCTTTGTTTTAATGGGAGAGATAGACCATAATTAATTTGCTAACTAAATATGTCAGATAATTTCAGATAGAAAGGCATGCTAAGAAAGCAGGGGAAGGAGATAAAGAATAATAGTGTGTGAGGCTAGCTAGTCTAGAAAGGGTGGTCAGAGAAGCCTTTTAAAGTTCTAAGCTAGAAAGATCTCTACTGGGGAAGAGAGTTCTGGGCACAGGGGCCTATCAAAAAGTGCAAAGCTCCTACCACAGAAGAAACTCGGCTTATTCGAGGATCATTAAGGTGGCTGCTTCTGTGGAACAGAGTAAGCAAGCAAGAAAGTGTTGGACATGAATGGCCACAGATAAGATTTTGAATACGATGGCTAGCTATTGGAGAGTTCTGAACAGTTTTCATATTTGATTTACTTTTTCTTAAAATACTCCTTTTTGAAGAATCACTCTGGCTGCTGTGTGAAGAATAGACTATAGGTGGCAAAGAGTGGGAGTAGAGACCAATGCAGTAATTCCCATTAGTGTTGTTGCAAGCATAGTTATATTAAGAAGGCTATCGGAAGGTCCAGGCAGCAAATGATTGCAGCTTTAACCAGAGAGGTAAAAGTAGTGAAAAGTGTCAGAATCGGGATTATTTTATTTTATTTCATTTTTTTAAGATTTTATTTATTAATTTGACGAGAGAGAGATCACAAGTAGGCAGAGAGGCAGACAGAGAGAGAGGGAGAAGCAGGCTCCCTGCTGAGCAGAGAGCCTGATGCGGGCCTTGATCCCAAGACCCTGAGATCATGACTCAAGCTGAAGGCAGAGGCTTAACCCACTGAGCCACCCAGGTGCCCATGGGGATCATTTTAAATAACTCTTTATAATCACAGAAGCAGTACATGTGCATTGGAAAAGCCTAGGAAATACATACAAGCAAAAATTGAAACATCACATTCCACCCAGAAATCATCACTCTAAACAATTTAGAGTATATACATTCAGATAATTTTCTATAAACCTATATAAGACATATACTTTTTACCAAAATATTGTTCATATTGTTTTATAACCTTGTCTAGTGAATAGTATCCAAATAATATCTATGTACCGTAGAGTATCAGTACCACATATGTATCCAGTTTTCCATTTTGCTAAATATTTCTCTCCTCTGGCTTTCTAACCACATCTTATAAATGACCTAAAATTATTCTTAAAACTGGTTTGTCTAAACCGGTATATCAGAGTCAAGATCCCAGGTTAAATCTGGTTATGTTCCTTTACTCTCTTATTTCAGCATAGTCCTTTTTCTAATGACCTAACTTGTTGAAGAGACTTGGCCAGTTGTCCTATCTTCTAATTTTTTTTTTTCAGTTGTTTGCTTATAGTTTCATTTATCCTGTTCCTCTAATCCCTATATTTCCTTTAAACTAGAATTGGTGGTCAGGCATATACAAATTAGAGAGATGTTCCCCAAAACTCCTGACCTAGATTCTTAAAAAAAAGTCCTTGTCTTGAAAAACAAACCAGGCTTAGGGAACTGTTTTTGGATTAAAGGAAACTAAAGAGACATGCTAACTAACTGGAGTGAGAGTTGTGGAAAACAGCCAAAAAGGACATTGTTGGGATAAGTGAGAAATATAAATATAAATGTTACATCTGATTAGTGCTTCTATGTGTAGAACTTTAATGTGTACCTGAAACACTTGGAAATCCCATTAAAATACAGATTTTGATACAGAAGGTATAAGGTGGACTTGTCTCAGTTTCTGTCTAACAAGTTATCAGGTGATGCTGATGCTGCTGGTCCTCACACTTCACTTTTGAGTAGCTAGGCTATAAGCGAGTTAAAAAAAAAAAAAAAAGAGAAGACCTCTATTTGACTTATAGATCTTCTAATCACTAGTTCACTTAACCCCTCTTCTGCTTCCCTTGAAAGGATTCTAGATCAAATCCCTAATTTACAGAGCTATTGTGAGAATTGTATAAAAGTTAATGCCAGCACTTTATAAATCATGAATCATTACTGAAGTGTTAAGTTGTAGTTATTATTAGCAAGTTACTACTTTCATTAGTTTCTGTCCATCCTTACGCAGCATCTTTTCCCAGACTATATTTTTGTTAGCTTCTACTTAATGTTAACAGGTATTGAATTGTTTTTATCCCTTATCCGTGTCACTTCAGCTATAGAAAATAGCCACTTGTTGCCTTCCTACCTGCCATTCAGGGTGTTTGTGAGGCCTTTGAGAATAAGTGGTTTTTGGTTTTCTTGCAGTGCTCGATGCAGCTCATCATCGACATTGGCCTGGAGTATTGAAGGTGGTATCAGGATGCCACATATCCTTATTTCAGATTCCATTACCAGAAAATGGAATGCAGTTTGGAGGATCAATGAGCTTACATGGAAATCATATGACATTGGCTTGTTTTCATGGTCCAAATTTCCGTTCAAAATCCTGGGCCCTTTTTCACTTAGAAGAACCAAATATTGCTTTTTGGACCGAAGCTCAGAAAATCTGGGAAGATGGTAAACTGATACATTTGTAACTTTTACCTTTTCTTACCTTCTGATATGATTATAAATGACAGTAATTTTCCTTTCTCATGTCTTTTGTATGTTTTCATTATATTTCTGAAGTCCAACTCTGTTCTCATGTACTTAACATGTCAAGGAGTTCATTGCCAGTAATCAATATCTGTAAAATCTGAAACATGTTAAAGGACTTTCTTCTGAACTTGCCATCTTATTCTGTTTCTAGGCAATTAAGTTTCTGCTGTTGTGGCTGGCCACAGTCATAATAATAGTTATTATAAATAGTATAAAAATATAAAGACTCATGGTGGTAGTTTAAGGAAATAGTCAAGACTAAAACTATAAACTTTATCGGTAAGGCTATGCTTTTACCTGTATTTATAGTGATAAACCTCCTTCCTTTTAGTTATTATTTCCTAATCTGTGATTTCTTAATGATGAAGGAAAAAAATGGATGCTGCTCATCACCAGGGATAAATCCAGTTATAACTAAAAGAAAGAAAAACTATTTGTGATTTTTTTTCTTACTTCTCACTGTTTTTATACCCTTATGAGTTAACTAAATCTATTAATCTAGAGTCACAACTGTTTTCTTGCATCTAAATGTAGTTTGTTAACATCAAGAAACTTTTATTTTTCTTCTAGGCTCTAGTGATCATTCTACATATATAGTACAAACATTAGATTTTCATCTGGGCCACAATACCATGGTTACCAAACCATGTGGGGCTTTGGAAAGTCCTATGGCAACAATAACCAAGATAACAAGGCGTCGCCATGAAAACCCACCCCATGGAGTAGCAAGTGTAAAAGAATGGTTCAACTATGTTACAGCCACAAGGAATGAAGGTTAAAAATTTATTTCTTTAGAGAGATTTTTCTTTATTTGGAGCTCTGTTGCCTGTGTTTAGAATTTAAGTGGAGGGAAAATGTTTAATTCTTTAAACTAGTTTCATTTTACTCATAAATAACAATATTAGTACCTGATTTACCATCCTGGTAGTGTAACATCTCATAGACTAAAAATTATTTTGGATGTAACTGAAAATATTCAAAATAAAGTTGGTTTAAACGAAGTTTATTATAGTTAGAAAGATATTTTGGTAGTGATGTTAAACATGAGAAGCTTGGTAAAGTTACTACATAACTAAGTAATAGAATGCCACCAACTTTAAGGTTTGGGGTGGTTGGAATAAAATAAAACTAAATAATAGTCCCCAATCATGGAAAAGTGACTACACTGAGACCTGCTAAGACTTGAATGTTTTCCTTAAAAATAACCACCTTTCAAAATGGGAAAGATGACTTGGGCACCACTGAAAATAGTTACTATGGAATAGGCAGTGCCAGGGATTAGAGACTATTAAAAAGGTTCTGAGAACAAAGGAGGGTAAGGAAGTAAATTAGAAGATTATGCATGTATTGACTGTTACGTACTGACTCTGCTACCTTCCAAAGAGAGATTTTTGAGGAAAGGGTTCTTTTGGCTGGGATACATAGAGGGGCTATTAGCAAACTGCACTGCTACCCGAGTACCTGAGAACTGCTAATTTTTATAAGAAAACCTAGCACTTATGTTGGGGAAAATCAGGACTTCTACCTTATTTCAAGGTCAGGAACATACTTACTTGCGAATTCTATGTAAGAGTAAAGTATTCAATCAATGGAAACTCTGAGCCTAGTGAAAGTCTTAAATTTAGACAGAAATTTAGTTAAAAATGATATTCATTTTAAAGTTTGACAAACAAAAATAAAATGTATTAGATTTATCCAAAAATCATGTTATAAAGCTTCAGTCTTGAGAATAGTGATATACATCACTATCTATATATATGAGTAAAACACTACATATATATAAACATATCACTATATTTATATATAAATATATTTCAATAGATTAATATATAGGTAACTATTCTCAAGACCAAAGCTTTATATGGCTCTACTTTTAAAAATGTGGGTCATTATTTTCTAGCTTCTAAAAAATTCTGTGTATGATAGTGTCATGAAAGCTATAGGTTTATCATTGCCTATTGGTTTAATTTGATTCTTCTTGTCTTTATTATTGTCCATATAGAGCTAAACCTGCTTCGTAATGTTGATGCTAATAATACTGAGAATAGCACTACAGTGAAGAATTCTAGTTTGTTGAGTGGATTCAGAGGAGGTTCTAGCTACAATCATGAAACAGAGACTATCTTTGCATTACCAAGGATGCAGCTTGAATTTAAATCCATTCATGTTCAAGAACCACAGGAACCTTCATTACAGGGTATGTAGAAAAATAGTTTTTAAAGTAACTAAGAAAATTCTAAAGGAACTTCGAATTACTGTTTTCTCATAGGTTATTTATGTAATAGTAATATAGTCTTATTTATTTACTTAGTTTTTCTTCCAGCTTTTGGCTTCTGGCAAATAATTTAATCCATTTGTGCCTCTTTCTCCTCAGTAAAATGGGGGACAATAATAGGATTTCATTCAGAGTGTTTTATGAGGAGTAAGTGGCATATACTTGGAAAGTGCTCAGTAAACTATATCATCATTTGTAAATCACATACAGAAACTACTCAGTTGTCTATAGTTGCATTTAAATGGGTGCGTTTACATGAACCCTTGTAAATCCCTTATAAACAGGAAGAGAAAGGGACATATCTCATTAAATCTTTTACTATAGAACTTTGCCATTACAGATGCCAGCCTGAAGCCGAAGGTAGAATGTAGTGTGGTGACAGAGTTTACTGACCACATTTGTGTGACTATGGATGCTGAGCTCATCATGTTTCTTCATGATTTAGTGTCAGCTTATCTTAAAGAAAAAGAAAAAGGTGAGTAGCGTTTTTTTTTTTTTCTTTCCAATTTCAGCAAAGGCTGTTGTCAGTGTCATTTAAATGGATTTTTATGGTTTAGTGATAAAATGAGTGGAATGTGTCTCCTTCCTTTTAGTTGAAAATATCAATCGGTGAAATAAATAATATATTAGTAAAACTATGTGACAGAGTTTCTGAGGGTCTGCTATGTCCGTGACACTCTTTTTCTAAATATAATTCACACTGAATGGTGTTTTATACTTCACAAAATGTTTCCATGTTTGTTATGTACATTATCAGGCCTTGTAGGAGAATCTCACAAAGGAGGAAGATAAGGAAAAGCTCTTTGAGGAAATATTGCTAGTCAAATGAAATGGCTAAAAAAACAACTACATAATAGCATGAATTATATACATTGTTAGGAAAACAGAATTAAGTAAGTAAATAAATTTGTTTAGAATGCAGAAAACATTATCTTTTCATAAATAAATAATTTGGACTTCAGTGGTGGTGTTTTATTTTTATGAGCTAGCTAACACTGGTTTATCTCCTGGAAATTTACATGTTTGTCCATTAAGAAACATATGGTGACCTTAATATCCCTATAGAACTGGTTGAATACATTTTGGTGTCCATAAAATGGAATGGAATACTCTGTAGTATTTAAAAGAATGAAGTCGTCAGAAATATGATGATATGGAATAGTCTCCAAACATATGGTCTTTACCCAATAAGTATTTATTGCACAAATATATGAATATATAGTAGTAAAATAGCAGATGTGATTTTTTTTTTAATTGCTTGGAATATATGCTATTTGTTTAGGTCACCCTATAATACTTCATTTTCATAATGAGCAAAAAGACAAAATTTGTCTAGCAGGTATTTCAAGATGGCCTCATGGTGAATGTTTAAGTGAAGAAAACAGATTATCAAAAAACAATGCAAAAGTAGTATAACATAGATTGAATTGCTGCTCCATTACTGTTCAATCTACGTGCCAAAAATCCAGTGAGAGTAAAATCAGTAATGATGACTGGAAGAAATCTGTGAGACATTAGTTGAAACTTAAATGACTAAAACCATATAATTGGAAATATTATATATAATTAGATCCAGTCTTCACTTAAAGCACCAACATATACCAGTTCCTAGTAATCCTCTTGTTTTTCTCTGTGCCTTAATATTTAAATTTAATGTGGGAAAAATAACAGAGACTCTGAATAAACCTGTGAAGTTCAGAATTCTTTTCTAGTCCATGTTTATATAAAAATCTGCCAGATTTCTTTTGCAGTTATTATGTGAAATCTTTGTCATTTTGTGAAATATGTTTTGGTTTTGGTCTGCCATGAACTGTGCATATTTAAAAAAAAAAAAAAAAGCACTTTGTTTTTAGATACAAACTCGTGCACAACAACAAAAAAGAGAGAAACAGACCCAATGAGGACAATCTGGTGGTTGCCGAAGGGGAGAGGAGTGGGAAAATGGGCGAAATGGATAAAGGGAATTAAGAGCTACAAACTTCCAGTTATAAAATAAGTCATGGGGATTAAAAATACAACATAAGGAATATAATCAGTAATATTTTAATATAATTCTCGTGGCAAGCATTTCAAAATGTATGTATTTGCTAAATCACCTTGTTGTACACCTGAAATTAATTTATTACATAAAAATTATATTTAAAAGTAGAAAATCAAACTTGTATAACACTATTTTAATGGAAAAAAGGAAATAAGGATTGATTATCAGATTTACAATAACCAAATGTTATTGTTTTTAGGAATTTCAATTATAAATAAAAATATTTTAATAGTTATAAGTGTATTTTGTAATTAAAAACTAAAAGCAATTAGTTTTGACCAAAATAAGCATAAACATGCCTGAGAATAATCTTTAACAGCATGTAAGGCTAGACTAGAATCAACATATTTCTAGAACATCAAGATACTGTAGCACTGTAACAACTACCAGAAATAAAAACAGAGTGATTGTGAGGAGGCAGTAACTGAAGACATCTATATTATTATGTAATGTGAATGTAAGGACAGTTTTATTCCCAGGCTCATTCCTAATGAGTATGTTATCCCTACTGCTAATTCATGATAAAGTTAAAACCAGAGTTACATAATGCCTGTCATATTACCTAATTTATCTATTATTTTATGCCCAATTTGTGTCTTGAAAACCTCTACTCTGAGAGAAATGCTATATACATTAAAGTTTGCCAAATGAAAGCTACATTGTCTCAGATTTGATTTTAATTTTATATAATGATCACCAATTTAAAAAGAATTTGTCTTTCCTAAAACATCTGAGTATTCACTATAAAGAGTGAAAGACTGCTTACATAAAAAGTTCCTAATTTAGTACCAGTGTTCAAATATATAGAGACAGTAACATCCTAAAACTATCGAGTGGTACACTTTTTTTTTTAAAGATTTTATTTATTTGTGAGAGACAGAGAAAGACAGAGAGAGATCCAGGACTCAGTCCCAGGACCCTGTGATCATGATCTGAGCCAAAGGTAGATGCTTAACCATCTGAACCACCCAGGTGCCCTTGAATAGTACACTTTAAATGAGTGAACTGTATGATACACGAATTGTATCTCAATAAAATTGCTAAAAAATGTCAACCTGCAGCCATTCTTTGCTATCAAATAAATCTCAGCAGTCTTTACCATTAGTTTTAAGCACGCAATTATATGTAAAATATATTTACATGTATTTTACATATATAAAATATAAAAATATATTTTACATATATTTTACATATGTAAAATGTCCACTGCAGACATTCTTGCTATCAAATAAATCTCAGCATTCTTGACCATTAGTTTTAAGCATGCAAATATATGTAAAATATATGCTATTCCTCAAAAAAAAAGTGACATGCTAACTTTGACATTGTCTTTAAGAAATAATAATAACTGGCAGTTATTTATGGCTTATTTTAAAATACTAGTTTTTCAGAAAGGTAATTAATTGGCCTGTTCATAAGTAAAATGACAAATGGAGCCAATTATACTGTTCATATGGTGATTTAAAATAAGTTTATAAGATATCTATTTGTAATATTAATCTATTATTTTCATTATAGCCATTTTTCCACCTCGGATTTTATCTACTCGACCAGGACAGAAAAGCCCAATTATTATACATGATGACAATTCCTCTGACAGAGACAGAGAGGACAGCATCACTTACACGACTGTGGACTGGAGAGATTTTATGTGCAACACATGGCATCTAGAACCCACTCTCAGGTAAGTAGTGGATATATATATTTCCCTGTATCCTATGGGATTATCATGAGAAAAAGGTCATAAATAATGGAGCAAGTTATATACAGTTTACCAAAAACAGTTTTTAGAAGTTAGCTACTTATAACATCACTAACTTCTGGCCATGTTTTCTGCTCCTTTCTGCTTTTTTTAAGTGCTTCTAGCACAACACAAAAGAAGCACGGCCACCACAACTAGTTCAGCACTCTCCACTGTGTGACATTCATCAGTTAATCACTAACAGATGAGAATAACTCCACGTCCACCATTGCTCTTACTTTTTTTTAACCATCTTTTTTTTTTTTTTTAAAGATTTTATTAATTTGACAGAGATCACAAGTAGGCAGAGAGGCAGGCAGAGAGAGAGAGAGAGAGAGAGGAGGAAGCAGGCTCCCCGCCGAGCAGAGAGCCCGATGTGGGGCTCGATCCCAGGACCCTGGAATCACGACCCGAGCCGAAGGCGAGGCTTTAACCGACTAAGCCACCCAGGTGCCCCAACCATCTTTTTTACCAGGATATTATTCTCAGGTGTTTGAGGGACCTGCAGTAAACTTTTTTGTTTCTTAGTTAGGGACGACACAATAATAGCCATACATCATCATTAAGGAATTATTACAATTTCTCACACGTTACAACAGTGTAATAGAACCTACAGTGTCACAGAGTTGTTCTGTCTGCGTGCTAAACAATAAGCAATTCAACAATCCCGAAATGTTGAATTTAATGCTGTCAGATTCAGGTTCATTTACAGAGACTGTTCTACTACAGTCATGATCCCAATTATATCAACTTATTTTCATATTAAAATTTCCAAACTATTTTCCAATCTTAATTACATTTACAATGGCTGCTGTAACTAGTGGTACTTGCACTGTATGTCCTTGTTATGGTTACCACTCACAACCTTCCTGTCATTTTTACCTTTCCTCTCATCTGCTTTGTTAATCAAATTTTAACTCTCTGAATCATGGAATAACAGTATCAAAAAAAAGTCCATCATACTCTGGCACATTTCTGCAGAACAGTACAGATTTCTTTTAGATAAGGTTATTATTTCAGACATTTATGCCACAGAATAATTCCATAGCAACCAAATATCCATTACACAGTGGATTCATGTATAAGCAGAAAGTAGTGACTTTGTGATAATAATTTATAATAAAATTTGGTATTGGGGGCACCTGAATGACTCAAGTTAGTTAAGCGTCTGCTTCAGCTCAGTCATGATCTCAGAGTCTTGGGATCAAGCCCCACATTAGGCTCCCTAACCAGCAGGGAGTCTGCTTCTCCTTCTCCCTCTGCCCCTCCCCCAGCTTGTACTCTCACTCTCTCTCTGATAAATAAATAAAATATTTTTTTAAAAAATAAAATAAAATTTGGTATTAATTAATAATACATATACTCATGAGAAGTATTAACAGTGTCAGTACTCAGAACAAAATTAAAATATTGCAAATATCCTAATGCAGAAAACTACCGAGAAAATTTGTTTTGTATTTGTAAATCTATGATGAAATTAAGTATCTTTTAATTTAAAATGAGCATAAAAAGTTTAATTTGCCATTCTTTTTTTTTTAAAGCATACCATTAAGAAACTAGTTAATATGGTGTAGTGGTGGAGAGAATGTTGAAGAGCTCTAGCTCTAAATCCTGTTGTCTAGATAGCATAGTAAATTGAATGATCTTGGCCAAAGGACCTAGCCTATTTCTCCTTCAGTTGCCTCATAAGAAAAATTTGGTAAACAGTATTACCTACCTTGTAAGGTTGTTACAATGGTTAAATGAGTTAATTAATGCAAAATGCTTATAACTAGTAGAGTCTTAGCAGATCAGTGCTTCATACCCTCTTTTCCTGCCCAAGTTCAGAAGTGATTGAACAGTGAGAGAGAGGCAGCTGGAAATCAAAATGACAGTTTTAATAGTGATAAAGCTCATAGCAGAGAATGTGGTTTGGATATCTGGCAATAATGGCCTTCTACTACAGAGTCCAGGTTTGGACTTACCTACAGGATCTTCATCATGAAGAACACCAGAATTGTGTGCCCTCCCCCACCTTGAGTTCTGCAGTTGGCAGCCCTGTGAACTCAGCCAGCTGTAGGCAGCTGTGAACAGTCTGGGGCTAACCTATTTAGGAGCCTGTCCTTGAGAAACCTATTGCATGGAGCAGTAGTCAAAATGAGTGGCCCTTAAGGTAGGGAAGAGAGTACTGAACTACACAACCCAGTTCCTCAGTTAACTTGCCAATCAGATAAATCATTAATACAGGATATTAATACAGGAACAGAGAAAGACCAGGCGTGTTTCACTAATGGCTGCTCCTTTATGTGGAAGGCAATGGAAGAAAATGGTTTTTCCCAAACATGTTTAGCACATAGCAAAAACTCAGGAAGTCTCAGCCTTTTAGCCCCCACCATTATGCCACATATATGTTGAACTCTTATTTTTTTTCTCAGCTTTATTGAGGTATAATTGACAAAACATGTAAGATATTTTAAGTGGATGGTATCATAATTTGATATATGTACACACTGTAAAAGGATTCCTCCCATCAAGTTAACATCTTTTAGAATGAACCAGATGTTCTTTAAATGTCAAGATGACCCTGTAACTTAAGAGGCCTAAAATAAAATAATCAGAATGAAATTCACTTAACTCCACTGCTACACATGGACTCTCAAGAATACATAGAATCACATTTTTTGAATACTGTTAAAATCGAGAAATTATAACAGATTATTCAATTGCACCTACTGAGAATAGTCCATCTTGAGCATATTATGGAGGCTTAGTGATGTTCTTGAACCTACCTTCAGGACTGTGTTATGACACTGTCTTCCTTAATACCTATTATTGTAATTTTAGATTAATTTCTTGGACTGGAAGAAAGATTGATCCAGTAGGTGTTGATTATATTCTTCAAAAACTGGGCTTTCATCATGCCAGGACTACTATTCCTAAATGGCTTCAAAGAGGAGTCATGGACCCCCTTGACAAGGTTCTGTCAGTTCTTATTAAAAAACTTGGTACTGCACTACAGGATGAAAAGGAAAAGAAAGGAAAAGACAAAGAAGAACACTAAAAAAAGTAACTTGATCTGTGAACAAATTAAGATTGTGTCTGTTAAGTTTTATTACACTGGAGTGTTTTTTTTTTTTTTTTTTTTTTTTTTGTATAGTAAAATTATTTTCAGTATAACTTAAAATAACTCTAATTTTGTGGCCATTATATTGAAAGTTTGTAAGTTAACCTGTTTATTCTAGTTCCACCATTCTATATACAGTGAAATATTGCATGATAATGTACATTTTGTGAAAAACTAGATTATATAAATCTGCTCAGTAGGGTTTATAATTGTATTATGTGCAATATGATTCCTGCATCTTTAAAATATTTTCAGAGTAACTGTGAATTTTTGTTATTGGCCATAACTTTTAGAAAAAAATCTTGTTTATAATGTGATTTTTTTTTTTTTTTTGGTCATTAATTGCCTTTTCATTTTTTTTAAATGTAGTCTTATATAAATACCTATTTGTATATAGTTTGAGTAATTGTGATATGATTATAACTAAAATATTGTTTGTAACTATTGTAATAAAGTCACAATAATTGGTTTCACTCTGTAGTTCTTTTTGAGTGTTTTCTTCTTTTGATATCTTATTTTTTATAACAGATGCCTATGCTGTTACTGAATGTTTTCATAGAAGATGATTAAAACTTACAAAAATGAAATCATGGAGCAGCTGGATGGCTCAGCTGGTTAAGAGTCAGACTCTTAATTTCAGCTCAGCTCATGATCTCAGGGTCATGGGATCCAGCTCAGCACCAAGTCTGCTTGTCTCTCTCTCTCTGCTCCTCCTGCTCCCCTGCGCTTGCTCTCTGTCTCTAAGATAAATAAATAAGCAAACTAACTGATTAACTAACTTAAAAAAAAAATCCTTATGGAAAGAGTTAAGATGGAGAAGTAGGGGGAATCTGGGCTTTCTTCTCCTCAAACACTGCTATACTGAGGTTCAGTCACTAGGAACATCTAAGAAATCCATCTGAGGATTGGAAGGAGGATCTCCGTAGTTGGAGGGAGATAGCATGGCACTTGCAAGGTGCATAGAAGTGAATTGGGAAGATAAGAACTTCAGAGATATGGAGGGAAGAAGCCCTTTCCTCCAGGGGAAAATAGAAAATAGGAGGCAGGGGTGGGGTGGATGTTGAGATTGTGCGGTGTTGGGTTTGCACAAGAAGGAAATCTCTCGGATCCCAGACTGGGGAGACGGGAACTGAGTGTCACAGGTTTTATGCAAAACTCAGGTTCTGGAAGTGTGTGACTTTCACCAGAGCAGAGCTGTGGCCTGCGATCCTGGAGAGGAGGGCTCTGGTTCAGAGCACGCACAAAGTGGTGCAGGGATCTCCTGGGTCGCACTGGCAGAGAGATCATTACCATTCCTGGAATACATTTGGAGGAGGGCATATTGCCTCTCAAAGGACGAAAGACCCATCATGCGCCAACAAACACAGCCTTTCATCGGGAGGGGACAAAGGTGTGTGCAGAGGGTAGATAACCCAGTCACTGCTCTTTGTGGTGCCACAGCATAGAATCTGTCCACCATGCAGGCATGGGACTGTTTTTGTGGGACAAAGGGCACTAGTCAGAGAGCAGCAAGACTCTAACCCAGAGGAGGGAGCAGATCCAACTGGTGCCCACTCCTTAAAGATTTGAAATTTTGAATCCCAGCCACACTAAATATAAAGGGCAGGGAGAGCGGTGGTGCCAGGCATGATGAAGGCCTTTAGTAGAAAGTTCTGTGAGAGCTTCTGAAGAGCAAGGAGTGTGAGATTTCCTGTCTCTCTGGATGAGAGAGCAGGGTTGCACCATGTTATCCTCACTACACACAGGATTGGACCTCAGAGAGCAACACAGCAGCCCCTAGTAGAGGTGGGAGCCGCTTAAACCAAAGCCTGCCCTGCTGTGCTTGGCAAGTGTTTATTCACCTGGGCAGGAGTGACTTTGAGCCAGCACAGGGCACTTCTCACCCAGAAGAGCAACACTGGCAGCATGCCACGTGCCCCGAGTCTACTGATCATACAGTGCCTCACAGCGCCCCCTTCGGTTCTGGTGGAAATAGGACCAAGGCTGTATTTTTCCCCCCTTATTTTTTTTCCCCCCTTTGGAATCAGGCTTATAGTTCTTTGTTTGTTTTTTCATTTCCTCCCCCAATCACTTTTCTTTCTTTCTTTCTTTCTTTCTTTCTTTCTTTCTTTCTTTCTTTCTTTCTTTCTTTCTTTCTTTCTCTCTTTCTTTCTTTTTCTTTCTTTCTTTCTTTTTTTTTTATCAGGCCTCTTTTTTACTTTTTCTTCTTTTTTGTTTTCCTCCTTTGGAATCAGGCTTACAGTTTTTTGTTTTTTGTTTTTGATTGCATTTTTTTTTTTTTGCTTTTTTTCCATGCTTTTTTCTAGAAACGAATCAAAGCACATCTAGATAAAGTTCCAAACACTCCCCACTATAGGCAAGGAGGAGCGCTGCAGAGTACAGACCAGTGGGAAAGAACAGCCAAAACCCAATAGCTGAGTGCACACAGAATACACCAGAACACTTCCTGAAGTGCAGGCCCTGGACAGTGTATGACCACTTTTTAATATAGCATTACTCTGAGGTGCAGGAAACATAACAAGCTTTCATAACATGCAAAAGATAGAAAGTTAGCAAAAATGACAAGATGGAGGAATTCTCCCCATAAGAAAGGTCAGAAAGATATCATAGCTAGGGACTTGCTCAAAGCAGATATAAGCAATATATCTAAACAAGAATTTAGATCAAAAGTAGTCATAAAACTACTAGCTGGCTTGAAAGAAGCATAGAAGACACCCCAGAAACCCTTGTTGCTGAGATAAAAGACCTAAAAACTAGTCAGCCTGAAATTAAAAAATGCTGTAACTGAGATGCAGACTGAATATAATCACAATGAGGATTGAAGAGGCAGTGAGGAGAACAGGTGATATAGAGGGTAAAATTATGGAAAATAATGAAACTGAAAAGAAGAGGGAAAGAAAACTATTACATCACAAAGGTAGACTCAGGGAACTCAGTGATTCCCCAAAGAAAAATAATACCCGTATCATAGGAGTCACAGAAGAAAAGCAGGGAAAGGGTCAGAAGGTCAAAAGGCTTATTTGAAGAAATTATAGCTGAGAACTTCCCTAATCAAGGGAAAAAGAGGCATTCAAGTCCAAGAGGTACAGAGAACTGCCCTCAAAATCAACAAAAACAGGTCAACAGCATGAATATCATAGTGAAACTTGCAAAATACAAAGATAGAGAATTCTGAAAGCAGTTAGGGGAAAATGGTTCTAAACTTATAATGGTAGCAACACAAGGCTGGCAGCAGACCTGGCCACAGAGACCTGACAGGCCAGAAAGGACTGACATGATATATTCAGCATGCTAAATGGGAAAAATATGCAACCAAGAATACTTTATACTATCATTCAGTATAGAAGGAGAAATGAGGAGTTTCCAAGACAAACAACAATTAACAGAGTTCATGAAAACTAAACTAGCTCTGTAAGAAATATTAAAGGGGACTCTTTGAGCAGGAAAGAGAAATCAAAAGACTAGAAAGAAACAGAGAAGATCTACAGAACAGCAACTTTACAGATTATACAATGGCACTTAATTCATATCTTTCAGTAATTACTCAGTGTAAATGGACCAAATGCTCCAATCAAAAGACACAGGGTATCAGAATGGATTAAAAAACAAGACCCATCAATATGATGGGTCTCTTATAAGAAACTCTAAAACCTTGGGGATGCAGCAAAGGCAGTCCTAAGAGGGAAGTATTTTGCAATCTAGGCCTTCCTAAAGAAGCAAGAAAATACACAAATACACAACCTACCCTTCTACCTGAAGGAGGTAGATGAAAGCAAATAAAGCCTAAATCCAGCAGGAGAAGGGAAGGGAAATAATATAGATTAGAGCAGAAATCAATGATTAAAAAAAAAACAACAACCCCACAGTAGAACAATCAATGAAACTAGGAGCTGATTCTTTGAAAGAATCAACAAGATTAATAAACCTCTAGCCACACTTACCAAAAAAATAGAAGGTGGGGTGGGGGGTAGGGAAGAGAGAGAGAGAGAGAGGGAGGGAGGGAGAGAGAAAGGACCCAAATAAACAAAAACATGATTGAAAGAGGAGATGTCACAACCAACACCAAAGAAATACAGTTATAAAAGAATATTATGAGCAATTATATGCCAACACATTAAACAATCTGGAAGAAATGGGTAAGTTCCTGGAAACATATAAACTACCAAAAGTGAAATAGGAAGAAACAGAAAACCTGAACAGACCCATAACCAGGAAATAAATTGAATCAGTAATCAAAACTCTCCCAACAAACAAGAATCCAGGGCTGTATGGCTTCCCAGGGGAATTCTACCAAACATTTAAAGAATTAATACTCACTCTTCTGAAACTGTTCCAAAAAATAGAAAGGGAAGGAAAACTTCCAAACTCTTTCCTTGAGGCCAGCAGTACCTTGATCCCGAAACCAGGCAAAGAAGACTCCACTAAAAAGAATTACAGACCAATATCCTTGATGAACATGGATGCAAAAATCCAATCAGATCCAATAGCACATTAAAAGGATTATTCACCATGACCAAGTGGGATTTATTTCTGGGCTGAGAGGTGGTTCAACAACTGCAAATTAATGAACAAATTAATTAACAAAAGGAAGGATAAGAACAATATGATCCTCTCAATGGACGCAGAAAAAGCATTTGACAAAATACAGCATCCTTTCTTGATAAAAATCCTCCATAATGTAGGGATAGAGGGAACATACTTCAACATTATAAAGGCCATATATGAAAGACACACAGCTAATATTGTCCTCAATGGGGAAAAACTGAGAGCGCTTCCCCTAATGTCAGGAACACAATAGGTATGTCGACTTTCTGCTGTCCAACATAGTACTGGAAGTACTAGCCTCAACATTCAGACAACAAAAAGAAAGAAGGCATGCAAATCGGCAAGGAAGAAGTCAAATTTTCACTCTTCACAGGCAACATTATACTCTAGGTAGAAAACCCGAAAGACTTCACTAAAAAATTACTGGAACTGATATAGGAATTCAGCAAAGATACAGGATAAAAAATCAACACACAGAAGTCTGTTGCATTTCTGTACACCAATAATGAAGCAACAGAAAGTAAAACCAAGGAATTGATCCTTCTTTCAATTGCACCCAAAACAATAAGAGGTAGGTAAGAATAAACCTAACCAAAGAGGTAAAAGATCTGTGCTCTGAAAACTAAATCACTTCTGAGAGAAACTGAGGAAAATGCAAAGAAATGGAAAAGTGTTCCATGTTCATGTATTGGAAGAACAAATATTGTTACAATGTGTATAGCTACCCAGAGCAATCTACACGTTCAGTGCAATCCCTATCAAAATAACGCCAGTATTTTTCACAGAGCTAGAACAAAAAATTCTAAAATTTGTATGAAACCAGAAAAGACCCTGAATAGCGAAAGTAACGTTGAAAAGAAGACTGAAGCTGGAGGCATCACAATCCCAGACTTCAAGCTCTATTACAAAGCTGTGATCACCAAGACAATATGGTACTGGCATAAAAACAGACACATAGATCAATGGAACAGAATAGAGAACTCAGAAATGGACCCTTAACTCTATGGCCAACTAATCTTCAACAAAGAAGGAAAGAATGTCCAAAAGAAAAAGAAGAGTCTCTTCAGCAAATGGTGTTGGGCAGGGCGCCTGGGTGGCTTGTTAAGCGTCTACCTTCAGCTCAGGTCATAATCCCAGGGTCCTGGGATCAATCCCTCCTCTGGGCTCCCTGGTCGGCGGGAAGCCTGCTTCTCCCTCTCCCCCTGCTTGTGTTCTCTCTCTCTCTCTTTCTCTGTCAAATAAATAAATAAATAAATAAATAAATAAATAAAGGTGTTGGGAAATTTGGACAGCAACATGAAGAAGAATGAAACTGGATCACTTTCTTACCTCAAACACAAAAATAAATTCAAAATGGATGAAAGACCTAAATATGAGACAGGAATCCATCAAAATCCTAGAACAAAACAAAGGCAGTAACATTTTTGACCTCAGTTTCATAAACTTTCTACTAGACAAATCTACAGAGGTGAGGGAAACAAAAGCAAAAATGAACTATTGGGATTTCATCAAGATAAAAAACTTCTGCACAGCCAAGGAAACAATCAACAAACCTAAAAGGCAACCTTCAGAATGGGAGAAGGTATATGCAAATGACATATCAGATCCAGGGCTAGTAACCAAAATCTATAAAGAACTTACTAAACTCAACACCCAAAAGCCAAAAAGTCCAGTCAAGAAATGGGCAGAAAACATGAACAAACATTTCTCCAAAGAAGACATACGAATTGCTAACAGACACATAAAAATGCTCAACACCACTCATCATCAGGGAAATACAAATAAAAACCACAGTGAGTGGTCAGAATGGCTAAAATGAACAACTCAGGAAACAACAGATGTTAGTGAGGATATGGAGAAAGGAGAACCCTTTTGTGCTATTGGGTGGGAATGCAAACTGGTGCAGCCACTGTGGAAAACAACATGAAGGTTCTTCAAAAAGCTGAAAATAGAGCTACCCTATGATCCAGCAATTGCACTATTAGGTATTTACCCAAAGAAAAAAAAATACTGATTCAAAGGGATACATGCACCCTGGTATTTATAGAAATTTTATCAACAATAGCAAAATTACAGAAACAGCCCAAGTGTTCATCAACTTATGAATGAATAAAGAAGATGTGGTATATATACACAATGGGATATTAATCAGCCATAAAAGTAATGGAATCTTGCAATTTTCAATGATGTGGTTGGAGCTAGAGAGTATTATGCTAAACAAAATAAGTCAGAGAAAGACAAATACATAGGATTTCACACATATGTGGAATTTATGAAACAAATGAGCAAAGGGGAAGAAAGAGGCAAAGCAAGAATCAGAATCTTCACTATAGAGAACTGGTGGTTACCGGAGGGGAGGTAGGTGGAAGGATGGTTTAAATAGTGATGGGGATTAAGGAGGACACTCGCTGTGACGAGCACTGGGTGTTGTACGGAAGAGCTGAATCTCTATATTGTACACCTGAAACTAATATTGCACCTGTCTTTTTTTTTAGAGATTTTATTTATTTATTTGATAGAGATCACAAGCAGGCAGAGAGGCAGGCAGAGAGAGAGGAGGAAGCAGGCTCCCGGCTGAGCAGAGAGCCGTATGTGGGGCTCGATCCCAGGACCCTGAGATCATGATCTGAGCTGAAGGCAGAGGGTTTAACCCACTGAGCCACCCAAGCACCCCAATGTTGCACTGTCTTAACAGGAATATAAAAGCTTAAAAGAAAAAGAAAAAAAGGATTATAAAGCAGAGAAGGGAGACATAAAATATTTATAGAGAAAGGGATTAAAATATCAGATAAGATATTTAAGGAATACCTCACTAAGAAGACTTCTTCTAAAACCCTAATGAAAATTAACTTTGATCAAGTTACCTGGCTTCTGAGTCTCAATTTATTTCTTCATCTGCAAATAGGCATATCATCATCTACTTCATTGGGAGAAATATTGCTAAACAGCATAGTACCTGTTACCCAGTAAATGCTTGGGATTATTTTACTTCATATATGAATAAGTACTAAAGTTTTAAAGATAACTAACTTTTAAATTTTATCACAGAATTTAGTACATAAAACTTCCATGACGGAAAAATAGATGGTTTAACCCTCATTTCTGCAACTAGTCATAAGATTGTTGTTAGAATTTGTCATTTATTTCTTGTACATCATTCCATGTCTGTTGCCTCAATCAGTGTCTCAGATGATTAAAGTTCCTTATTCAGGGGAATCAAGAACTGTGAAGGGTTTGAGAATTTACTCTGCTTAAAAGCTTTAAAGTTTGCTGAGCCAGTTTCATGGATGTTGGCAGGAGACATGAGCCTCCTGGGTCAGAGACTAAGTAAGGACTTTTTTATTCACAGCATGGACATCTGCATGTCTTTATAGTTCTGCTTATCTGGATCATATGGAGGTAATATGTATGGGTCCAGATTAATGCTCCATACACAGTGGGGTGTGTTACAGTAGAAAATCTCTGAACTAAGGGAAATCTAATACTTAACAAGGACAGAGGAAACACTGTATCTTCCAGGGCTGTAAGCAAATCTACTCTTTGCACTGGGGGTAGATACTATTTCTGTTTTCCAAGATTGTTTGATATACAAACGTCCTTGAAAATATAGTCCCGTACAAAGAGCAGTTAGATGTGCTTGCTAGAAATGCAGAAATGTGGCAGACCCATTGAGAATATCTTCCACCATAATCTGATTTCTGTTTCTGAGAGTTCTGAGCATTAATGGGAATGCAGAGTTGCGCTACTCTGTTACTAACTTAGGGGCACTAAGAGACTTTTCATCTCGGAGCTATCTTCATTCCTCTTTGCCTCCATGGTGTAGCAGCAACCCTATTTCCCCCAATGATTAGAATTAGTCACTATAGCCACACCTATTTACTAGTTGAACCAGTTCACACTTGCAAACCCACATAACTGGGTGGCAGCCTTCGATTCTAATTTAATAAGACTGTTGCTGCATTCCGAGTAGAAACATTCCTCCCTTGTATACTAAGAGCGCTCGACAGCAGAATTGGACAGAAAACATAGATTTTGAAGGAGCCTATTAGGTATAATAGTGAGAGGTGACACTTCTTCCTTAAAACCTCAGGTATTGGACTCATGTATTCTGCTTATGGCAGGTATGGTATGAGATACTGATGACTAGTTTAGAACAGCTACTACATCCTATAGGGCAGCACCTCAGCTTTATCTTTCCCAGACTAAGGAACTACTGAATCTTCAATAATCTGTTCCACTGGTATAAGTACAGCTGCATCTGGGTAATGACAAAACTAGTGAAACCCATGGGTGTCAACTTTCTTTTATTGTAAAGTAGGTTAGTTTTCATTCTTTAAAAGGAGACCATAACAATAAAAAAATTATTTAAACAGAAAACTACTACTATTCATTTTTGATGCTTAAGATCAATAAATATTGACTTATTCCTCTTCAAAGGCTGGAATTCACTGAGACACACAGATATCAGAGATATGGAGGTTTAAAAAAAAGTCAGGTTTATCGCTTAAAGAATCTAAATTGGAAAATGTGGCTATTTGTATGGCCAAATGGGGTTGCTAATGCTCTCTAAATACACAAACTTATTCTATTAATGCAAGCTGGACAAATTCAGCTTTCTCCCTTACAGCATGCACAGCAGGGGAAATCAGATTTGCATCCTCCTTGCAGGCAGGCTAGCTTCAAAAGATGAAAAGAGAGGAAGGAGCTAAGTTTATTTTCTTAGCTCCAGAGCATGAAACAGGCCAAGTAACTTCTGGGGAGGAGTAAACAAAGTACTGAGAGGAAAAACTGGGTTATTCTCCTCATAATGGAAACATGAAGCCAGGGGAAAGGAGCTAATCAAAGAGAATTAGTTGATAAATTTTTGTCTATCCTGTACCAAATCACTTGCCATTTGACTTGAAGACCTGACCAGTCAACCTGTATTTGACCTGAGAGCCCAAGCTTTGTTGCCATCAATCTCCTGACATCACTCTGCATATCTAGACCATTGCATATCCACCTAATGACCTGGCAAGGGTCTACTTGCTATCACTCTTGATAGCACTTGCTCTCTTTCTGTGCTTTTTAATAGCACCTCACTCCGAAAATGCTTCTCAACTTCTGATACAGATGAATTTAATTATATTGCACTTCACTTGATTGCACCTTACAGATACTGTATTTCTTACAAATTGATGATTTGTGGCAATCCTGCATCACGCAAGTCTATTGGCACCATTATTCCAACATTTGCTCCCTTTGTGTCTCATGTTTCATTTTGATAATTCTCACAGTACTCTAAGCTTTTTCATTATTATTATACTTATTGTGGTGATCTCTGATTATCAGTCTTTGATATTATTATATAATTGTTTCAGGGTGCCAAAAACCACACCCATATAAGATGGCAAACTTAATTGATAAATGTGTGTATTCTGACTGCATCGTTGACTAAACGGTTCTGCCATCTCTCTCCCTCTCCTCAGACCTCCCTGTTCCTTAAAACACAAGTTGTGAATGCAAAGGAAAGTTCTTGAAGGAAATTAAAAGTGCTATTCTGGTGAATACACCAATGTTAAGAAAGCAAAACAGTCTGATGGCTGATATGGAGTACGTTTCAGTGATCTGGATAGAAAAATCAAACCACAATATTCCCTTAAGGCAAAGCCTAATCCAGAGCAAGGCCCCCATTCTCTGATTTTAAAAGGCTTGAGAACTGAGGAAGCTGCAGAAGAAAAGCTTGAAGCCAGCAGAGGTGGTTCATAAAGTCTGAAGAGAAAAGGCATCTTCATCACATAAAAGTAAAAGGTGAAGCAGCAAGTGTTGATGTTGAAGCTGCAGGAAGTTATCCAGGAGATCCAGCTCAGATCATTCATGAAGGAGGCTACATTAAACATATTTTCAATTGTAAACAAAACAGCCTTCTGTTGGAAGATGATGTCATCCAAGACTTTCAGAGCTACAGAGAAGTTAGTGCCTGGCTTCACAGCTTCAAAGGACAGGCCAACTCGCTTGTTAGGGACAAGGACAGGACAGCTGGTGACTTTAAATTGAAGACAGTGCTCATTTGCTATTTTGAAAATCCCAGGGCTCTTAAGAACTGTCCCAAAGCTACTCTGGAAGTACTCTTGTGACCACGTTGTTGTTCAATGGAACAGCAAAGCCTGGATGACAGCACGTCTGTTTATAAAATGGTTTACTGAATGTTTTAAGCTCATTATGGAGACTTACTGCTCAGAAAGATGATCCTTTCAAAATAGCACTGCTCATTGGCAATGTACTTGATCACCCAAGATTTCTGTTGGAGATATATGATAAAATTAATGTTATTTTTGGTAACACATCCATTCTGCAACTCATGGAAAGATTAATTTCAACTTTCAAGTCTTACTAAGAAATCCATTTGTAAGGCTAGAGCTGCCATAGATGGAGCTGGGCAAAATAAATGGAAAGCCTGTTGGAAAGGATTCAGCATTCTAGATGCTATTAAGGACATCCATTATTCATGGGAGGAGGTCAAAATATCAATATTAACAGGACTTTGGAAGAAGTAACTGCAGATGTGATGGAACTAACAAAAGAACTAGAATTAGAAGTGGGGCCTGAAAATGTGACTGACTCACTGCAATCTCACTGACAAACCTTGAAAGGGTGAGGAGTTGTTTCTTATGGGTGAACAAAGAAAGTATTTTATTGAGAAGGAAATTACACCTAGTGAAGTTGTTGTAAAGGGTGTTGAAACGACAACGAAAGACTTAAAATGGTACATAAAGTAAGTTGATAAAGCAGCAGCAGGGTTTAGAGGATTGACTTCAAATATGAAAGTTGTGTTACTAAAATGGTTTTGAGCAGTACTGGGTTCTCCAGAAACATCATTAGTGAAAGGAAAAGTACTGATGCAAGGAACTTCACTGTGGCCTTAAGGAAACTTGCCACAGCCACCCAACCTTCAGCAACACCCTCCTGCTAAGTCAGCAGCCATCAACATTAAGGCAAAATTCTCCACCAGCCAAAAGATTATTACTTTTATATTATATTATATTACAAAAGATTATTTTTTAGCAACAAACTATTTTTGAAATTATGGTATGTACATTGTGTTTTTAGACATAATGCTATTGCACACTTAATAGACTATAGTATAGTTTAAACATTACTTTACCATGCACTGGAAACCAAAAAATTCATTTGACTTGCCTTTTTTTTTTCAAAGAATTTATTTATTTATTTGACACAGAGAGAGAGGTTACAGGAAGGCAGAGAGGCAGGCAGAGAGAGAGGGGGAAGCAGGCTCCCTGCCGAGCAGAGAGCCCGACGTGGGGCTCGATCCCAGGACCCTGAGATCATGACCTGAGCTGAAGGTTTTTTTTTTTTTTTTTAATTTTATTTTTTATAAACATATAATATCTTTTTATCCCCAGGGGTACAGGTCTGTGAATCGCCAGGTTTACACACTTCACAGCACTCACCATAGCACATACCCTCCCCAATGTCCATAATCCCACCCCCCTCAACCCCCCCCCCCCCATTAACCCTCAGTTTGTTTTGTGAGATTAAGAGTCACTTATGGTTTGTCTCCCTCCCAATCCCATCTTGTTTCATTTACTCTTCTCCTACCCCCTTAACCCCCCATGTTGCATCTCCTCTCCCTCATATCAGGGAGATCATATGATAGTTGTCTTTCTCCGATTGACTTATTTCGCTAAGCATGATACCCTCTAGTTCCATCCACGTCGTCGCATATGGCAAGATTTCATTTCTTTTGATGGCTGCATAGTATTCCATTGTGTATATATACCACATCTTCTTTATCCATTCATCTGTTGATGGACATCTAGGTTCTTTCCATAGTTTGGCTATTGTAGACATTGCTGCTTAACCCTTCAGAGGCTTAACCCACTGAACCACCCAGGCGCCCCGACTTGCTTTATTTTGATATTCACTCTATTGCAGTGGTCTAGAACTGGACCTGCTATAGCTCTGAAATATGCTTATATTTAAAAGTTGCTAAGAAAGTATATCTTAAAAGTTTTTATCACAGAAAAGAAAATAATTGGGGGATGGATGTAACTAGACTTATTGTAATCAATTTACAGAATATACAGGTAACAAATCATTACACTGTATACCTGAAACTAATTTATGTCAATCATATCTCAATAAAAAAGAAATTGAGCTCAGAAAGCATATTTAAAAAAAAAAAACCATACAGTAGTAACTGTTTCAGGCAAGATCCAAAGAAGAATGAAAATTATTGAAACTCCAGGGTGAAAGAGTGTATTTGTATACTTCTAATTATCTTCCTCAAAATATTTATTGGTATGGTGGATTTAATATATGTCCATAAATTCTGTGATACTCCTCTCTCCAGGAGGTGGATCTCTATTTCCCTCCCCTTCTGTGTAAGATGGAATCCTTCTACCAAAAACAGTACACAAAAGGAAAAAAAACAGTAACTTTACAGTGGATAAACCTGACAGCCTTAACCAAGTCATCAAGGCTAATATTGTCAATAGTTGCTGATATCACGTACTCCCTAATACTCTATGAGAAGTGCACTTCATCTATGTTTTCGTCTCCCCAATACCCTTAACTCTTGTATAACCACCAGAAAACATCAGGCAAACCCAAATTGAGGGCCGACCTACAAAATATCCAAACATTATTCTTCAAAAGTGGCAAGCTCATGAACACAAGGAAAGACTTAAAGATGACTAAAACGTGACCACTAAATGCAATGCAATATTCTGGACTAACTCATGCAACAGAAAATGGACATTAATTGAAAAACTGGTGAAATCCAAATGATGCATATAGTATAGTTAGTAATGTTGCACTAATGCCAATTTCTTAGTGTTGATAATTGTGCAATGGCTATGTATGATATTAACATTAGGGAAAACTGAAGGGAAGGGTATAGGTGAGCTCTTTGTGTTATCTTTACAATTATTCTGTAAATCTAAAATTATTTCAAAATAAAACATTGTGTAGGGAGCGCCTGGGTGGCTCAGTGGGTTAAAGCCTCTGCCTTCGGCTCAGGTCATGATCCCAGGGTCCTGGGATCGAGCCCCACATCGGGCTCTCTGCTCAGCAGCGAGCCTGCTTCCTCCTCTCTCTCTGCCTGTCTCGCTGCCTACCTGTGATCTCTATCTGTCAAATAAATAAATAAAATCTTTAAAAAAAATAAAAAATAAATAAAACATTGTGTATATATCCACTTCATCTTTAAGAGTAATTTTTACCCATTCCTTTTACTTCTTGAGCTTCTGTTTCCATTCCACGTTCCTCCTCAAATTTGATCCTAATGTAATTGTGTATTTTTGAACTCAGAACTTTCATTCATTATTATTATTATTATTATTATTCTTGGCAACAATATTTGAATTTTTAATTTGTTGTAAGCAAAAGTCTCCAAATGTTAAGGAGAAAAAGTTCTGCTTCGAGTTATCATTACAATTATTAATGGGCATTTGATCAAAGCAACATATCAATATATTTCGATAATCACTAAAGAAAAACAAGATTTATTGAAAATGCATTGCTTAGGGGCACTTGGATGGCTCAGTTGTTCAAGTGTGGACTTTGGGCTCAGGTCATGTTTCCAGGACCCTGGGATAGAGTCTTGCATCTGGCTCCCTGGTCACTGGGGAGTCTGCTTCTTCCTTTTCCACCCCCTGCTTGTGCTCTCTCTTCCTCTCTAAAATAAATAAAATTTAAAAAAAGAAAAGAAAAGAAAAGAAAATGCATTGCTTTATGAGAGGAATGAAGCTTTTCTTTCTTCTAATTAGCCCATATGTTTTTGGGTGGCTATTACCTCTTGTTGTAATGAGGTAGAATATTATCAATTTTATTGTTTTCTTTCTCTTTCCCTTTTTCCTTTAAAACAATATAATCCTTGAGAAATCTTATCTATATAAAAAAGCAAGGGGTCGCCTGGGTGGCTCAGTGCCTTAAAGCCTCTGCCTTCAGCTCAGGCTATGATGCCAGGGTCCTGGGATCCAGTCCCACAGCAAGATCCTTGGTCAGCGGGTAGTCGCTTCTCCCTATCCTTTCCCTGCTGGTAGTCCTCTCTCTCAAATAAATAAATAGAATCTTAGAGGGAAAAAATAAAGTAGGGAGGGACGCATTTATATATTGTTATAATGCTATCACTCAATTCCTTGAATTCCTTCTGGGTTATAAACCAAACTTGGTTGGTAATTTACTAAAGAGAAACTGAGCCAGGCATTAGTCAGAAGATAATTAGTCATAGGTGTAGTGTGGTCTTGTTTTAATATTCTCCTTGAGCAGGACAGGAGGGCTCGAGTCTTTACAAAGTGATTACTTTACACAACCATAAGCAATTGAGGTTATTTTAATAAAATCAGCTCCCTTGGATTTGGGCTAAGGCCAAGATTGAACTAGCGCATATCAAAATCTTATCTATAACATAATGTGTATAAATAAGAAAACCAATTGCCTTCATAGGGAAATATATATACACATTTAACCATCTGTCAGCCAATATCTCCATTAGGGTCTCCTACATCTTTCATGAGTGCAAAGAACTGAAAACACCCATGATGGGTTTGTCATTAGGTTTCAATCTCCCCGCCTGTTTTCATGAGTGTTCGTTGTTTGGCTCCTCCAGTGAAATTCAGGCAGGAGTCCAAAGCGGTTTTTTTCTGTAAACATTAAAGACACGGTTGAGGCCAAACCTTGTCCACAGAGGCCTCCTCAGAGTATAACCAGGGTTAGAGCCCAAGGTTTCCTTGAAACCACCCACACACTGGCACCCCAAGGACAGCCTGTAATCATCCTGGAGAAGGACGCCCCAACACAGTGCTTTGTGAGTACAGTGGTGAGCGGGGTGTGGAGGGTATTTGGCAGGACGGTGAACGGGCCGCACTGACTAACTCTCATCTGAATTCTGCGGCAGTGACCACCGCAGTAAGCTTGAGTGCTATGGCTCACAAAACAAGGCCGACCTCACAGGGCCTCGAATGCGCGCGCATGACGTCTGACGTCTCTCCGCTTGTTGACGCAGGCCGTAGAGCGCGTAGAGCGCGCGGAGCCGGCCATGCCGGCGTAGCCCGAGGGGAACTGCGTTGGCGCGAGCACAGGGCCAGAAGCCGGGCGCGTAAACGGTTGGTGATTGGATGAGGTTTGGTGTGGGGGTGTTAGTCGGGGTACTGCGGGGACGCCACGAGGCCGCTTTTGAAAGACGCAACCTTGGGGCGCGTGGCTCTCACGCAGAGCGTCTCAAAACCAGAGATTGAGGCGGGGAGGAGGAAGCAACGGCGTCGGCGGCTGGGGCCGGCGAGTCCCGGGCCTGTGGCTCGGTCTCCGGCCTACGGGGCAGGAAGGACAGCTTTGGTGGGTGGGGGTTGGGCTGGGAATCGGGCCGTTGAGGGTCTCCTGTTTTTATTTATTTATTTTTTTCTTTCTCTCTTTCTCCCTGAGCCCCGAGTAGTTGTAAGGACCGTCCCTGCGGACTGCTTTGACCCTTCTTTGCCCTTTTGTAGCAGTGCTTTGGAAGGGATGTAGGACGGATGAGCCCCGTACCTGTTAAAACTCTAGTCACAAAGCAGTCACGACATGAGTTAAGAGATTTAGTTCTGTGTTGTGTGAGTGACTTTAAGCCATGTAGGTATATTTTTAATTTCAGAGTATTTTTATCTAGTACTTTTGTTTTCTGCCAATTTTCTTACCGATTTGCAGGTGAGAAAATGTCTGGCAACAATGAGTGGTTTCAGAGTTCCCGGGTCCCTAGCTTTGCTCAAATGCTGAAAAAGAACTTGCCAGCTCAGCCATCAACCCAGACGGTAACTACACCCACAGGATATTCTTCAGAAAGATACAGCCTGTCGAGTATGGCTTCCAAGGTTACGCAAGTGACGGGTATGACTTTTTCATTTGCAATAATGCCTTGGTTCTTTGAGAGTCTAGGATGGCCAATAAATACTGTTGAGCCTCCAGTTTAAATGTTGCCTGGATACATATCCATTTACCAGGGGCTATGTCCCTCCTGGAGCTCCATTTTGACTCTGAACACTGTAAGAGGCATGTGGAAATCCTCCTCCTTGCTGCTCAGTTATTCTAACAGCTTCAAGCATGTCCTGCCTTCTTTTCAGAGGCTTAACCCACTGAGCCACCCAGGTGCCTCCTGTCTTGCCTTTTTAAGGTAAGGTTGTGTTGGTCCCTTCAGGGAAGGGACTGGACTTATACTGGTTTTTAGTCAACATATCGCTTAGCATAAGTGTAAAGCAGGGACAAACACTTAAATTCAATTGAAATAAATATTAAAAGTAATATAAAATAGTGAGTAGGAAATAGAAACGGACCTTAGTCCCAGGTCTGTGTCTTTAGTCCAGGCCTTAGTGAAACCATATGTTGGAAAAAAAAAAAAAAAAAAAAGGATTTGAGAGCCTCTGAAGACCTTGACATCATTAAAATTCTGTGATTCTTTGATATCACTTCACGTTATGACAATGATAGCACTTCTTTGCAAAAATGGTTTTGGTGCTCCAAAACGTATATGCATCAACAGGTTACACTTGTCATGTGTGCAAAAATTTTTTCAGTAGAAACTTACTTGTAATGAAGAATACATATAATAGATGTATCAGGGACAATCTTCCATTTTATGGGAGGGTTTAGTGTTTTTACTTTTTTTTTTTTTTAATTTTACTGAACTGACAACTCTAACCATACATTTTTAGGTAATTTTCCAGAACCATTGCTTTCCAAAGGCCTTTCATCTATTTCAAATCCTGTCCTTCCTCCAAAAAAAATACCTAAAGAATTCGTAATGAAATACAAACGTGGAGAGATAAATCCTGTCTCAGCTTTGCACCAGTTTGCACAAATGCAGCGGGTTCACCTTGATCTTAAGGAAACTGTAACAACAGGCAAGTGCCAAGTTGTATCTGGTTATTACAATACTGTTAAGATATTTTCCTGTTAAAAACAGAACATAAAAGTACTACTAAATTTGATTATTTTCTACATTCGCATAATCTTGGGATTAGGTAACTACTGGTATGTTTTAACAAGTATACCTCAGAAATTTTTATATTCATATTTTTCTGCAAATAACTTACATGTACAAAGTTTTTATCATCGAATTTTAATTTTTTTGTTTATGGCTAGTTGAACTGAAATCCCATCAGCCTTGTGGATTATTTTCAGGTCTAAGTACTTGTAGATTAAACATGCTTTTGAAGAGTTGTTAAATATTTGGATTCTCTAATGAGAAAGATTCTGTGATGATTATACCAGACAAAATTATGGTCTAATTTAGCTTCTGAAATTCAAGGTATAGAGGTGAGAATAGCACTTCCATGATTGATACTCTATCTGCAGACTTGTCGGTGACTATTTTCTCCATTCTCTCTTCCCTCCCAACCTGTGGAAGGCTACGGTAGTACAGATCAAATAAAAGCAAAAAGCATCCTCTAATCTCTTAACGTCATGAACAGTGGTTAGAAAGAACTTTAGAAAAGTGGAGGGATAAGAGAATAAGTGCTCTTAATAGACATGGACAAGCTGAAAGTATGAGAGTCAAAGAAATACAGTCCTTAAAAATACATATATGTGTGTACAAATACTTGTTTGTATGTGTGTGTGTGTGTTTATATATACAAAGACATTATCAAGTAGCTTGGTTTTTTAAGTTTTTTCTTACTGTTGCTAACTTTCACCAATACGGGTCTCAAGACATCCTTGTAAAAGAATTTGAAGCTTTTGAGATTTTAGCTAAGATTGTCATAGTAAAGTCACATCTCCAATCTGTTGTTTTGGAAGAAAAAACAGTAAACAGGTGACAAAATTAGAGTCTTAATATAGAAGGTAGAATTTTCCTAGGTACACTTACTGTAGGTTGGATTACTTCATGATCAATACTGTGAACTTAAATTTTTGTGTCACTAGTTTTCCCTCCATTCTTCTCAGACTGTTCTTGGAAAATGTAAACTCATGATCATAATAAGAAAAAGAAGTATGTAAGGGCAAATCTTTATTGACCTGAGTAAAAGCTACTCAAAAACACAGTCCACTGATTAGTAATGGTATTCATTTTGTGTTCATAGTACTAGCTGAATAATCTGAATCAGTAGGTTTAATGATGAGACCAGATTATCCATATTTTCACAATTCTATAGGTGATTTAAATACATACTAAAGTTTGAGAATCTGAAGTATGATAGGATGAAGCTTAAAGGCTCAGCACTCTGACACCGAGTACTTAATTAACAAATTTGATGGATGCTATCTCACACATAAAAATCATCAGGGCCACTAGTTAAATATACAAAATACTCTCAGGTTTTGTAAATTTGGATTGGAACCTAGGTGATCATAAGGAAGGAACTTGGGAAACTGAAGTCATAGAGAAAATCAGTTTACTCAGATGCGGTGAGGAGTTTCTTGTAAAACCTTGATGTACATCTTAAAAAAACCCAGGGACGCCTGGGTGGCTCAGTTGGTTAAGCAGCTGCCTTCGGCTCAGGTCATGATCCCAGTGTCCTGGGATCGAGTCCCACGTTGGGCTCCTTGCTCGGAGCTTGCTTCTCCCTCTGCCTCTGCCTGCCACTCTCTGCCTGTGCTCACTCTCACTCCTCTCTCTGACATATAAATAAATTAAATCTTAAAAAAAAAAAAAAACAAGTTAGTGTAATATGTGAGAAAATAATGATGGTGATGATGACGAGGCTTATGTGGAGTGACATCGTACCTAGCCATCCATAAACAGGGTAGAACCTTAAGTTGACTAAAGGTCTTCTAAAGTCTGAATTACGAACAAGTAAAACGAACTGGAAAAACCTTTGCCCTGTAAATTTAGATGATTCCATTTCATTTTTCATTAGGCAAAAATGAAAACTAGGTAAAAATAATTGTGTAAAGGTAATCCTTCTAGGGATTTTGGATGGCTGGACATTGAGTTTAATTCTTTAGCATGTCTTCTCTATTGTTTGTTTTGGTTTTCCTTGTGGATTCTCTCCCCTCCACTTGCCCTCAAGGCTATGGTGGTGTGAATAGCTTATCATAACTCCCTAATAGACTCACAAGATTTCTGCAAAAGGATCCCTTTTTTTCTGGAACTTATATAAGAGTGTCAGAGCACTCAGAAGGTGGGAGAAATTGAGCTTTATTATTATTGAATTTCAAAAGAAGAGAGATGTTGCCAGAGGCTCCACATTTTACCTCTCATTGGTCATTCATTAGATATTTGGATGCTTACTATTGCCAGGCTTCATTGTACAAGACACTGTTGCTCCATGCATGATCTGTACTCTAAAGCTGTCTCTACTGTTCATGTTGAATCTGGAGCCAAATTGGCTGCTGGATAGGTTCCTCAGAACTAGTTCAGGGGCTCACCCAGCTTTACTTTTAACCTGCAATGTAAAAAATAAAACACAAAACTGATAGGCCAAGATCGTTTTCCACAACATTTGTACTGGGATATTTTTCATATCAAATGTCATTTGCAAGATCATACTGTGAATTATTGCAGCATTCATTCTGACTTCTTTTTCAAGGTAACGTTATGGGACCATATTTTGCTTTTTGTGCTGTGGTGGATGGTGTTCAATATAAGACTGGACTGGGACAAAATAAAAAGGAGTCTAGATCCAATGCAGCGAAATTAGCTCTTGATGAGCTTCTACAATTGGATGAACCTGAACCAAGAGTTTTAGAAACAGCAGGTAAATGCTCTTGATTATTATTTGTAAAATGTATCTTTTTCCAGAAGAAATCACCTGAAGGATTTGTTTTTGAAGAGTTTCATGGCAACTGCAAGATAGAAGTTGCAGAATTTATTTCCTTCCATTGCTGATTGCTGACATGTTTAATATTAGTTAAAATGTTCTCATATAGGGGATTAAAAGTACACTTCTGGTGATGAGTACTGAGAAATGTATGGAACTGTTGAACATTATATTGTACACCTGAAGTTAATATAACACTGTATGTTAATTGTACTGGAATTAAAAATAAAAATAGCAAAGAAAAGAATAAAAAAAATAAAGTTTTTATATAAAAGAAAAAAATACTCTTGTATATTTCAGCACCATAAGCTATAAACATGTTGAGTGAATTGTCTCATAATTTGTCAGATTCCCAGTAGCTTCACATCCAGAAACTTGATTTTCTCTATAATTTATTGGATTCTTATTATGCTCTTAAAACAGTACATTTAATAGAGGTTTTAAATGCAATTTTCGTGAAGTTTGCCTATCTATATTAAATTCAGGAATGGTAAAGCTACTTGAGAAAATAATGGCCTTAGGGTGCCTCGGTGGCTCAGTGGGTTAAAGCCTCTGCCTTCGGCTCAGGTCATGATCCCAGCATCCTGGGATTGAGCCCCACATCGGCCTCTCTGCTCCGCGGGGAGCCAGCTACTCCCTCTCTCTCTCTGCCTGCCTCTCTGCCTACTTGTGATCTCTCTCTCTCTGTCAAATAAATAAATAAAATCTTAAAAAAAAAAAAGAAAGAAAAAAAAAAAGAAAATAATGGCCTAAAGCAAACTCCAGAAATAGATTATGCAGGTTGAAATATTGATCTTGGATAGGCATATTATTTGCCTTCTAAACCTGTTTCATCATTTAAAACATGGGGACATTAAAAAAATAAGTAATAAAAAATGGTGACTCTGATAGTGACTACCTCCTATGGCTGTTCTTAGGATTAAATATGCATGCAAAGCTCTCAACCAGTGCTTGGTGAATAACTTGTAATGTAAATGATAGTAGCTCTTATTAAATATTAATCATATATAAAATGGCAACATATTGAAGAACATATTCCTCAATATGTTGCCATTTTATGTATGTGTTAGCATAATAAGCAGTTTTTGTCAGTGGTCCCTTAATGGTAGATTATATTATCTGTAAATAAGTTAACGTTAAAAAAGAAAAACATTTTATTTAAGCAGTGATTATAAATTCATTCTTTTTAAATTCAAATTATCACTTATTGTACTACTGGGCTTTTTTGGCTTTTAGTCTATTCACTTTTCTAATACTTAATATCTTTTTGTTCTTTCTCTAAGTTTAACTCTTATTTCACATATTTTATTTTTGTTCAATTAAAACCATTATTTAGTAATTAAAAATGATTTATTTTGCTACATGTAAGTTTTGATGTGGAGTTTTTTTTTTTCATTGTTTTCAAATAGTTTGTCATACTTTGGATTTATTAAGTACTTAGGAGTGTATTGTGTTAATTTTCATATTATTTTCTGTTTACTGTTTTTCAGGTTAATTTTCAGGGCTAGGTATGATTTTTGTCTTATACATGCTGGCACTATAAATGTCATATTATCCTTATTTTATTGAAATACTTAAATTCTTACATGTTATTTGACTTGTAAAAAGCAATGATGCAGTAATTTAATTTTGTTAGAGAGTATAATTTTTAAAATTCAATATAAAATTTCTTTTTTATCTTGCATATTTTATATATGTTATGTGTTTTTGGTCTTAAAATTCTTTTAATTCTTACAGTGCTACTCTTAGTTACCTTTTGTGTTTGTTTATTATCTTTATCCTGTTTTACTTTTAATGATTTTCTATTGTACATAAAATTAAATTTTTTTGACATAAAGAATATTTCAATTAAAAAACTTCAACATTTGGGTGACTGGGTGGCTCAGTGGGTTAAAGCCTCTGCCTTTGGCTCAGGTCATGATCCCAGGGTCCTGGGATCAAGCCCCATACCGGGCTGTCTGCTCAGAAGGGAGCCTGCTTCCCCTTCTCTCTGCCTGCTGCTCTGCCTACTTGTGATCGCTCTGTCAAATAAATAAATAAAATCTTTAAAAAAAAAAAAACTTTAACATTTGCATTTATTATGAATGGTAAGTGTCATATTTTTTTTTCCTTTTGTCCTATAGATATTGTTTTCTTTGACTTTTTTTTCCTTTTAATATTTGGAGGGTATGTACTGATTTTAACCTAGAAATTCCTCTTTCTGATGTGAATTCAATTTTGATAATTTTGAGTTTTGATTTTATCTTTTGATAATTTTGCTGTCTTTACCAATATTCATATTTGTCCATCATTCATTTATTCAGTCTCACTGATTTGTCCTCTGGGTGAACAAATCTTACTCGCCTGCTGCTTAATGTGATAAGCGATTTATTTCTTTTATAGATATGCCTTTGCCTTTCCAGAGTCTTCAACAAATTAATGTGAAATGCAGAACTGGTGGCAAGAAATATTCTTAAGACACTTCTTCAGTTTATTAATGGAAATTCTTTATATGTGATTATTGTATCAGCTATTAACCCACCTAGGTATATCCTTAGCAATATTTTCCCAGTTTCCTTCCAACTATAGCATGCAGTAGAATCAGTAAATCTATACTTTAAGGATATGCTGTGTTCCAAGGACTGTGGTAGGTATTGGGAATTTAGAGTCAAGTAAGATCTATCCTCTGCCCTCAAGAAACTAAAATGCTTTGTTGAAATTACATTAAAACAAGTCTACAGAATTTCCCAAGCAACTAATTTGTCAGAAATGGGTGTTTATGATTGGTTTCTAAAGATGAATACTTTTTTCCCTAAGGGTCTTTAAAATGCTTATCTGGGGCTAGCAAATATTTTGCCTGGTAGGCTATAGTTTTTAGTTTCTAAGTATTTATCTTTTGCCTTTTCTGAAAATTAAGGTAGCATTTTTCCATATCCACTGATGCCCCATTTATATTCACCCTTGTTTTCTCAAAGAGTACCAATAGTACCTTAATTAAGACTAAAGGTTTTTTAATAATGTATTTTCTCTTGTCACAGAGCCTAGTAATAATTTAATTTAATAATTTAATTAGGTCACCTTTTCCCTTATATTCTTTAAAATGTCCTAAACAGCTGAGTTTAAAGATTTATTTTACTTGTGAAAGGGATATGGAAGATAAGAGGTGAGTATTTCTTTGCTGTGAGCTTTATATCAGTTTTTCTGATCTATTCATTTATAACATAAAACTTAAAAGCTTAATCTTTTTTAAAATTTTGAACTCATCAAAATTATTTTCCATCTGTATCTTTTCATATTTTATATGTGGTGTTTTTAAAGTATAATCTTATTTTTTTTAGTTGTACAGAACTTCTTTAATTTTTTAAGTTTTGAAAATCTTAACACTTCTTTTTTTTTTTTTTTTAATCTTAACACTTCTTAAAAAAATTTTTTTTTCATTTTTATTTGAAGTAAGCTCCATGCCCAACGTGGGGCATGAACTCAATGACCCTGAGACTGAGTTGCATGCTCTACCAACTAAGCCGGCCAGGCACCCTGAAAATCTAACACTTTTGACACAATGAGTTAAGAACCTGGTTCTAAGTTTATTTCAATACTCCTTATTAAAAAATCATTTAAAAGGCTTTTAGTGTAGTCAAACAGAATTTTACAATGCATATATATAAAACAAATTTTAGTATCTTAATGATTTTAAGTGTACAATTTAGTGTGAAGTACGTTCACTTTGTTGTGTATCCAATATCCAGAACCCTTTGCATCTTGCAAAACTGAAATTCTATACCCATTAAACAATTATTCCTCATCTCTGCGCCCCCCCCCCCGCCCCTTACCCCTTTGACACCAAGTTCATGGCAATTACCATTCTGCTTTCTGTCTGTATGAATTTGACTACTTAAGGTATTGCAAAGTGGAATCATACAGTATTTGTCTTTTCATGGCTGGCTTTTTTCACTTATAATGTCCTTAAGGTTTATCTCCATTGTAGCATGTGTGAGAATTTCCTTCCTTTCTAAGACTGAATAATATTCTCTTGTATGTATATACCACATTTTGTTTATCCATTCACCTGTCGATAGATACTTGGGTTGCTTCAACTTTTGGCTGTTGTGAATAATGCTGCTATGAATGTGGATGTGCAAATAGCTATGACATTCTGGTCTCAGTTCTTTGGGTTTCATACCCAGAAGTGGAATTGCTGGATCATATGGCAATTTTATATTTAATTTTTTTAAAGAACTGCCATATTGTTTTCCATAATGGCTACACTGTTTTACATTCCTACCTGTAGTGCACAAAGGTTCCAGTTTTTCTACATCCTCACCAACAGTTGTTATTTATGGGTTTTTTGTTTTGTTTTGTTTTTGATATTAGCCCTTCTACTAGGTATGATGTGGCATCTCATTGTCGCTTTGACTTGCATTTTCCTAATGATTAATGATGGTGAGCATTTTCTCATGTGCCATTTTATATCTTCTTCAGAGAAAGGTAATAATACCTTTGCCCATTTTTGAAAGGGCTTATTGTTTTTTTGTTGTCATTGAGTTCTCTATACAGTAGTTCCTTCCTTATTCATGGTTTCACTTTCCACGGCTTCAGTTACCTGTGGTCAGCTATGGTCTGGAAGCAGATGATCCTCCTTCTGACATATCAGAAAGTCAGTAGTAGCCTAATGCTATGTCACAATGCCTACGCCATTCACCTCACTTGTTCTCATTACATTTTAAAATCTCCCATCATTACAAGATGGGTGAGTACAATATAAGATATTTTGAGAGAGAGAGAGAGAGAGAGAGACTATGTTCATGTTTTTATTACAGTATATATGTTCTATTGTTCATCTCTTATTGTGCCCAACTTAAACACTAAACTATCATAAAGATATGTATTGGAAACATAGCATATCTAGGGTTTTGTATTATCTGTAGTGGAACCAATCCCCCGATAGGGAAAGACTGCTATATATTCTGGATATCAATCCCTTATCAGGTACGTGATGTGCAAGTATTTTCTCTCTTTTTGTGATTTGCAGTTTTACTCTGTTATTAGTGGCTTTTGATTCATAAAAGTATTTAATTTTGATGACGTCCCAACTTTTTCTTTTGTTACCTATACTTTCAGTGTCCTATCCAGATAGTTATTGCCAAATTCAGTGTCATCCTTAAACTTTTCTCTTAGATTTTCTTCTAAGAGTTTTATGGTTTTCACCCTTATGTTTGCGTCTTTGATGCATGTTGATTTAATTTTTGTATATGGGGTTAGCTGGTAGTCCATCTTCAGTCTTTTGCATGTGGCTATCCAGTTTTTGCAGCATCATTTATTGAAAAGCCTGCCCTTTCCCCTTTTGATACTGGCCCCCTTGTCAAGAATCATTTGAGAAAATATGTGAGAATTTATTTCTGGGTTCTCTATCCCATCAATCTATGTGTCTGTCTTTATGCCATTACCATACTGTTTTGATTTATTATCACTTAGTTTTAAGTTTTGAAATAGGAAGTGTGAGTCCTCCAATATTGTTCTTTTTCAAGATTATTTTGCCTATTTGAACATGGTGCTTTAAAATGCAGGCCAACTTGTGCAGTCCCATTTTTTATTGAAATTATTTGTTCTTGAAGAACAGGATTTAATATATTTGGTTTTCATTTTACCTGAGCCCAACTCTCCTGAGTAAATGGAAAAAATCCGTCTTTCTCTGAGTTTTTAAAACTCTGCTTAAAGTCCAGAGTGTATATATCTAACTCTAGTTATTAGCCTTTGCTTAACTAATGTAAACTGCAAGATGACATTGCCAGTCTTTCCTTGCTAATTTTGATATGTTCAGTCAGTATTTTGTCGTACTCAAAATTAAGACCCGAGTAGCAGTATTGTTTGCTTCATTTGTTCTTATGAATGATTCTTGAGAGATACTAATTAATTTAGGTGAAACTTTGCTCCTGGAAACTCTTCTTTTAATCTTTTCTGATCTTTTTTGTTGTTGTTTCTTTGGTTTAATGTCATGTTCTTTTTTGTTTGTTTTTCCTGGATTCCCCATGTCATGATCCAAATTGGAAAGCCATTGCAAAGAATGAGACAAAGCTTTGAAAATTTTGAATGTAGTATCTCCCTAGGAAAAACGCTAACTTTTACTTACTAAGTTGTGATGGGATATTAATTTTAAATATTTTACATAGTAGTGTAAATAGAAAATTGTTCATGAGCATCTGAAACAAGGTTTCGTTCTTAACTCTTTGAAATATGGCATCTGTGACAATGCAAACTGTATAGCAGCATAAGATAAGGAAATCCAGAGCTGTGTGTGTATAATTTCATTATAGGTAAGACATTTATCAAGACTGAGCTAATATTTGGTGGCCTAGAGTTGGCAGAACTATAAAGAAAAAATAATCATTTTAAAATTGCTGTTTATTATAGAATAGTAGGGTAACTGCTCTTTGGAATATTGAAGTTTCATATTTTTTTCTTTTCTTTTTTTTTTCATTTACAGGTCCTCCTCCTATCCCTGCAGAACCTGTTGTTTCACCCGAACCAGCATATGTCTCAAAAGTACATTATGGTAGGAAAGTCCTTTATGATTTTTTTTTAGAAGAGTAACCCAGTAAAAAATTAAACATATAATCAAAATATGCTTTAGGTATTAACATATACAATAGTATTTTATCATTCAAACCTGTCACACTTCTACAAGGAGGAGATTTTCCTTCTGTATTCTGCTAAAAAAGAGAAATGAGGAGGGGAGAGGAAAAATTAAAGAAATGGCTATTTTTCTATAAGGAGGTGGTTCATCAGTTTCGTATAGCTGCTCTTTTGAGAGTGTTTTGCTCTGGTAGGCTTGTCATTAATGAAAAACAATGGCTTTCTGGTGGTTAATGGTTGGGACATTCATTTTCAATAATCTATTTACTTGGGCGCCTGGGTGGCTCAGTGTGTTAAGCCTTTGCTTTTGGCTCTGTCATGATCTCAGGGTCCAGGGATTGAGCCTCACATCAGTCTCTCTGCTAAGCGGGCAGCTGCTTCCCCCTCTCTCTCTGCCTGCCTCTCTGCCTACTTGTGTTCTCTGTCAAATAAATAAAATCTTTAATAAATAAATTTAATAAATTTATTAAAATAAATTATTTATTTATTAAAGATTTTATTTATTTGACAGAGATCACAAGTAGGCAGAGAGGCAAGCAGAGAGGAGGAAGCAGGCTCCCTGCCGAGCAGAGAGCCCGATGTGGGACTCGATCCCAGGACTCTGAAATCATGACCTGAGCTGAAGGCAGAGGCTTAACCCACTGAGCCACCCAGGTGCCCCCCTAAATAATAAATTATTTGATAAATAAATAAATAATCTATTTAACTTTAATGGCAATTATTTATCACTCAAGCCCAAGAAAACTACAACTACAATTGCAGTTACTAATTGTATCATCTACAATCAGCTACTTCTCCATGCACTTTAATTTTTCCATCTATAAAATGGCCATAACAATAATTACCTCATTGGTAATTATGACGATTAAATGAATTCATATATGTGGAATATTTAAATCAGTGCCAGTAGATGCTTCCTAAATAATAACCTTTTTTTAATGTCACTTTGTCATATTCAACATGTGTTGTAGTTGTATCCATTTCCTGTCAGATTATGAATCCTCTGAAAGTCAGGAAATTATTTCTCCATTGTTTACATAGTGGTTAACACTTCAAAGTTCAGAGTGCTTATAGATTTAAAATGAAAATGTGCTGAGGGGAGGAGTCAAGATGGCAGAGAAGTAGCAGGCTGAGACTACTTCAGGTAGCGGAGATCAGCTAGATAGCTTATCTAAAGATTGCAAACACCTACAAATCCAACGGGAGATCGAAGAGAAGAACAGCAATTCTAGAAACAGAAAATCAACCACTTTCTGAAAGGTAGGACTGGCGGAGAAGTGAATCCAAAGCGACGGGAAGATAGACCGCGGGGGGAAGGGCCGGGTCCCGACAAGCGGCGGAGCAAAGGAGCAAAAAATCAGGACTTTTAAAAGTCTGTTCCGCTGAGGGACATCCCTCCAGAGGCTTAACCGGGGTGAAGCCCAGGCGGGGTCAGCGTGGCCTCAGGTCCCGCAGGGTCACAGAAGGATCGGGGGTGTCTGAGTGTCGCAGAGCTTATAGGTATTAGAACAGGGAAGCCGGCTACAGAGACAGAGCCGAGGAGTGAGCTCTAAACTCGGGGTTACCTTGAACTGGTCACAGGCTCGGTCAGCTCGGAGCGCGGCCGGAGGCCAGGGTGACAGGAGTAATTGGGCGCTGTTCTCTGAGGGCGCACTGAGGAGTGGGGTCCCGGGCTCTCGGCTCCTCCGGGCCGGAGACCAGGAGGCCGCCATCTTCCTTCCTGTCCTCAGGAACTCTAAGGAAAGTGCTCAGGGAACAAAAGCTCCTGAAAGCAAACCTGAGCGGATTACTCAGCCCAGCCCCTGGTAAGGGCTGTGCAATTCCGCCTGGGGCAAAGGCACTTGAGAATCACTACAACAGGCCCCTCCCTGAGAAGAGCAACAAGAAATCCAGCCAGGACCAAGTTCACCTACCAAGGAGTGCAGTTTCAATACCAAGGAGAGCAGCGGAATTCCAGAGGAGGAGAAAGCAAAGCACGGAATTCATAGCTTTCTCCCCATGATTCTTTAGCCTTGCAGTTAATTTAATTTTTTTTTCTTTTTCAATTTTTTTTCTCTTCTTCTGCCAAATTTTTTTAACTTTTACCCTCCTTTTTTAACGTTTTTTAACTAGTTTATCTAATATATATATATTTTTTCTTTTTTATATTTTTTCTTTATTCGTTTTCTTTTTTTCAATTGTTTTTGTTTTTTCTTTTATCTTTCTGAACCTCTTTCTGAACCTTTCTCCCCCCTCATGATTTGGGATCTCTTCTGATTTGGCTAAAGCATATTTTCCTGGGGTTGTTGCCACCCTTTTAGTATTTTACTTGCTCCTTCATATACTCTTATCTGGACAAAATGACAAGGCAGAAAAATTCACCACAAAAAAAAGAACAAGAGGCAGTACCAAAGGCTAGGGACCTAATCAATACAGACATTGGTAATATGTCAGATCTAGAGTTCAGAATGACGATTCTCAAGGTTCTAGCTGTGCTTGAAAAAGGCATGGAAGATATTAGAGAAACCCTCTCCGGAGAGATAAAAGCCCTTTCTGGAGAAATAAAAGAACTAAAATCTAACCAAGTTGAAATCAAAAAAGCTATTAATGAGGTGCAATCAAAAATGGAGGCTCTCACTGCTAGGATAAATGAGGCAGAAGAAAGTGATATAGAAGACCAAATGACAGAGAATAAAGAAGCTGAGCAAAAGAGAGACAAACAGCTACTGGACCACAAGGGGAGAATTTGAGAGATAAGTGACACCATAAGACGAAACAACATTAGAATAATTGGGATTCCAGAAGAAGAAGAAAGAGAGAGGGGAGCAGAAGGTATATTGGAGAGAATTATTGGAAAGAATTTCCCCAATATGGCAAAGGGAACAAGCATCAAAATCCAGGAGGTTCAGAGAACCCCCCTCAAAATCAATAAGAATAAGTCCACATCCTGTCACCGAATAGTAAAATTTACAAGTCTTAGTGACAAAGAGAAAATCCTGAAAGCAGCCCGGGAAAAGAAGTCTGTAACATACAATGGTAAAAATATTAGATTGGCAGCAGACTTATCCACAGAGACCTGGCAGGCCAGAAAGATCTGGCATGATATATTCAGAGCACTAAACGAGAAAAACATGCAGCCAAGAATACTATATCCAGCTAGGCTATCACTGAAAATAGAAGGAGAGATTAAAAGCGTCCGGGACAAACAAAAACTGAAAGAATTTGCAAACACCAACCAGCTCTATAGGAAATATTGAAAGGGGTCCTCTAAGCAAAGAGAGACCCTAAAAGTAGTAGATCAGAAAGGAACAGAAACAATATACAATAACAGTCACCTTACAGGCAATACAATGGCACTAAATTCATATCACTCAATAGTTACCCTGAATGTTAATGGGCTAAATGCCCCAAACAAAAGACACAGGGTATCAGAATGGATAAAAAAACAAAACCCATCTATATGTTGCCTACAAGAAACTCATTTTAGACCCGAAGACACCTCCAGATTTAAAGTGAGGGGGTGGAAAAGAATTTACCATGCTAGTGGACATCAGAAGAAAGCAGGAGTGGCAATCCTTATATTAGATCAATTAGATTTTAAGCCAAAGACTATAATAAGAGATGAGGAAGGACACTATATCATACTCAAAGGATCTGTCCAACAAGAAGATCTAACAATTTTAAATATCTATGCCCCTAACGTGGGAGCAGCCAACTATATAAACCAATTAATAACAAAATCAAAGAAACACATCGACAATAATACAGTAATAGTAGGGGACTTTAACACTCCCCTCACTGAAATGGACAGATCATCCAAGCAAAAGATCAACAAGGAAATCAAGGCCTTAAATGACACACTGGACCAGATGGACATCACAGATATATTCAGAACATTTCATCCCAAAGCAACAGAATACACATTCTTCTCTAGTGCACATGGAACATTCTCCAGAATAGATCATATTCTCAGTCCTAAATCAGGTCTCAACCGGTATCAAAGATTGGGATCATTCCCTGCATATTTTCAGACCACAATGCTCTGAAGCTAGAACTCAATCACAAGAGGAAATTTGGAAAGAACCCAAATACATGGAGACTAAACAGCATCCTTCTAAAGAATGAATGGGTCAACCAGGAAATTAAAGAAGAATTGAAAAAATTCATGGAAACAAATGATAATGAAAACACAACGGTTCAGAATCTGTGGGACACAACAAAGGCAGTCCTGAGAGGAAAATATATAGCAGTACAAGCCTTTCTCAGGAAACAAGAAAGGTCTCAGGTACACAACCTAACCCTACACCTAAAGGAGCTGGAGAAAGAACAAGAAAGAAACCCTAAACCCAGCAGGAGAAGAGAAATCATAAAGATCAGAGCAGAAATCAATGAACTAGAAACCAAAAAAACAATAGAACAAATCAACAAAACTAGGAGCTGGTTCTTTGAAAGAATAAGATTGATAAACCCCTGGCCAGACTTATCAAAAAGAAAGAGAAAGGACCCAAATAAATAAAATCATGAGTGAAAGAGGAGAGATCACAACGAACACCAAAGAAATACAGAAAATTATAAGAACATACTATGAGCAACTCTACGCCAACAAATTTGACAATCTGGAAGAAATGGATGCATTCCTAGAGACATATAAACTACCACAACTGAACCAGGAAGAAATAGAAAGCCTGTACAGACCCATAACCAGTAAGGAGATTGAAACAGTCATCAAAAATCTCCAAACAAACAAAAGCCCAGGGCCAGATGGCTTCCCGGGGGAATTCTACCAAACATTTAAAGAAGAACTAATTCCTATTCTCCGGAAACTGTTCCAAAAAATAGAAATGGAAGGAAAACTTCCAAACTCATTTTATGAGGCCAGCATCACCTTGATCCCCAAACCAGACAAGGATCCCATCAAAAAAGAGAACTACAGACCAATATCCTTGATGAACACAGATGCAAAAATTCTCGCCAAAATACTAGCCAATAGGACTCAACAGTACATTAAAAGGATTATTCACCACGACCAAGTGGGATTTATTCCAGGGCTGCAAGGTTGGTTCAACATCTGCAAATCAATCAATGTGATACAACACATTAATAAAAGAAAGAACAAGAACCATATGATACTCTCAATAGATGCTGAGAAAGCATTTGACAAAGTACAGCATCCCTTCCTGATCAAAACTCTTCAAAGTGTAGGGATAGAGGGCACATACCTCAATATTATCAAAGCCATCTATGACAAACCAACCACAAATATCATTCTCAATGGAGAAAAACTGAAAGCTTTTCCGCTAAGGTCAGGAACACGGCAGGGATGTCCGTTATCACCACTGCTATTCAACATAGTACTAGAAGTCCTAGCCTCAGCAATCAGAAAACAAAAGTAAATTAAAGGCATCCAAATCGACAAAGAAGAAGTCAAACTATCACTCTTTGCAGATGATATGATACTATATGTGGAAAACCCAAAAGACTCCACTCCAAAACTGCTAGAACTTGTACAGGAATTCAGTAAAGTGTCAGGATATAAAATCAGTGCCCAGAAATCAGTTGCATTTCTCTACACCAACAACAAGACAGAAGAAAGAGAAATTAAGGAGTCCATCCCATTTACAATTGCACCCAAAACTATAAGATACCTAGGAATAAACCAAACCAAAGAGACTAAGAATCTATACTCAGAAAACTATAAAGTACTCAAGAAAGAAATTGAGGAAGACACAAAGAAATGGAAAAATGGTCCATGCTCCTGGATTGGAAGAATAAATATTGTGAAAATGTCTATGCTACCTAAAGCAATCTACACATTGAATGCAATTCCTATCAAAGTACCAACCCCTTTTTTTTTTCAAAGAAATGGAACAAATAATCCTCAAATTTATATGGAACCAGAAAAGACCTCGAATAGTCAAAGGAATATTGAAAAAGAAAGCCAAAGTTGGTGGCATCACAATTCCAGACTTCAAGCTCTACTACAAAGCTGTCATCATCAAGACAGCATGGTACTGGCACAGTAACAGACACATAGATCAATGGAACAGAATAGAGAGCCCAGAAACAGACCCTCAACTCTCTGGTCAACTAATCTTCGACAAAGCAGGAAAGAATGTCCAATGCAAAAAAGACAGCCTCTTCAATAAATGGTGTTGGGAAAATTGGACAGCCACATGCAGAAAAATGAAATTGGATCATTTCCTTACACCACACACGAAAATAGACTCAAAATGAATGAAAGACCTCAATGTGAGAAAGGAATCCATCAAAATCCTTGAGGAGAACACAGGCAGCAACCTCTTCGACCTCAGCCTCAACAACATCTTCCTAGGAACATCGCCAAAGGCAAGGGAAGCAAGGGCAAAAATGAACTATTGGGATTTTATCAAGATCAAAAGCTTTTGCACAGCAAAGGAAACAGTTAACAAAACCAAAAGACAACTGACAGAATGGGAGAAGATATTTGCAAACGACATATCAGATAAAGGGTTAGTATCCAAAATCTATAAAGAACTTAGCAAACTCAACACCCAGAGAACAAATAATCCAATCAAGAAATGGGCAGAAGACATGAACAGACATTTCTGCAAAGAAGACATCCAGATGGCCAACAGACACATGAAAAAGTGCTCCATATCACTCGGCATCAGGGAAATACAAGTCAAAACCACAATGAGATACCACCTCACACCAGTCAGAATGGCTAAAATTAACAAGTCAGGAAATGACAGATGCTGGCGAGGATGCGGAGAAAGGGGAACCCTCCTACACTGTTGGTGGGAATGCAAGCTGGTGCAACCACTCTGGAAAACAGCATGGAAGTTCCTCAAAATGTTGAAAATAGAACTACCCTATGACCCAGCAATTGCACTGCTGGGTATTTACCCTAAAGATACAAACGTAGTGATCCGAAGGGGCACGTGCACCCGAATGTTTATAGCAGCAATGTCTACAATAGCCAAACTATGGAAAGAACCTAGACGTCCATCAACAGACGAATGGATAAAGAAGATGTGGTATATATACACAATGGAATACTATGCAGCCATCAAAAGAAATGAAATCTTGCCATTTGTGACGACGTGGATGGAACTAGAGGGTATCATGCTTAGCGAAATAAGTCAATCGGAGAAAGACAACTATCATATGATCTCCCTGATATGAGGGAGAGGAGATGCAACATGGGGGGTTAAGGGGGTAGGAGAAGAGTAAATGAAACAAGATGGGATTGGGAGGGAGACAAACCATAAGTGACTCTTAATCTCACAAAACAAACTGAGCGTTGCTGGGGGGAGGGAGTCTGGGAGAGGGGGGGTGGGGTTATGGACATTGGGGAGGGTATGTGCTATGGCGAGTGCTGTGAAGTGTGTAAACCGGGCGTTTCACAGACCTGTACCCCTGGGGATAAAAATATATGTTTATAAAAAATAAAATTAAAAAAAAAATGAAAATGTGCCTTTCTTTCTCTTCTAAATCTGGAGATTAGGATTTATTTATTTATTTATTTTCAAAGATTTTACTCATTTATTGGACAGGCAGAGATCACAGGTAGGCCGGGGCGGGGGGAGCAGGCCCCCCACCGAGCAGAGCACCCAATGCAGGTCTCGATCCCAGGACCCTAGCCAAAGGCAGAGGCTTTAACCCACTGAGCCACCCAGGCACTCCTGGAGATTAGGATTTAAAAATAAACTTTATGCCTATTCAGACTTGGTTTGTACATTGTTTTCTTAAATTTACATTATCTTTCTAAAACAGAGAAAGACTGAGCTTGTTTGGAGTAAATGGACCAGACCAGGGAAAATAGGCCTATTCAAATGGCAAAATTCACCAAAGTTTAGTATAGTAATTTGATCTAATAGTACTAAGAATTGAAGAAAAGAAGGGAAGTGTGAGGTGAATCTAGAAGTAATCATCCCTTAACGTGGGAGAGAGCTCTAGTCTGTCTTTTCAGCCTCTGTGGGCAACTTTAATGAATAGTGGGATAAAAACTCTGATCAGTGACTGACAATATAGTTTAATATTACCCTGAGAAAACAGATAAATCTGTGAGGAAGAAAGAAAATGTGGTTAACAGTATGTTTAAGGAAATACATGATTAGAGCCAAGTTTAGTAGGCTGAGACAGGAGTCAAATTATCAGAACATGTAGAGCAAACCTCATCCTTCCAGCTTATGGGTAAACACAGGAGTTAAATGTTGTTGCTTTTGGAGAAAAAAAGATTTGAGGCCCACAGTAATTTCCAAAACAGATCCTGTTTGGGCCAGTTATAGAGTGTATCACTATTTCACAGCCTGTCTGCATTGTCCTATTTCTAACTGGACCATATTTCATTAAAAATCATGATATTTTGGGGTGCCTGCTTGGCTCAGTCCATGGCTTCGACTCGATTTCAGCTCAGGTGATAATCTCCAGGTTGTGAGATGGAGATCGGCATTGGGCTCTATGCTGGGTGTGGAGCCTGCTAAAGATTCTGTCTCTCTTTGACTTCCTGCCCCCTCTCTAAAAATTAAATAAATAAACAAATAAGTAAATGGAAATTTTTAAAGAGTGGTATTTTGACTCTGAAGATAGGTTTAGGTTATTCATGATATTGAAGATCACTTGAAATTAGCTACTCAAAATTAAAGAAATGTTAAATGGCATTATGCATGTCATATTTTTATCTTATCTTTCATTTTCAGTAATTTGGGAGAACATTTTATTTCCTTAATGGTACATTACACATATACCTATATAAGGAAAATGGTATTGCATTTTATATTTTTTAGAAGAGATACATCTAGTAACTGAGACTTGGTTATATTCACAATATTATTTACCTTCAACACTGAATTAAGATCAAGAGATATACTGCTATGTTTTTAAGTCCCAAATGTGCAGAACATTTTTTTTTGTTTTGCCCCATACTCAATTCTTGTTCTATACTAATCACAGTGTGTTTTTCTACTCTATATCATAACGCAGTACTTGCTAACTCTATATGATATGATCAAACAAATTACAGTTCATTCATTCTATGGACCCATTAAGAAGGATAGGGTAATACTAATGTCTACCCTTGAGTGATGTTCAAGACCAAGTAAATGCAAAAAGTGCATTTCAACATGTCCCATTTTTTGTTTTTTGAAGTGATACATATTTCTAGATTCTCAAAATTTATATTAGAAACTGGTAACATTGCCTGCATTTGGTGATGCAACTTCTGAATGTATATTTTTATATTGCTGTTTCAGTTTTTTTAAAAAACTAAATCTGGGGTGCCTGGGTGGCTCAGTGAGTTAAGCTTCTGCCGTTGGTTCGGGTCATGATCCTGGAGTCTTAAGATGGAGCCCTGCATCAGGTTCTCCACTCAGTGGGAAGTCTGCTTTTCTCTCTGACCCTCCCCCATCTTGTGCCCTCTTTCTCTCTCTGTGTCTCTCTCAAATAGATAAAATCTTGGGGCACCTGGGTGGCTCATCACTTAAGCATCTGCCTTTAGCTCAGGTCATGATCTCAGGGTCCTGGGATGGAGCCCTACATCAGGCTTTTTTTTTTTTGGCAGGGTGTCTGCTTCTTTCTCTCCTCTGCCCCTCCCTATGCTCATGCTCTTTCCCTCTCTTGCATGCAAGCTCTCTCTCTCAAATAAGTAAAATAAAATCTTTTAAAAAATAGATTAAAATTTTTTTTTAAAAAGTTAAATATCATTAAATGGATACTGCTTCTTCTGTATCATGAGTTTTTGGTACGCAGAGACAAGTTGTGAGTACTTCTTATATTTTTACTACATAAGGACTAAAAACTAATTTGTACACCACACGATGGTTTTGTCAATATCGGTTTTAGTGAAATATATGCTAGCATGCAATTACGGTAATAATTGGCACCTCCACATTATATGTTTTGTGAGGAGATAGAAGAATATAACTATTACTTCATTCTTTTTGCTCTCAGAGCTTCATTTTGTAATTTTGTGATTGTTCACATTCTTCTTGATAATGTGAATTTGTTTTTGGCAAGAAGATAGTATTAACAATATTAAGAGAAAAATTAAAGTTTAACAGATATAAACAAAAATATGTAAACGGCCTAACTGAAAGGTATTGTGTCCTGTTAGCAGACTGTTAGCTGAGATTGCCAAAATATACTTTTATCATTTGTGTACTTTTTTTTAACGTAATGATTATTAAGCTGGTAGAAAGAATTTCTGTGAAAATTGTATTCATTTCATATATAATGCATGACAGCAAAGTTGTTTCATTGCTTGTTTTACTCTAAAAATATGAAATCGACTGCAAGCCACTTGATACACTACTGAGCAACCTCATGAAACACCAGGAACTATCAGTGGCTTACAACTAAATTTGGAGAAACACTGTGTTAGGTCATTCTACAACCTCTCATTCTCCAAAACAATGGTTCTTTAGTAGGGATACCAAAGCAACAAATGGCCAGGGCCCTATCCAGAATCTTAATTTTAAGCACTGTCATGTTTTTTAAAAAAATGCATGGGTAACTTTGATGTATATTCTTGGTTATAAACTGTCCTTTAGTGATCCTAGTTACTTAAAACTATCTTTATCCCCTTTGAAAGTTTAGGACTTTTTTAGTAGGAACATGGACTATATCAGAGGTCTAAGTGCTTAATGCTTTGCAGTAGTTCTTAGTGGGGCACATACTAAGGAGTGTATTTTAATTATCACAGTGTTGAGGGAAGACTACTAGCATTCAGTGAGATGTTGGTTGGCAATATGGGAGCATCTTGTTCAAAGAATAATGACTTGTGTCTTGTAGGACTTTTGACTATTTCATAAATAACAATAATTCTTTGATATGTAATATTAAGAATTTTTTTACAAGGAGTTTTCCATAAAGCTCAATAATGTAGTTGTTTTATAGAATTTGATGCTTTAAAATATCAATCATGACATAAATTATAATTTACTCCCTTACCTATAAATAACAAAGTCACTCAATTGCAGTGTTATAATAGGAATAATAGAGGCCTCTGGGAGAAAGCAGTGTGTTCTTCAAATTCATATTCCATTTGATTTTTTTTTCCAGAAGGGAGACATATTCAGTATGCAAAGATTTCACAAATTGTTAAAGAAACATTTAATCAACTAATTTCCAATCATTCAGAATATCTGAAATGTAGCAATTCATTGGCTGCTTTTATAATTGAAAGAGGTAAGTCCAAGTATTTGGCCTTGTGGAAAAAGTATTAAATATCTTAATCATTTGAGCTGTATATAGTAGTGTTTTAAATGACTATCTTTGGCCATTTTTACAATGGTGTAGCTTTGATTGATTTGAAGTGGTCTTTTCTAGTGGGTGTGGATCATTAAATACAAAGGCTTTTAGAGTTAAAGTATATATATATCTCCAAACATTTATGAGAATTCATAGACAGTTGAGAGCTGACAGAGTTAAAATATTTGGATACTGAAACTTTAAGTTTTAACTTTAAGTTAATAAGACTTGAATAAATGGAGGAGAGAGAGAAATAGAGAGAAAGAAGAAAGCAACAATGAGAACAGTGACAATTGTTTATAGAACAATAAATTTATTACTAGTGCAGAAATATATATATGTAGTCCATACATATGTGCATGTGTATATGTGTGTGTGTGTGTGTGTGTGTGTATAAAATAAAGTAATACAGAATATACTTAGGTTGATAAGATTTACTGAATTATGGAGTCATTTAAAATCCAGTCAGAAGTTGGGTTCAATGAGAAAGATAGTAATGGTGAAAGATTTTTGGTCAGGGATTGATTCTAAATTTGGGAATGGCATGAGACTTAGCTCTGCTACTTAAATGACTTTGAGCATGATATATAATTCTCTCCTTCAGTTTTCTTCTAATTTCTTAAAAGTAGAAATAATCTCTACTTAATGAAGTTACTGGGATTAGATGTGATAATATAAATACTTGACACAGTACTTGGCATTTAGGAAAAGCTTAAATTACTTTTGTAATGATTAAAATAAGTTGATGTTTAAGCAATAATTGCCAACAGTTTTTTTTTTTAATACTGTAAGGATTGGGGCTGAATTAAGGAATCATAATTTAGGTGATTGTGATGCAGCTGCTTACGTTAGAGTTGAGATAGAAACAAACAGGGAAAGAAAATATTTTTTAGAAATTGATGTGATAAGATGAATGTAACAACAAATGATAGATGAAGAGGGATGAATAAAACATAACATTTCAAATTTACATGGTACAGTGGTGCTTCCATATACACAGGAATCTGAAAACTGATGTGAAGTGTGAATAGTGTGGATGAGAGTAGTAAATCTGGTTTTGGAAATACAGTTGTGAATGTGAGGTAGGAAAAGACTGAGTAAGGTTAAGTACGTGTTCCTGGAGTAACTCAGATAATCAGTACATACTTAAAATGTATTAGGAACCTCAGATAGGTATTCCTCACTGCCCAACCAGCCTGTGTCTCCAGTAGGGTTGCTCACACATTCCCTGAAATGTCCATTTCATACTTTTCTTTGTCCTCAAATATCCTACATCCTCTCTTCCATCTTGCTTTCAGCTAATGGCCATGTCTCATAATTTTTAATTTTGTCTGTAAGAAACTATCAAATCCAAACTTCTTTCTGGTCTCTACCACCAAATCTATGTAATTCCTTGCATTTGTGCTCATCTTCTCCACTGTGAGTGGAGGAAGGATCTTTCCTCTTATAGCTAATCCCTTCATTTAAATTTTGGTTCTATTCCCTATCATATCTTGAATTTCTTCTTTTGGTTTTCTCCTCTTTTTCTTGCATTATCCAACTAGTATCTCACTGAAACACGGCAGGTCGAGTTATAGAGTTGAAGTAGGAACTGAGTTTCTATTTGTAACTCAGAGCTTTACATCACCATTTCAGAACTTACACTGACACTGTATAATTACCTTTTCCCATCACCATCCTCTCCGTACTGGAGCAGCTTTGTTTGTGATAATGGGTCTTTATATTTTTCCCATCTAATTTTACTCCTCCTCCAGCTTTCTCCATCTGAATAAATGGCATTTTCCCATTTGCTCAGACAGACTAAAAGGCTAGGTCCTTTCCCTAGTACTCTACAATTTATCTCTAAGTTCTATTATGTCTCCAAATTCTCAGATCTGATTATTCTTTTCCAACCACCCTTCATTACTCAAATCTTAAGTCATTATGTCTTCAGCTTCTTGGACTTACAGCATTCTCCACATTCTCCACATAAAGAAGTGATCTTAAAATGTAACCCAATATTGTTTTCACTCTCTTACCTTCAGTAGCTTCACCATAGCTCTTGGGTAAAACCACAGACTCCTTAGCACGGTTTATGATGCTTTATTCTCTAACCTCATCTTATGCCATTCCTTTCACTCTTTACTGGAGCAGCTATACTGGTCTCCCTCTGCCCAAGGTCTGCACAAGCTTTTTCTTTTGACCGCAATCCCCTTTACCTCACTCATGCTGCTCACTCCTCATACTGAAACTTAAATTTCAGTTTCATAAGGAGAGATTCTCCAACTAGTTTGCATAAGTAATCTTCTCCCCCCACCATTATTCTTTACATTGGCCCCATATTTTTTTCCTTTAAAGCATGTATCACAGTTTGTGGTTTGTTTAATCTTTTTCTGTCTTTCTTATTAGAAGCTTAATGAAGGCATGTCTTGCTCAACATTTTATTCCTAGCATCTGCCTTAGCGCCTGGAACTTCATAGGACCTCAACAGTTTTTGTCAAATTAATGAAAGTCCTTTAGGTATTTGCAAATGTGACACTTTTTCTTTTTTTAAAGATTTATTTGTTTTAAAGAGAGTGTGCGAGCATGTGAGTTGGAGGAGAGGCAGAAGGAGAGGGAGAGAGAGAATCTCAAGCAGACCCCCTGCTGAACCTCCTGACTCAGGGAATCATCTTGTGGGGCTCCAGCTCAGGACCCTGACTGAGATCATGTCCTGAGCCAAAATCAAGAGTCCTGACACAACTGACTGAGCCACCCATACACCCCTGAAACTGAACTTTATCTGAAAGTCTAAGAGACTTTCTGAAATCATCAACACAGATGTAAAAGAAAAAGCAAGAGGAGAATATTCCAGAGAAAAAAGAGCAATGAGCTTAGTGACTATGTTATAGAAAGGTCTTATACTTAGGATGTGAAAGGAAAAAAGAATTATATAAGGAAACTCATTCAGCAAAAAGCAAATGGAGCAAAAATATTAGAAAAAGAATAAGGTGTTTTTTCTGTAATACATTTTCAGGGGTGCCTGGAGGACTCAGTTAAGCATCTGACTTCTGCTCAGGTCATGATCTTGAGGTCCTTGGATTGAGCTCTGGGTCAGGCTCTCTGTCAGTGGGGATTCTGTTCCTCCCTTTCCCTCTGCTCCTCCCCACTGTTCATTCACACACACAGTCTCTCAAATAAAAAGTCTTTTAAAAAGCAGTGTCAGTAGAACAGGGAAACTATGATTTGTAGAGAATTTGAGTGGATTAAGAAAAAAAAGAGAGCCACTGTAGATAACTTAATTTGCAAAAGTAAAATAGCAAATGAAGTCTCTAGTAAGCCAAACATATCTAGATGTAGAAGAAATAAATGCATGTTTGAAAACTAAGGATATCTGATGATTCTATTGATTGTGGTAAAATTTTAGATGAACTATTATAAAATGTCTTTTTAATTGAAATATTATTGAAGTATTGAAAATATTGGTTCCTAGAAGACTTTCAAACTCTTATTTGAAACTGCAAAATTTTTCCATTTTTTGGTCAATATAAGTAACTTTAAAATGGTAAGGTAGAGGTTGAACATATGAAAGAGGGAGGTTAAAATAACCTGCTACCATTAACCTTTTCCTTTCAGCTGGACAGCATGAAGTTGTAGCTGTTGGCACAGGTGAATACAATTACAGCCAGTGCATTAAGCCAAATGGAAGAGTGTTGCATGACACTCATGCTGTTGTTACAGCAAGAAGGTCTCTCCTTAGGTAAGGTAACACATATATTTAATGCCACCAAATGTTAATGCTTTCAGTCCAAAGTAACCACATAACAATGTCTTTATTTACAAATGGAATTTTACTGATTATTAAGCCACGGATATGACTGTCCCTTATTTATCCAAGTCATTTGATTATTTCCATGTCATTTTTAAAAAATCTTACAGTAACTACAGTGTCTATAATTGGTGGTTTTTAGTGGCTTCTATTATCAAGACCTTATGAACTCAGTTTCAAGAGTTCTACAGCTCTTTTTAAAATATCTCATCTTTTTTATCAAAGTAATTGGAATATATAGCTTTATATCTGGACCAAGTCGACTTGGTAATATCACCCCCCCCCAAGTGAGTCATAATTATCCAAAGATATCACCTGAAGCTGGTAAGTTTCCCTTCATAAGGTCTGTGCAAAGTTTACCATATAGCAGAATGTAGATATGGTATTCTTTTTTTTACTGAAATATAGTTGACATACAATGTTAAACATGTTTATGTTCAATACTTAACACATTCACCACCATGATAAATGTAGTCATCTTCTGTCACCATATGATGTTATCAGAGTATTATTGACTATACTTCCTGTGCTATATTTTTCATCCTCCTGACTTGTTTTATAACTATAAGTTAATACAGGCTGGCAGATCTCAAGGAGGGAGAAAAGGGCTGAGGTGAGCATACCTAGTTTCTTCTCCCAAATTCTTCTGTAGTTACTCTGCTCCTTACAAAAGTAGTGAATAGCAGTTGGGAGAGAGAAGCTAGGAATGTTACTCCTTAGAAGTCTCTTTGTATGAAAAGTGAGAAATCTGTTATTTTCTCCAGGATCCACCAGATTTTGGTTCTGCTAAGGCATTGAGCTTACATTTTATAAAACTTTTTTATAGATATTTTCAAACATAAGAAAAGGATAGTGAATTCTACCATTCAGTTATCAGCATTCTGATACCAGTATCCAATGATCATATCAAGTTACTAGCATTCTGCTGTTCTTATTTAACCTATGCATCCACACTTTTTGATGGTGCTATTTTCTTTGGTAGAGTATTTTAAAACAAAGTTAAACATTATTTTGCCTGAAAAACTTTAAGTACACGTCTCTAAGGAAAGAATCCTCTAATCTTAAAAGGAAGGTTTTGAGGAAATCCATGAAGGTAATGCAAGTCATTGTCTTTTAATCCTCGTTGGTGCTTATTGAATTACTTGACCTCTCTAAGATTACCTCTTTTACGTTTATTTCTTCCCGTGCTTGGCCCTATTATATGCTTGTGCTGAATTTTCTTCTTATTTCTGATGAAAGGACTAAAATCATGTTTTTTATTTAATAAGCAAAATAGTATTTGTCCCTTGATTTGATTAGTATAAATTTTTCAGGAGACTTGTTTCACTTTTAGTATAACTTACGGTCTTCATTGTATTGTTCTTGTATTTCTATGTTTTTGTCTTTAAAATCACTAAGGAGCAGGAACCACAGTTGTTGTTTGTCTGTTTTGGTGGGGAAAGAAAAATAGAAGCAAGGCAGAACTTTGACACTTCAGGTAGGAGACTGAGAGCAGAACTGTCTGAGAACAAAGAGAGGGATCAGTAGAGAAATGAGGATATGACAGTTGAGGACCCAAATGTGAAATGAGTGGAGCAGTAGTCAAGGAGTGGCGCTTTTAAGCAGGTCACATGTCAGACTGGGCTCCAGTTGAGGACCTCTTACAGGATTTAACTCTTCATTAAATAATGCTCAAGTTATTTTAAGAGTTCTTATCACTTTCTACACAGGGAGGGACATTGCTCACGACACTTATGAATATGACGCTTAAGATAAATTACTTTAAAATTTTATGACTTGATAAACTTATAACCTTTTTATTTTAGGTACTTTTATAGACAACTTCTACTCTTCTACAGCAAAAATCCTGCTATGATGGAAAAATCAATATTTTGTACAGAACCAGCTTCTCATCTACTCACTCTGAAACAGATTATCAACATTTATCTCTATATGAACCAGTTGCCTAAAGGTTCAGCCCAGATTAAGTCACAATTGTAAGTATCATGGGAGTTGTTTTTAAAAGCAGTCAGGAGGGGTGCCTGGGTGGCTCAGTCATTAAGTCTCTGCTCATGTCATGATCCCAGGGTCCTGGGATTGAGCCCCACATCAAGCCCCACATCGAGCTCCACACTGGGCTCCCTGCTCCGCGGGGATCCTGCTTCTCCCTCTCCCACTCCCCTGTTTGTGTTCCTGCTCTCAGTGTGTCTCTGTCAAATAAATAAATAAAATCTTTTAAAAAAGTGAAAGCAATCAGAATGGCTGTATCATATATTCTGAATCCCTAGAGCTATAGAACATGGAAATTCATATCTATCTGAATTCTCTTTCTGGCTTGAGGTGTTATTTGTGGCCTGCTAGAGGGCCACTCGACCTAATCTGGTCTATTACTACTTCTCCCCTCCTCCCCTCCACTCAATCTGATCTATTACTAGTACTTAAATATTCCATGTACTTTACCACTTTCTTTCCATGCTGTTGAAATTTTTTTTCTGTCGAGTTTTAAGACTTCATAAATGTTAGGAAAGCATAGATTTGTGCATTATCACATGCTAATGCAGGAGTTAAGAAATTCCATTTGTTTTTCTGGTCAATCTGTAGCTAAAACTTCATTATCTTTTTTTTTTTTTTTTTAGAGAGAGAGATTGGGAGAGAGAGCAAGCACAGGCAGACAGAATGGCAGTAAAACTTCATTATCTTGATGAATGGGTAGCATCAGCATAAAATTTAAACAGGACAGACAAGCACAAAGGAGAAAGCAAGTCTGACTATCTAGAGATAACCATGGTTAATATTTTGTTACAGATTTTTCCAGTTACACCTTTGAAGACAAAGGCAAGGAGTCTTTCTGGAGAAAAAATTCAGGACAAATGATTTTACGTTTAATTTTTTTAACATATTTTATTGGAGAAGAATCTTGAATACAAATTGTCAGTGTTTTTTTTCCTTCATTCTTTTTGTAGTTTTTAAAAATTTCCATACAGAGAAAGACAATAAGACCTTTGGTAGGAACAAAAATTTTTAAGGGACGTAAAGGCAGTAAAAATAATTTATCTTTGCCAGAAACTGTAAATATGGTTAATTTCTATTTGGTATTTATCTTGTGGGACCAAGTCACTCCATCCCAAACTTGTTTTAGTTTTACATCTGTTTTTATTACTAGAATTAAATGTACACTGGCAAGTTAGACATGTTTGAAAACAATTCTTAAGTACGTATAGATTTTATTTTTTAAATTTTTAATTTTTTAAATTTTTAATTCCATTTAGTTAACATACAGTGTTATATTGGTTTCAGGTGTACAATATAGTGATTTAACACTTCTGTACAACACCCGGTGCTCAACGCAAGTGCACCCCTTAATCCCCATCTCCTGTTTCACCCATCCCTGGAAGCCATCTGTGTGTTGATGATGGTTAAAAGAATCTGTTTCTTGGTTTGCCCCCCACCTTTTCCTTTTTCTCATTTGTTTCTTAAATTCCACATGAGTGAAATCATATGGTATTTGTCTTTCTCTGACTGACTTTCACTTAGCATAATATGCTCTAGCTCCCTGCATATCATTGCAAATGGCAGGATTTTGTTCTTTTTATGGCTGAGTAATATTACATTGTGTATACTTTGTTTTTTAAAGGAAAAAACTTTTCCTTTTTCTAGGCGTCTTAATCCACATTCTATATCTGCGTTTGAAGCCAATGAAGAACTGAGTCTCCATGTGGCTGTTGAAGGCAAAATTTATCTGACTGTCTACTGTCCTGCAGATGTTGTTAATAGAGTAAGCAGTATGTCCTCAAGTGACAAATTGACAAGATGGGAAGTGCTTGGTGTACAGGGAGCATTGCTGAGTCACTTTATACAGCCAGTTTATATCAGCAGTATACTTGTTGGTGAGTGGGATTTCATTACCTCCTGGCCTCTCTTACTAAGGAAATATATTTTACTTAATCAAAATAAATTGAGATTTTGCATACATGATCCTTTATTTAAGGTAAAAAAAAAAACCATATTGTTTCATTGAGATTTCCGTTTCATAGTAACTTGTGATCATACTTTGTGTAATTCGACTTCTATCTTCTTATCAGGAGGAGGACAATTAATATTTTAAATTAGCCAGTTAGATGTATTATACTTTGAACTTACACATTTGTTTGCACAATATTTCCATTTTTCCCCTTTCTTTGGAAGAAAGATGTTTCCTCGAACTTCTCAAGTCTGAAAGCTTATATTTAATTATCTTTAAAATAAGAAAAGTCTTAAATGCCCATTTGGTTTTTTAGCTACGTTTTTCGCACATTTGGTTATGATCTGGGACCTTTTAAGTTGTCAAATGAGTAGGCAGTAACTAGAACACACGATAAATAATGGGAACTAGTAATTCATTCTTTGGTGGAAGGTATTACCAAATTATGTAATTACATTTGAATGGTTTTTCAACCATTGTCAGTAAACAATTAGGGGACTCATTTGTATAGTTTTCATAAAACCCTGAGTGTTGCAAAACTTTAATTTACACCTGTGAAGCACTTTAAATACTGCTGTTACTTGGTTCTTTGCTTGCCATTCCTTTTTGAAAACAATCGCCTGTGTAAGCTTGAGATCCTCAAATAGGTAATATTTTTGTTTTTAGGTGGTTGCATTTCTGGTTTTTTTTTTTAAGGTATTATTTGTCAGAGAGAGAGAGAGTGCACAAGTAGGGGGAGCAGCAGGCACAGGCAGATGTAGGATCCCCACTGAGCAAGGAGCCCAATGTGGGACTTGATCCCAGGACCCTGGGATCATGACCTGAGCCAAAAGTAGACATTTAACTGACTGAGCCCCACCCAAGCATTCTGATATCCCAATATGCTCACTGTTTGAAAGACCATTTGGGGTAGCATCTGGGACACCATCCTAGAAGACCCAATGTCCTTTTTTCTTAAAAATTATTTTTATTAACATATAATGTATTATTTGTCCCAGGAGTACAGGTCTGTGAATCATTAGGCTTACACATTTCACAACACTCACCATAGCCCATATCCTTCCATTGTCCATAACCCAACCACCCTATCCATACCCCCCATCCCCCAGCAACCCTAAGTTTGTTTTGTGAGATTGAGAGTCTCTTATGGTTTGTCTCCTTCCCGATCCCATCTGGTTTCCTTTTTTTTTCCCCTTCCCTATCCTCACAACCTCCCACTTTGCCTCTCAAATTCCTCATATTGGAGATACCATATGATAATTGTGTTTCTCTGATTATTTCTCTCAGCATAATACCCTCTAGTTCCATTCACATTGTTGCAAAAGGCAACAATTTTTTCATTTCTTTTGATGGCTGCATAGTATTCATTGTATATTCACCTCTTCTTTATCCATTCATCTGTTGATGGACATCTAGGTTCTTTCCATGGTTTGGAGATTGTGGACACTGCTGCTATAAACATTCAGGTGCACATGCCCCTTCAAATCAATACGTTTTATTTTTAGGGTAAATACCCAGTAGTGCAATTGCTGGGTCATAGGGTAGCTCTATTTTCAACTTTTAAGGAAACTCCATGCTGTTTTCCAGAGTGACTACACCAGCTTGCATTCCCACCAACAGTGTAGGAGGGTTCCCCTTTCTCCGCATCCTCACCAACATCTGTCATTTCCTGACTTGTTAATTTTAGCCATTCTTACTAGAGTGGGGTGGTATCTCATTGTGGTTTTGATTTGTATTTCCCTGATGCCGAGTGACGTTGAGCATTTTTTCATGTGTTTGTTGGCCATTTGGATGTCTTTGTAGAAATATCTGTTCTTGTCTTCTGCCCTTTCTTGATTGGATTATTTGTTCTTTGGGTGTTGAGTTTGATAAGTTCCTTACAGATTTTGGATACTAACCCTTTATCTGATATGTCATTTGCAAATATCTTCTCCCATTCTGTCCATTGTCTTTTGGTTTTTGTTTTTTTTTCAAAAGCTTTTGATCTTGATGAAGTCCCAATAGTTCATTTTTGCCCTTGCTTCCCTTTCCTTTGGCAGTGTTTCTAGGAAGAATTTGCTGTGGCTGCAGTCAAAGAGGTTGCTGCCTGTGTTCTCCTCAAGGATTTTGATGGATTCCTTTCTCACATTGAGGTCTTTCATCCATTTGGAGGCTGTTTTTGTGTGTGGTATAAGGAAATGGTCCAGTTTCATTCTTCTGCATGCGGCTGTCCAATTTTCCCAACACCATTTGTTGAAGAGACTTTTTTCCATTGGACATTCTTTCCTGCTTTGTCGAAGGTTAGATGACCATAGAGTTGAGGGTTTGTTTCTGGGCTCTCTATTCTGTTCCTTTGATGTATGTGTCTGTTTTTGTGCCAGTACGATACTGTCTTGATGATGACAGCTTTGTAATAGAGCTTGAGGTCTGGAATTGTGATACCACCAACTTTGGCTTTCTTTTTCGACATTCCTCTGGCTCTTCGGGGTCCTTTCTGGTTCCATATAAATTTTAGGATTATTTGTTCCATTTCTTTGACAAAAATTGGTGATATTTTGATAGGGATTTCATTAAATGTGTAGATTGCTTTAGGTAGCATAGACATTTTCACAATATTTGTTCTTCCAGTCCATGAGCCTGAACGTGTTTCCCTTTCTTTGTGTCTTCCTCCATTTCTTTCATGAGTACTTTATAGTTTGCTGAGTACAGGTTCTTTGCCACTTTGGTAAGGTCTATTCCTAGGTATCTAATGGTTTGGGGTGCAATTGTAAATGGGATCAACTCCTTAATTTCTTTCTCTCCTGTCTCGCTGTTGGTATATAGAAATAGAACTGATTTCTGGGCATTGATTTTATATCCTGACACTTTACTGAATTCCTGTATGAGTTCTAGCAGTTTTGGAGTGGAGTCTTTTGGGTTTTCCACATAAAGTATCATATCATCTGCAAAGAGTGAGAGTTTGACTTCTTTGCTGATTCAGATGCCTTTCATTTTTTTTGTTGTTGTTGTTGTCTGATTGCTGAGGCTAGGACTTCTAGTACTATGTTGAATAGCAGTGGTGATAGTGGATATCCTTGCTGTGTTCCTGACCGTAGGAAAACAGAGGAAAAGCTCTCAGTTTTTCCCCATTGAGAATGATATTTGCTGTGGGTTTTTCATAGATGGCTTTGATGGTATTGAGGTATGTATCCTCTATCCCTACACTGTGACAAGTTTTGATCAAGAAAGGATGCTGTACTTTGTCAATACTTTTTCAGCATATATTGAGAGTACCATATGGTTCTTGTTCTTTTATTAATGTATTGTATCACATTTATTGATTTGCGGATGTTGAACCAACCTTGCAGCCCTGGAATAAATCCCACTTGATCGTGGTGAATAATCCTTTTAATGTAATGTTGGATCCTATTAGCTAGTGTTTTGGTGAGAATTTTTGCATCCATGTTCATGAAGGATACTGGTCTGTAATTATCCTTTTTGATGGGGTCTTTGTCTGGTTTGGGGATCAAGGTAATGTTGGCCTCATAAAATGAGTTTGGAAGTTTTCTTTCCATTTCTATTTTTTGGGATAGTTTCTGGAGAAGAGGTATTAATTCTTCTTTAACTGTTTGGTAGAATTCCTCTGGGAAGCTGTCTGGCCCTGGGCTCTTGTTTGTTCGGAGATTTTTGATGACTGCTTCAATCTCCTTACTGGCTATGGGTCTGTTCAGGTTTTCTCTTCCTTCCTGGTTCAGTTTTGGTAGTTTATACGTTTCTAGGAGTGCATCCATTTCTTCCAGATTTTCAAATTTGCAAGCATATAGTTGCTCATAATATGTTCTTATAATTGTTTGTATTTCTTTGGTGTTGGTTGTGATCTCTCCTCTTTCATTCATGATTTTATTAATTTGGGTCCTCTCTCTTTTCTTTTGGATAAATCTGGCCAGGGGTTTACCAATCTTATTAATTCTTTCAAAGTATCAGATCCTAGTTTTGTTGATTTGTTCTACTGTTCTTTTGGTTTCTATTTCATTGATTTCTGATCTGATCTTTAGGATTGCTCTTTTCCTGCTGTGTTTAGCATTCTTTGCTGTTCTTATTCCAGCTCCTTTAGGTGTAGGCTTAGGTTGTATACTGGAGAACTTTCTTGCTTCTTGAGAAAAGCGTGTATTGCTATGTACTTTTGTCTCAGGACTGCTGTTTCTGTGTCCCACAGATTTTGAACAGTTGTGTTTTCATGTATTTTTTCAATTCTTCTTTAATTTCCTGGTTGACCCATTCATCCTTTAGTAGGATGCTCTTTAGCCTCCATGTATTTGAGTTCTTTCCAACTTTCTTCTTGTGATTGAGTTCTAGCTTCAGAGCATTGTGGTCTGAAAATATGCAGGGAATGATCCCAGTCTTTTGGTACCGGTTGAGACCTGATTTGTGACTGAGGATGTGATCTATTCTGGAGCATGTTTGATGTGCACTAGAGAAGAATGTGTATTCTGTTGCTTTGGGATGGAATGTTCAGAATGTATCTGTGATGTCCATCTGGTCCAGTGTGTGATTTAAGACCTTTATTTCCTTGTTAATCTTTTGCTTAGATGATCTGTCCATATCAGTGTGGGGAGTGTTAAGTCCTCTACTATTATTGTATTATTGTCAATGTGTTTCTTTGATTTTGTTATTAATTGGTTTATATAATTGTTTGCTCCCATGTTAGGGGTATGGATATTTAAAATTGTTAGATCTTATTGTTGGACAGTCCCTTTAAGTATGATATAGTGTCCTTCCTCATCTCTTATTATAGTCTTTGGCTCAAAATCTAATTTAACTGATAAAAGGATTGCCACTTTTCTTTTGATGTCAATTAGCATGGTAAATTGTTTTCCATCCCCTCACTTTCAATCTGGAGGTGTCTTTGTGTCTCAAATGAGTTTCTTATAGACAGCATATCAATGTTTGTTTGTTTGTTTGTTTTTGTTTTTGTTTTTTTTACCCATTCTGATACCCTGTGTCTTGATTGGGGCATTTAGCCCATTTACATTCAGGGTAACTATTGAAATATATGAATTTAGTGCCGTTGTATTGCCTGTAAGTTGACTGTTACTGTGTATTGTCTCTGTTCCTCTCTGGTCTATTACTTTTAGGCCCTTTTTTAGCTTAGAGGACCCCTTTAAATATTTCCTGTAGGGGTGGTTTGGTGTTTGCAAATTCTTATAATTTTTGTTTGTCCTGGAAGCTTTTATCTCTCCTCCTATTTTTAGTGACAGCTTAGCTGGATATAGTATTGTTGGCTACATATTTTTCTCATTTAGTGCTCTGAGTATATCATGCCAGTCCTTTCTGGCCTGCCAGGTCTGTGTCGGTAAGTCTGCTATCAGTCTAATATTTCTACCACTGTAAGTTACAGACCTCTTGTCCTTAGCTGCTTTCAGGATTTTCTCTTTGTCACTAAGACTTAGAAGTTTTACTATTAGATGATCGGTGTGGATCTATTTTTATTGATTTGAGGGGGTTCTCTGTGTCTCCTGGATTCTGATGCTTGTTCCCTTTGATATGCTAGGGAAATTCTCTATTATAATTTGCTCCAATATACCTTCAGTCCCTCTCTCTCTTTCTTCTTCTTCTGGGATCCCATTTATTCTAATATTGTTTAATCTTGTGGTATCACTTATCTCGAATTCTCCCCTTGTGGTCTGGGAGTTCGTCTCTTTTTTGCTCAACTGCTTTATTCTCAATCATTTAGTCTTCTATATCACTAATTCTCTCTTTTGTCTCATTTATGCTACCAGTAAGAGCCTCCATTTTTGATTGCACCTCCCTAATAGCTTTTTTGATTTCAACTTGGTTATATTTTAGTTCTTTTATTTCTCCAGAAAGAGGTTTTATTTCTCCAGAAAGGGATTCTCTAATATCTTCCCTGCCTTTTTCAAGCCTAGCTAGCACCTTGAGAATCATCATTCTGAACTCTAGTTCTGACATACTACCAATGTCCATATTAATCAATTAAGTTCCTAGCCATCAATACTGTCTCTTGTTCTTTTTTTGTGGTGAGTTTTTCTGCCTTGTTATTTTATCCAGATAAGAGTATATGAATGAGAGAGTAAAATACCAAAAGGGTGGCAGAGACACCAGAAAATAATAAGCTAACCAAATCAGAGGAGACCTAAAACTGGGGGGAGAAGAAAGAAGGAGAAAAAAAAAATAAAAAAAAAAAAAAAAATATATATATATATATATATATATAAATAAATAAAAGACTGGTGACTAGAACAGAGCCGCCCACTTGATTATAGGTATATTTTGGTCTCTTAGAAGAAACTACCTTCCAAAATTTTAAAGAAAGAAAAACCTGTATGTATAGAAATAAGGGTAAACATGATGAAGGGATGGACTATGACTGTAAAGATGAAAATTTAAAAAGATTTTTAAAAAGGAATTGATAAGCTAAGTTTATCGGATAAAGAAAAAAAAGAGAATGTCATCAGGCTGGAGCTAGATTTAAGGTATGTTTTGATCTATTAGAAGAAATTATATCCCAAAATTTTAAGGAAAGAAAACCTATATGTATACAAAAAATAAAGTTAAATATAATGAAGGCATAAATTACGACTATAACAATGAAAATTTAAAAAGCTTTTTTTTTAAAAAAAAAAGTATTGATAAGATAAAATAGTTTAAAAAAGTTAAAAGTGGAAGAGGAAAAGTTAAAAAAATAGAATAAGAAAAAAAATTTTAAAATTTAACTTTGCAAGACTGAAGGATCATGGGAAAAAGCTATGAATTCTATAGGTTCCTTTCCCCTAATCCTGGAGTTCCACAGTTCTTGTTTATTGGTGAACTTGGTCTTGGCTGGATGTTCTTGCTGATCTTCTGGGGGAGGGGCCTGTTGCAGTAATTCTCAAATGTCTTTGCCAGAGGCAGAATTGCACCGCCCTTACCAGGGGCCAAGCTAAGTAATCTGCTCAGGTTTGCTCTTGGTAGCTTTTGTTCCCTGAAGGCTTTCTGTAGAGCTTTGGAGGATGGGAATGGAAATGGCAGCCTCCAGTCTCTGGCCTGGAGGAGCCAAGAGCTTGGGGCCCCACTCCTCAGTGTGCCCTCAGAAAAAAGCAGTCAATCCCTCCTGTCTCCGTGGTCTCCGGCGGTGCTCTGCTTACCTGGCATGTGACCAAGCCTTTCTATCTCTGGCGCACAGCCCCTTTTGGAATCTCCAAACTCAGCAGATTCTTACCGCGCACTCCCACATGCCGCTTCTTCCAGAGGAGGAGGGAGGGGGGTCTCTCCAGATCTGCCACTTGTGGTGTCCCTGCTTGAAGATCAGTGGCCCGACTCTGCCTTGGATCAGGGTTTAAGGTAACCCTGAGCTGAGTCCCCCCACCTTGTCTCCCATCTCTTTAGTCAGCTTCCCCGCTCTGATACTTGGGGGCTCTGCCACACTCAGATACCCCCGGTCTTTCTGTGACCCCATGGGTCCTGAGATCACACTGTCCCCGTGAAGTCTTCACCCCCACTTAGCCTCTGGAGCCATCCCTCAGTGGAGCAGACTTCTAAAAGTCCTGATTTTGTGCTCCACTGCTCCACTGCTTGCAGGAGCCAGCCCCTTCCCCCGTGGTTTATCTTCACATTGCTTCGGATTCACTTCTCTGGACATCCGACCTTCCAGAAAGTGGTCGATTTTCTGTTCCTAAAATTGCTGCTCTTCTTTTCTATTTCCTGTTGAGTTTGTAGGTGTACAGAATGGTTTGGTAACTATCTACCTGAACTCCTGGGGCCTAATGCTATTTCAGTCTGCTGCTACTCCACCATCTTGCTTCCTCCTTGATATTTGTTTTGTTTTGTTTTCATTGATTTTTTTGTTGTTTATATATTTTATACCCATTGCTTGGGAGTTTCTCTTACAAGTAATATTTTTTTCAGTTCCATGTGTATGCAAGATGCTATTTTTGTTTGGCTTTAATAAACTGTAAAAAGGAAATTGGTTATTTATTTTCTAATTAAGCTTATTTTCTTTGTATAGAAAATATATTACTTGATTCACAATTCAAAGGATTCAGAAGGGTTTTTAGTGAAAAGTTTCCCTCCTATCCTAGTGCCCCAGGCACCCATTTTTCTTCTGTGGCATTCCTTTTTCCTAGTTTGTTGTTTTTCTTTCCAAAGATAGTTTATACTTAAAGTAGTAAATGTGTATTCTTTTTCTTTTCTTTTTTCTTTTTTGTATTTTGTATAAATAGATAATACAGTTCATACTTTTCTGCATTTTTGTTTTTTTTGTTTAATAATATATCTTGTAAATATTTCCATGTCAGGTATGTAAAGAATTTCTTCATTATTATTTGTGTCTCATTGTATGGTATTTCTTTGTATAAAGGTATAATGTATTTAACCACTTGTAGGTTGAGGGAATTTTAGATTGCTTCCAATTTTTTTCAGCTAACAAAATGCTATAGTGAATGACCTTTTTATATTATTTGCACATGTATACGTGTATCTATTTCTAAGATGAATTCTGGAAGTAGAATCGCAGGCAAAAATGTATGCATTTGCAATTTTGAGAAATGTTACTAAGTTACCCTTCAAATCACATCCCCACTGGTAATATATGATAATGCCAGTTATTCTTACCCTCAAAAGAGTTACTTCTAAATCTTCTTATTCCAAATACATATTGTAGGTGGCACATTTCTTAGATTTAATTTGCTTACTGAATTTCTTTGCCTTGTTTTCTTTTAGGTCTCATACTCTTTCAGGATTTAAACTTTTCTCAATCTCCTTTAAGAAAGGCCTTTTTTCTTGAATGTCTATTAAGTATATAAGAATTGTCTATGCTGTCTCTAGAATCACAGCTTTCTTTGAGTTTGGTGAAGAAAATACTGTCAAACTTGTCATTATATGACATAACTCCATGCTATATTTAGTTTCTTAAAAGGATGGATATAGGCTCTTGTAAAATTATTTAGCATTTAGCTAGTGGTTTGAGACAGGAGCTTAAAAATTAAATCTCTTGTCATTTTGAGTGTCCTCTTGCTTCTAGCAATGGGGAACCAGGTAGCAATAAAAACACTATAGACTTTGTAAAATTGTTTCTGTTCTCTTTCTTGGCATCTTTGTGGGACACATCTTAAGCTAATTGGTGCTCTTCCTGGTATAACCTAAGTGATTTTAATATGTTTAAGTTGTTGGTTAAAAATGCCAATTTTTGGACCTCCTAAAGATCTCTATTCTGTTTCTAGGGGAGGGAGTTTTGAGACAGAGGAATATACATGTAAGAGCACCACTGGGTGATTCTGATACAGATGATGCGAATGGTTCTGAGAAATAGTCATTTAAAGTTTCTGTACACTAGGAGAAATTTAGAGAGCAAAAAGAACTTTCAGAGTTCACTGAACTTTATTTGTAGTCTAGTAGAGCTTCTCACTTAGTAAGTAAACTCATTTTATACCATTCCTGATAGAGTATCATCTAACCCTATTTTAAAACTGTAATATATGGGTAGTGGTGTTAAAATGTAATGTGAAGTATAGGATTTAAAACCAATCTGTTCTATTAATTGAATAGCCCCAGTTGTTTAAAGAAAAAAAAGCCCTCCTTATTTAGAATTGAAATTTGCTTCCCTGTAATTCTGTACTGACAATATAAGTTAAATCTAATTCTTTGAGGATAATTACATCATCCTGTTCTCTCATAATTCTTATGAAATCTTTTACAAGTCTTTATTTAAAATTCTTAAAAACCTTATTTATTAGATCTATTACCAGTGGGGAGAGTATTTATTATATTTCAACTTACTTAACTTTTTATAAAGTTTACAGAAGCCAATTTTATGCTGTGAGTGTTCTTAGATATTCATTTTATCACTTAATGGTGGTAGTATTCTTTTTTAGGAAAAAAGTCTTAGGCTTGCTAAAAAGACATTTACTATTATTGAAAAGAAAATAATCCAGAGTAGGATTTCCTGGGTGGCTCACTCAGTAAGCGTCTGACTCTGAGTTTGGCTCGGGTCATGATCTCAGGGTTGTGGCTATCCAGCCCCATCATGGGGCTCTCTGCTCGAGATTCTCTCCCTCTGCCCTGGCCCCTGTTCATGCACATGTACTCTCTAATAAATAAAAAAATAAAATCTTTTTAAAAATCCATATAAAGAAGAAAATCCACTTTGCTTAAGTACTTAAGGGCTGGATTTTAATTTTTTAATTTTCAAGGTTTTTAAGGTGTATTTTGAAAATTTGGTATTCTATTATGGTAAGATCATCTGTCTAAAAATTTCAAGAGTGTTTGTACAGAGGTATTTCTGTCCAGTTCCTTTAATACACTAATTTGAATTGTACATTTGGATTATAAAGAATACCAATTGCTAATTCCCTCCTAGTGAAAGAATCTATTTTAAACATAGTTCATGGACTTTAAGGAAACGTTTGATAACCTGAGAGATTCTGTATTTGTTTTTTTTAAGATCAGTAATTAATTACTGTTAGTAATTGTTAGTGTTAGTGTTAGTAAAATAATTGCCCCAAGTCAGTCAGTCTGCCTATTGGCAGAGCCTGGACTCAAAACCAGTTTTATAACTTCTCATGCTGCTGCTTTTTGTATTAAATTGAGCTCTGATAGCTTTGTCTGAGCATAGTGAGTGACTAGAATCTCACTGCTTTGTCTGTTAAACTTGACATTCTTGAAAGCAGGTGCTTTGACACACTCATCTTGGTCCAGTTTGTGCTAGGGGGGTCAGTAAATGTTTCATAAATAAACAGTTTGAATCAGCATGTTTTGTTTCTGAAAGTGCTCTTTTTCTACTTAAAACTAATTCTGCCCAGAACATTTGAAAAATAAATTTTATTTTTTATGCTTGTTGTATTTTATGCTAACCCAGGAAGCTTTTAAGATAATGTGAGAATGGCATTGGTATTAATATCCCAACCCCTCAAGATTCTAATGTGCATCCAGGATTGATAATTACTGGTCTCTGATAATCTAATCTTTTATATTCTTTTTTCATCAGGTACTTATTAAGCCACCTACTGTATGCTAGGTGTTGTATACCATCGCATTATTCTCAGGGGTACCATTCATGCAATAAAATACAGAGTGAGCATTATGAATACAAAGGCAAGATGCTTCTTGCCTTTATGTCTTCTCCTAGCCACACATTTGTGTTTCACAGGAACTGAATTGTTTTCTCTGGATGTTCTGTAACATATGGGTGGTGGTGTTAAAATGTAATACCTCAGACTAATTATGCTGTTCCAGATGTAAGACCAGTGCATAGTTCTTTAATGTTTGATTCTTTGATTTATATACTATATTCCTACTCATGCATTCTCAGTTTTTAATAGCTGTTTCAGCAACCATTTCTGCTGACTTACATTACACTTATGGTAGATTAATCTCCTCAGAATCTTTTCTGTATAAAAAAGTGTCCAGTCAGGTCAGCTATGGTCCTCGATTAGATTTAATTTTTGACTTTACCTTAGGGTTTCATGTTATTTTAGAGGACTCGAGATAAATCAAACTTTCCCTATTATATGACAGTTTTAGAGCTGTATTTTTCCAGGAACAAGATGTAGCCTCAAGGTATAACCAAAACCATACTTTGGATGTAGTTAATAGTTAAAGTGTACACATATAAAGGGAAAAAGTAAAATTTCTAATAGTAATATACTTTTTTCTATTACATTACTGCTGTTATACCACCATATTGAAACGTTTTGGTGAAACAATTTGGTATGTAAGAAATCCCAAATGGAATTTGACTTACAAATTCCTTTTTTTTTTTCCCCACATGTATCTTGGTATTTTAGGCACAAACAGTGCCATTATCTCATTACAGTATGTCTTAATCTGTTTGGGCTGTTACAATAAAAATTCCACTGATACTGTAGCTGGGATGAGACCCTCTTTTTAAGGGTGCCTCACAAAGGCCTACTATCTCATTGGAAAGGTTTTAACCTATTAATTTTATTGGGACACATTTATTCTGTAGCACAGTGTGTAATATGTAACATTTTCTTTTGAATCCATGTCTTCTGTTCGTTATAGACAGTGACTATTCCATAGACCTTACTTCTTTTCAACTATTTGTGCCCAAGCATATCTTTTTTTTTGTGCCCAAGCATATTTTTAACTAGTCTTAATTTGTCGGTATTTCTTAATTTGGGTTGTTCAAAGGAATACTTAGTGTCTACTGATACATGAATAAAGAAGATGTGGCATATACATACAATATTACTCAGCCATCAAAAAGAATGAAATCTTGGCATTTGCAAAAGCATGGATGTATCTAGAGGGTATAATGCTAAATGAAATAAATCAGAGAAAGGCAAATACCTATGGTTTAACTCATGTGGAATTTCAGAAACAAGCAAGGAAAAAAAAAAAAAAGACAAACCAGAAAATAGACTCTTAACTGTAGAGAACAGAGGGGGGGGGGAAGGGTGGCTGGTGGTGGCGGGGGATGGGTGATGGGGATTTAGAGTACACATCTTGATGAGTGCCAAGTAATATATAGAATTGTTGAATCCATATATTGTATACCTGAAACTAATTTAACACTGTATGTTAACTATACTGAGATTAAAAAAAAACCACAAAGGAGTGCTTAGAAAAAGGGTGTCAGCAGTAATTCATGTTCTTTTTACATAATTTTCTAGTTTCCAAATAATCATAGTGAGTGTAAAACCACTAGCCACTTCAGCAGTTCCAATGTATGGAAACAAAACTTTGTGATATAATGTTTAGTGGTATGTAAAATGTGTCTTTGAGAGAACTTCTGACCCTCTAAGGAGAAAAGAGATCCAATTTTGAATTACTAATTTTTAAATAGGAATGACTTGTCCAACTTCTATTTTAAGTTTGATCAACCCGCTATATTATACTACACTAATGATATTACACCTTTTTTTTTTTTTAGCATTCTTCCAACAATTATTTTAACTGAAAACTCAAAGATTTTGATATTAGCCACAACTGTAACCAGAAATGGTCATTATTTAAATTGTTTTGTGAAAATGGAACACTGTTGTACTGGAATAGTTGTAATTTGTGGCTCATAGATGTGGAAAAATAACTTAATCTCACCAACCAATACTCAGCCACATTTATTTCTTGTATTATTTGCTAGTTTCTTGCTGTAATCTGAGAATTCAAGACAGGATGAACCAGTTCTTTCTGACAGAACCTTGTAAAAAGCACTATATTTTTTTCTGGGTCAGTTCTGGCTCTTCACTTTTAGTCACTGGAATGTTGATTTGTTATTTTCTGTAGAATTTTTTTAATGGAAATTATGACCATTGTTACTTTGTCCTGGTTCTGGTAAAAAATACAGAAGTAGCTGCTGAGAAGTAGGAAAGGATAGATTGCAAGAAAAAAATAGACTTTAGACTGTTTCCTTTTTTTTTTTTTTTTTGTCTATTGATATTGAACTTCTGGGTGTTTTGTTTTTACTTTCTAGGTGATGGGAATTGCAGTGATACTAGAGGTTTAGAAATTGCTATAAAGCAACGTGTTGATGATGCACTCACTTCAAAACTTCCAATGTTTTATTTAGTCAACAGACCTCATGTTAGTTTAGTACCTGCTGCATATCCACTTCAAACGAACTTGGAATATAAATCCCTGAGTCTGAATTGGGCTCAGGGGGACATTTCTTTGGAGATTGTGGATGGCCTAAGTGGAAAAATCACTGAAAGGTTAGCATTATTAATTTCTTTTAAAATCACATATTTAAGTAGGACACTTGTGATGAGCACTGGTTGTTGGATATAAGTGTTGAATCACTAAATTGTACACCTGAAACTAATATTACACTGTGTTGACTAACTGGAATTTAAATAAAAACTGAAAAAAAATCTTAAGAGAAAATATATTTACAGTACTGTATTTATCAGGAAAAAATGTGCATATAAATGGGCCTGTGCAGTTTAAACCTGTGTTGTTCAAAGGTCAACTGTATTTGGAAGGGTCCTGTGCAAGTGTAAGGGGCCCAGAAGGTTAAGCTTCACAATAAATCTACCTCCCATCTATCTATACTATAATAAAAAAAAAAAACAAAACCCTTAAAAATATTAAGCAAAAATTCATTTTAATGGAACTTTTAAAATTATTCTAAGTTCAGTTTTTTGAATTTTGAACAATAATAATGATTGAGTGTGACTATTTTGTAGGCATTGTACTAATTAAAAAAAAAAACAAAAAACGAATATTTTTTTTTTCCCTGATGAGAAGACAGACCTGGAGAAGTTCTGTAACTTACTGAAATTACATAGTAAGTTGTATGGAGAGAGTATTTAAAATCAGTCTCCAGAACCTGTATTTTTCTAAGTATCATTTCATGATTTTAATTAACACTAGAATCATATAATGTTTTGTTTTAAAAATTCATTTCCTCTTACTGAATCTGAATTTCTCTAATTCTAAGAACCTGTATTTTGACATGTGTTTTCAAATATTACTTATATATACTTGAATGTGAGAGCTAATATACTATGTTTATGCTGCCTTCTTACTATAACTGTAGATAAGGTGGTAGTGTTGCTCTTTTACAGATAAATTGATTCAAGCTACGTTTAGTATCTTTTTTAAAGTCTCCCAAATAGTAACACACCTGAGATTCATATCTGGACATTTTATTTCCAAAGCCCTTGTCAGTAACCATAATATGCTATGCCTTTAAGACATTTCTTTATAACATCCTTGCCATTGATTATCGAGTAAAACTAAAACTGTACTTTTAGTGTGACCATACATTTATAATGAGGTAATGAATAATGTTAAAATTTTAAATGCCTAAACTGCTTTCTTTCTGAAAGATGGGTTTAAACTAAGACCACATACAACTGTTTCTCGTTATGAACTTAGGCATACTATTGATTACTTCAGCTAGTGTGAATTACACTATTCTTACCTCGAATCAGCTATACACAGACAAAACAATTCTTCGATAAAACATTAAAAAGTCTTTTACTGAGAGCAGATAAAATATGAGCATAACAAAGCTGAAATTAATGTAAAATGAGCTTAATTAACTTATTATAGCTAAATGGCACAAATGAAAAGAGCAGATGTGATCTAAATATTAGACAAGACATTGTTCAGCTCCAAAGCATTACATAAGGCAGAGGAAACTATTATTAAAATGTGTAATTCACAAGGAAGAAAGAATAGTTATGGTTATCTATTCAACAAATAGCATAGTATCAGCATTCATAAAGCATATGTTACAGAAGAGGAGGAAAAATAGAAATCCACTACTAGTTGAGACAGTAATTGACCTTTCAGTTCATGATCAGATAGACAACACAATAAGGAAGGATATAGTGTTTTTAAATAACAAAAAGGTAAATATGATTAACTTACACAAAACTCTGCACCGTAAAAACATAAAATCCACCTACTTTTGAAGAACCTATAGAATATTGAATATAGAATATTGAAAAAAACGGATCCTATGTTAGGACACAAAGAGAATCTCAAATTCTAGAAGTTAGAAGCAATGTGAGAACCCAGAGGTAGATCCTCAACTCTATAGTCAGCCAGCTAATTTTCAACAAATCAGGAAAGAATATCCAAAGGGAAAAAAAGACAATTTCCTCAACAAATGACTTTGAGAAAACTGAATAGAAACATGCAGAAGAATGAAACTAGACCACTTTCTTAAAACCATACACAAAAATAAATTGAAAATAGATGAAAGCCTTAAATATGAGACAGGAATCCATTGAAATCCTAGAGGAGAACACAGACAGCAACCTCTTTGACCTCAGCCTCAACAACTTTCTACTGACAGTCTCCATAGGCGAGGGAAACAAAAGTAAAAATGAACTATTGGGATTTCATCGAGATAAAAAGCTTCTGCACAGCAAAGGAAACAAACCTAAAAGTCAGCCTATGGAATGGGAGATGATATTTGCAAATGACATATCAGATCAAGGGCTAGTATCCAAAATCTGTAAAGAACTCAACAAATTCAACATCCCAAACCCAAAAAATCCAGTCAAGAAATGAGAAGACATTCACAGACATTTCTCCAAAGAGGACATACAAATGGCTAACAGACACATGAAAAAATGCTCAAGACCACTCATCATCAAGGAAATAGAAATCAAAACCACAATAAGATACCACCTCACACTGGTCATAATGGCTAAAATGAAAAACTCAGGCAACAGTGGATGTTGGTGAGGATATGGAGAAAGGGAAATCCTCTTACTCTGTTGGTAGGAATGTAAACTGGTGCAGTCACTGTGTAAAACAGTATGGAGATTCCTCAAAAAGTTAAAAAATAGAGCTACCCTATGACCCAGCATTGCACTACTACATATTTATCCAAAGGACACAAAAATAGCGATTTAAGGGGGGCACATGCGCCCCAAAGTTATAGCAGCAATTTCTATGCTAGCCAAACTATGGAAAAAAACCAAATATCTATCAGGAAATGAATGCATAAAGAAGATGTGAGAGTTACGCATACACACACAGAAATATTACTCAGCTATCAAAAAGAATGAAATCATGCCATTTGCAATAATGTGGATGGAACTAGAGTGTATTATGCTAAGCAGAATTAGAGAAAGACAAATACCAATATGATTTCACTCATGTGGAATTTAAGAAACAGCAGCATAGAAAAAGAGAAGGAAAAATAAGATAAAAACAGGCAAACCACAAGAGACTCTCAACTGTTGGAAACAAACTAAGGGTTGCTGGAGGGGAAGTGGGTAGGGAAATGGGGTAACTAGGTGATGGACATTAAGGTGGGCACTTGATGTAATGAGCACTGGATGTCATAAACAGCTGATGAATCACCAAACTCTACCCTGAAACTAATAATACACTGTATGTTAACGAACTTGAATTTAAGTTAAAGTTAGAAGCAATGTAGATAGTATTTTCTGATTTTGATATAGTAAGTCTCCAAAGAAGAAAATCAGTATGTTAGGAATTTCTTTCATTGGGGATAAAAGTCCTCTAACTTTTGGCTCTAAAGAGGAAATATAAAATGAAACCGAATATTTAGAAAGCAAGAATTTTGAAAGCATTACATGTCAGAACTTGTAAGATATATACAGCTAAAGCAAAGCTGAATGGAAAAGCCAGTTCTTCAGATGCTTAGATCAAGAGATAATAGAAATAAACTTAGGAGAATGTAGAAATCAGCAAAACTTGAAATATAATTTAAAGAGCTAAATAACAAAAAGTTAGATGTAATAAAAATCTGATTCTGTGGGAAAATATCACTAGCTAATCTCATATTTAATAAATAATAAGGGCGTAATTAACAAATAGAAGATTAAGATAATCATAAAAGCTTATTTGCTCAACCATGTATTTTTAAAAACCTTGTGAAATACATATATTTCTAGGAAAAATTATTTCCATGATGGTACAAATGAGGGGGAAAACCTAAACAGATTATTTTCATAAGAAAGTTATCAAGAAGGCACTCTAACTATTCTCTAACTATTCTCAAAGTACCCTTCTGAGGAGGTTCAGAGGAATTTTTAAACTTTTAAATAGCAGAAATTTCCAGTGCTATCTAAGATGTAAAACATTAAAATCTTTTTATGGAGCAGGTATATCACTGCTACTTAAATCTAATAGAACATTGCTGCCTTCTCTCCACAAAAGTTATACATGAAACTTTGTTTTATATCCAAGCAAAATATCTCAATAAAATATTAAGAAGCAGAATGTAGCAGTACATTAAAAAAATACATATTTATACAACAATACCAATTGGTATTTTTTGTAAGAGTGAGGATAGTAACAAAATAGAAATAATACCAGATTAGGAATTCTTATTAAAATTGTCTTATTAATTGATCTAGAGATACCACACATTCATGGCTCAAAATTCTAAGAAAGCATATAATTTAGCACTTCAGCTAGTCTAAGGTAAAGATAATAAAAAGGAAATTGTTCAATACTTTTGTTAAGGATAAAAATGTGTGTTTACAAAACAAACTGAGGGTTGCCCCAGGGGAGGGGGGTAGGGAGAGGGTGGTGGGGTTATGGACGTTGGGGAGGGTATGTGCTATGGTGAGTGCTGTGAAGTGTGTAAACCTGGCGATTCACAGACCTGTACACCTGGGGCTAATAATACAAATAAAAAAAATTAAAAAAAATTTAAAAAATGTGTGTTTATTTGTCAAAGGATCATCATGATTGATGATAACATCCAGAACAAGACACGATTGTTTACTATTGTTAATATTTTATTTAAAGCATTTGGATAAGAGAAAGAAATGAGAGATTATAAAATATTGGAAGGGAGGAGGTAAAATTACCATTCTTTGCATATGGTATCATATTGTACCTGAAAAGCCCAGGAGAATCGTTCGGAAAATGACAAAAAAAGGTATCATGGTGAAAATATTAATGGAGAGATTAATATATTTTATACACAGGCTCATATGTTAACTATTTTTGTATATAAAACTACCTCAAAACTTAGTGACTTAAAATAACCATTTATGGGGTGCCTGGGTGGCTCAGTCAGTTAAGCGTCTGCCTTCAGATCTGGTCATGATCCCAGGGTCCTAGAATCAAGCCACACATCAGGCTCCCTGCTCTGTGGGAAGCCTGCTTCTCCATCTTCTACTCCCCCTGCTTGTGTTTTCTCTCTGTCTCTTTGTCAAATTAATAAAATCTTTTAAAAAAATAACCATTTATTACTGATGACAAGTTTTTAGGTCAACTGAATTGGATTTTATTGGGCTCCCTCATCCATCTGGGTTTAACTCTAGGTTAACTGAAATTCAACTTGGCTGATCTTAGAAGTATGACAGGGCTGTGGTCCATGTGTTGTTCACCATTTTGTAGACTAGTCCCAGCTGGCTCATTTGGCATTCCCTAGAGAGAATGCACACAAACCTATGAGGCCCAGGCTCAGAACTGACACATCCTCTATTCCATTCACCAAAATAAGTCACAAAGCTAGCCCAAATTCAGGGGGAATGGAAATCAACCACAAGTTACTGAAAAGAGAATGTGAAAAGTCACATTATAAAGAGTGTGGAGTAATGTTGAGTTTGAGAAGTTCTTTGTAGATCTTGGATATCCAGCCCTTTGTCTCTAGTGTCATTTGTGAGTCTCTTCTCCCATTCCGTGGGTTACCCCTTTGTTTTGTTGACGGTTTCCTTTGCTGTGCAGAAGTGAGCAGACACTTCTCCAATGAAGACATAAAAATGGCTAACAGACACATGAAAAAATGTTCATTATCATTAGCCATCAGGGAAATTCAGATCAAAACCACATTGAATTATTACCTTACACCAGTTAGAATGTCAAAAATTAACAAGGCAAGAAGCAACAAATGTTGGAAAGGATGTGGAGAAAGGGGAATCCTCTTATACTGTTGGTGGGAATGTAAGTTGGTGCAGCCACTTTGAACAGTGTGGAGATTCCTCAAAAAATGAAAAATAGAGCTACCTTATGACCCTGCATTTGCACTGTTGGGTATTTACCCAGAAGATACAGATATAGTGAAAAGAGGGGCCATATGTACCCCAATTTTCACAGCAGCAATATCCACAATAGCCAAACTGTGGAAAGAACCAAGATGCCCTTCAACAGATAAATGGCTGAAGAAGATGTGGTCCATATATACATATAATGCAATATTACTCATCCATCAAAAAGGATGAATACCCAACTTTTGCATCAACATGGATGGGAGTGGGCGAGATTATGCTGAGTGAAATAAGTCAAGCAGAGAAAGTAAATTATCATATGGTTTTGCTTGTGGAACATAAGGAATAACATGGAGGACATTAGAGAAGGAAGGGCAAAGAGAAGGGAGGGGATATTGGAAGGGGGAAACGAACTATGAGAGACCGTGGACTCTAAGAAACAAACTGAGGGTTTTGAGGGGTGGTGAGCCTCATGGTGGGTATTAAGGAGGGCACATACAGTATGGAGCACTGGGTGTTATACATAAACAATGAATCTTGGAACACTACATCAAAAACTGATGGTGTACTGTATGGTGACTAACATAACACAATAAAAAAGTATGGAGGTGAGTGAAGGATTTGGACAATTTTTGTGAATACAAGAACAACTAAGATATAATGAGAGTTATAGCAAAAAATTTCATGGTCTATGGATCCACTTTTATTAGAAACAGAAAAATATATCTTCATGTACATATGTATACATAGATGGAAGGAAGGTCATAAATATATATATAAACATATATATTTAGTTCAAATTTACATACAGTGAAATGTACTATATAGTTAATAACTTTTGATCTATGTATACACCTGTATAACCACCACCTCATTAAAATATAGGACATTTTCATCATTCCAGAAAATATTCCTGTGCCTTTTTCCAGTCAATTCTGCTACAACCACTCTCCTTATTTGAATCAACATAGATTAATTTTGCTTCAAACAATAAACTGTTCCAGTATCCACCATCTTTAATTTTTAATGCAACACTATAATAATTTAAGCTGTAAGTTAACAAAAGAAAGCAAATATTCAGAAGATTTTTGTGTAAAAATCATTATCTTCATTGTATATAGTTTAGAAAAGTATTTGTAGATTCTGTGTTGATTTTAATCTCTACAATTGTCAACATAAATTCTTGAATAATAGTTAGTGGATGTTTCATTCCTTTCTACTTTAGTTCCCCATTTAAAAGTGGTGTGTCAATGGCAAGTCGGCTTTGTAAAGCTGCAATGTTAAGTCGATTTAACCTCCTTGCCAAAGAAGCTAAAAAAGAAGATTTACTTGAAGCTAGTACATATCATGCAGCAAAGGTAAGTCCTTAAAGGAATGAAATTGATCATAGAAATAATATTTAAGATGACAAAAATGTAATTTTATGATAATGAGCTATAGGAGAAGTTGCTTGAAATAGTTAAGTAAATATAAGATACTTCCATGTACTGGTAGAATTAATTTTTAAACCAATATGCCAGAAATTGAATATGTAAATGAATGTTGCCACCTACAGTAGCCACTTTAGTATGGTGTGTACTTATTTTGACAATATTTTATCAAAACCTGCTTTCATACCCAGAGAAACAAAATGATAAATTTTTTTCTGTATGTATTAACTTTCTAACTTTAGAAGTATTCTAAAATAATACAATAAGATTTCCATATAAATTAATTTTCCTATTTTAAAGATGTGAAACTGCTTTAATTTCAGTGTATGACTTGGGCCTGATTAAGTAGGTGATGTATATAGCCTTTTTCTGTCTTTAAAAATATATATTTTTTTAGTATTACAAACATAATTCATATTTACAGAATTTGGCAATTTTTCTAAATACAGAGGAAAAATAGTACTTGTAATTCTTCCTACCATTCAAATTATGATACCCTTAATCCTGTAAGCATGTTATTTCAGTTTCTTGTGTTTTGCATATATATATATGTTTATGTATGCATATATTTTAGAATATTATACTGGATGTGTGTTTTAATCTGCTTTTTTTGTTTGGTATAGTCTGAGATGAACCATGTTATAATATGCCATACGCAAGACATCAAGTTATTCAATACAAATTGTTTCTGATAACCTAAATTTAGTTACAGTCAGTAATCTGGTATTGTATGAAAGTCTCTTAATTTCAACAATATCTTAATGCTCAGACTGTATATTCCCAACCTGTGAAACAATTTACTACAGATTTGTGGGTATGTACATACATTTTTAAGTATAAAAGCTTATCTAGGCAATTTCTGTCTTTGGTGCCATGAAGTCACAGATCCTATTTAGAAAAGCAAGTATAAAAACTGGACAAAATTGTCAAAAACCACCTTTCACAACTCTGGAAATTGAAGACAGAGTGTGTATTATTGAAAAACAGCTCGGGCTTTGGATAAGAACAACTGGAGTTTGTGGTACCTTCATCCAAGGGCTGTTCCTGTTCTTTCTCCCTCTTCTCTGCTTGTTTAAATGGCAAGAACTATAGTTTTTACTAGAGTGAGGATGTAGTAGTTTTGCTGCTTGAGGGTAGACTTGATTTGGGGCAGAGGGTAAAAATTGGAAGCTTTGCCAGCTAAAAGTGCCAAACCTAGTAGGAAACAAATGGGGAAAATCAATAATTTTGCTGCCCCAAGGTTGCAGTCCTTGTTGGGGCAAGTGATGAACCAATTAGTAACTTACTTAGGTAGATTTTAAAAATGAAAGAGCCATGGAAGGGCTGAGATAAATTCTCCATATATCCTTGGCTGAATGAGAACCTACACTTGTTCAGGGAAGACTCTAGAGAACCCAGTAACGAGTGAAACTGTAAAAGAGAAACTAGCTGCAACATTAAATCCAATAGTCCCTCCTTATCCTTGGGGGATACTACCAAGAACCCCAGCGGCTGCCTGAAACTACAGGTAATACTGAATCCTCTATATACTGTTGTTTCTTATATATACATATCTGTGATAAAGTTTGATTTATAAATTAGGCACAAGAGATTAACAACAATGATTTAAAAAGAACAATTTCAACAGTGTATTGTAATAAAAGATATATGATCTCTTTCTCAAAAAGTCTTGTCATACTATACTCAACTTTCTTTTTCTTGTGATGAAATGAAATGATAAAATGCTTATTTGATGAGATGAAGTGAAGTGAGTGATGTGGGCATTGTGACATAGCGGGAGGCTACTATTGACCTCCTGATACATCATAAGGGGGATCCAGACTGTGGTTGACTATGGTGACTGAAACCAGGGAAAGCAAAGTCATGGGTAGGGTGGAGGGACTATGTACACAACCTCCTCCACCAATACACACACAAATTGATGAGAAGGTAGATGCCTTATAAGTTTAAGGTGTTTGAGCAGTGTCTGCTGAAATCATATATCATTAAGCTGTGCAGGTATAGCATAACTATTAGTAAACCAGGCTAAAATATAAAAATAAGTAATAAAAAAACTGGGAAGGGACAACAGCAGCTGCACACCATGGAGAAAACAGATCTCACAATTTAAGCAAGCTAATTTAAAAATAAAAAACTTCAGAAAAAAATAAAACCACATCCAGAGTTTCTACAATATGTTGTCTAGAAAGTTTAAGTTTTAACCAAAAAATACGGGTTATGTAAAAAACAGGAGGGTGAAATCTACTCTCAGGAAAAAATAATAGTCAATAGAACCAGTTGGTTCTAAGTGGGTCCAAATGTTAAATATAGCTAAGACTTCAAAGCAGCTATTATAAATATGTTCAGAGAATTAAAAAAAATATAACAGTGTATCAAAAAATAGGTAATCTCTTTTTTTTTAAAGGATTTTATTTATTTATTTTTTTTTTGACAGAGTGAACGTGCGCACAAGCAGGGGGGAGCTTCTGGCAGGTAGAGGGCGGGGAAGAAGGCAGGCTCCTGGCCAAGCAAGGAGCCAGATGTGGGGATCCATCCCAGGACCCTGGGATCATGACCTGAGCCTAAGGCAGGGGGCCATCTAGGGGCCCCAACAAATTGGCAATCTCAGTAGAGAAACAAACTACAAAAAAGAAAACCAAATGAAAATTTTAGAATCGAAACAATATTTAATAAGTGAAACATTCTTTAGATGGGCTCAACAGCACATTTGAGATGGCAGATAAAAATCAGTGAACTTTGAAGATAAATCAATAGTTATTTTTTAAAGACAGAATGAAAACAGATTGAAGAAAAATAAGCAGAGCCTCAAAGATTTGTGGAACAATATTAAGCACACCAACACATGTGTATTAGGAATCTCAGATGGAAAGGAGGGAGACAAACAGGAAAAAAAAGAAACAATGACTGAAAAAAATCAGTCATCCAACTGGATGAAAAACATTAACAGATTCAAGAAACTCAGAAAATCCCCAAGAAAAGAAAAAAAATTTGAAAAGATCCATACCTGTTAGATCCATCCGTTAGAGAAAGACAAATACCATATGATTTCATTCATATGTGAAATTTAAGAAACCAATGAAGATAAAAAACTTTTAAGTATAGAGTACAAACTGGTGGTTGCCAGAGGAGACGTGGCTGAGGGGTGGGTAAAATAGATGAAGAGCATTAAGAATATATTTACTCTGATGAGCACTGAGTAATATATTGAATCATATTGCATACCTGAAAGTAATATAACACTGTATATTAATCAAAATGGAATTTTAGAACATACTATTTAAAAAGATCCATACCTAGATATGTCCTATTCAAACTGCTTGAGACCAAAACAAAGATTAATCCCATCATTAATCATTAGGGAATACAAATAAAAACCACAATGATTTACTACTATTTATGGTTATTAACAATAGGGCAGCACATCTAAAGGTTGATTTCAGCAACAATGGAGGCCACCCTAAAATAGCCAGAACAGCCTTGAATAAGAAGAATATAATTGGATTATTCACACTTCTGATTTCAAATCTTACCATAGAGCCACAGTAATCCAAGACACTGTAATACTGGCATAAGGATAAACATATAGCTCAATAAGATATAATTGCTAGTTAAGAAATAAACCTTAATGGGGCACCTGGGTGCCTCAGTGGGTTAAGCCTCTGCCTTCGGCTCAGGTCATGATCTCAGGGTCCTGGGATCGAGCCCCACATCAGGATCTCTGCTCAGCAGGGAGCCTGCTTCCCCCTCTTTCTCTGCCTACCTATGATCTCTCTCTCTCTGTCACATAAATAAATAAAATATCTTAAAAAAAAGAAATAAACCCTAACACTTATGGACAGTTGATTTTTAAGAAGAATACCAAGATAATTCAGTGGCAAGAAATAGTTTTTTCAACAAATAGTCTTAGGACAACTTTCCACAGGGAAAAGAATAAACTTAGACCTCTACCTCATACCATGTACGAAAATTAACTCAAAATGGATGATAGAGCTATATAAGAGTTAAAACTGTAAAACTCTTAGGTGAAAACATAGAAGAAAATGTGTGTATTCTTAGAGAAAGGTTTCTTAGATCTGATACCAAAAATACAATCCAAAAGAGAAAAAAAAAGGTATTTTAGACTTTATTACAGTAACAACTTTTGCATTTCAAAAATTAAGAAAATGAAAAGGCAAGCTACATACTATGAAAAAATATGTGCAAATTACATATCTGTTAAGGGACTTGTATCCAGAATAAATAAAAACTCTTGCAACTCAATAATAGATACATGACCTAGTTTTTAAAATGACCAACAAATTTGAATAGACATTTCTATAAGTAAAATAAATGACCAATAAGAATATGAAAAGATGTTCAACATCATTAATCATTAGGGAAATACAAATAAAAACAACAGTGATTTGCTACTTTACACATACTAGGATACATAAAGATATTAAATGTTGGCAAGGATGTAAGGAAATCAAAACCATCACCATTGCTGGTAGGAATGTAAAATGATGCAGCCTCTTTGGGAAACAATTCAACAGTTCCTCAAAAGTTAAATATTGAGAGGTGTCTGGCTGGCTCAGTTGGACGAGCATGTGACTCTTCATCTTGAGGTTGTGAGTTCGAGCCCCACCTTGGATGTAGAGATTACTAAAAATAAACTTAAAAAAAATTAAATATAGAGTTATCATGTAACCCAGGAATTCCCCTCCTAGGTATATTATTAAGAAAATTGGAAACACATATTCACACCAAAATTGTAAACGGATGTTCGTAGCAGCTGTATTCATATTCACAAAAGGTGGAAACAACCCAAATGTTCATCAAGTGATGAATGGATAAACAAAATGTGGCATATATCTTTAATCATCCATAGAAGAGAAAATGAAGTATTGATACATTCTACATGGGTCAACCTTGGAAACGTTATGTTAAGTGAAAGAAGCCAGACAAAAGGCCACAGATAATATGATTTCATTTATATGAAGTGTCCAGAATAGGCAAATTCATAAGGATAGAAAATAGATTAGTGGTTTCCAGGAACTGGGGGGAGGAGAGAATGAAGATTGACTGCTAATGGGCATAGGATTCGGTTTTGGAGTGATGAAAAATTCTGGAATTACTGGTAGTGATTATAAGACTCTGTGAATATACTAGAAACCATTTATTATATACTTTAAAAGGATGAATTTTATGATATATGAATTATATCTTAACAAATATGTTACAAAAGAATGCAGTGAATTGATTTGCTTATGGATTGGAGGAAAAAAATATTGTTAAAATGTCTATATTACCCAAAGCAATCTACACATTTAGTGCAATCCCTATCAAAATACCACCAGTTCACAGAATTGGAACGAACAATCCTAAGGTTTGTATGGAACCACAAAAGACCCCAAATAGTCAAAGCAGTCTTGAAAAAGAAGCAGCTGGAGGCATCAGAATTCCAGACTTCAAGCTATATTACAAAGCTGTAGTCATCAAGACAGATAGATAGATCAAAAACAGATAGATAGATCAGTGGAACAGAATAGAAAACGCAGAAATGGTTAACTAATCTTTGACAAAGCAAGAAACAGTATCCAAAGGAAAGAAGTCTCTTGAACAAATGGTGTTGGCAATATTGGAGCACTTTTTAAACCATACACAAAAATAAATTCAAAATGGATAAAAGACCTAAAAGTGAGACAAGAAACCATCAAAATCCTAGAGGAGAACACAGGCAGCAACCTCTTTGACATTGGCCATAGCAACTTCCTACTATACCTTTGTCAAGAGGCAAGGGAAACAAAAGCAAAAGTGAACTATTGAGACTTCATCAAGATTAAAAACTGCACAGTGAAGGAAACAACCAAAAAGCAGTTTACAGAATGGGAGAAGATATTTACAAATGACATACCAGATGTTAATATCCAAAATCTATAAAGAACTTATCAAAGTCAGCAATCCCCCAAAACCCAAAAAAATCCAGTCAAGAAATGGGACAGAAGACAGCAATAGACACTTTTCCAAAGAAGATATCCAGATGGCCAATGGATACATGAAAAGATGTTCAGCATTACTCATTATTAGGGCAATCAAAGCCACAATGAGATAGCACCCCAGCCCTGTCAGAATGGCTAAAATAACAATACAGGAAACAAGAGATGTTGGTGTGGAGAAAGGGGAGCCCTCTTACACTGATGGAAATGCAAACTGGTGCAGCCACTTTGAAAAACAGTATAGAGGTTCCTCAGAAAGTTAAAAATAGAACTACCCTATGATCCAACAATTACCCTAGTAGTGCAATTGTTGGATCATAAGGATCAAAAATACTGGTTCAAGGGGCACATATACCCTGATATTTACAGCAGCATTATCAACAATAGTCAAATTATGGGAAAAGCCCAAATGCCCATTGACTGATGAATAGATAAAGAAGATGGTGTGTTTGTGTGTGTGTATATATATATGATACATATATAATGGAATATTATTCAGCCATCAAAAAGAATGAAATCCTGTCATCAATGTGGATGGAGCTAGATTGTATTATGCTAAGCAAAATAAGAAAGAAATATCATATGATTTCACTTATATGTGGAATTTAAGAAACAAGGGGAAGGGGAAGAAAAGGGAAGCAAACCATAAAAGATTCTTAACTACAGAGAACAAACTGAGGATTGCTGGATGAGAGGTCAGCACAGGGATGGGCTAAATGGGTGGTGGGTATGAAGGAGGGCACTTGTGTTGACCACTGGATGTTATACATAAGTGATGGATCACTAAATTCTACTCCTGAAACCAATATTACATGATATGTTAACTGAAATATAATTTTGAGAAAAGAAAGAAAAGAAAAATATGTTTAAAGTGCTGAAAGAAAAACCTGATAACCAGGAATTGTATAGCAAGATAATTCTTAAAAGCAAAATAAAAAAATCCCCAGGCAGACAAAAATAAAGAAAATTTGTTGTTAGTATAACTTCCTTAAGAGGAAGTCCAAAGGAAGTCCTTGAACCTTGGAAGAAATAACACGAACTGACATATAAATCTACAGAAAGGGACAAAGAATACTGAAAATGGTAATCATGGGATAAATATAAAAGGGTGTGTGTATGTGTTTCCTCTTATTTTCTTTAGAAAGTGGAAGTTCTTTAAGACAATATTAACAGTGTATTAATTTGTAACAAAGGTAGACGCAATATAGACAGTGGTAGTATAACAAAGGACAGAGAAAGAAATCAGTCAGTATTGGAACAAAGATACTGTATTTTACCAAATTAAGTCAGTATGAATATGAAGTAGAATACAGTAAGACACAGAAGCATAGGGCGGCTGGGTGGCTCAGTGGGTTAAGCCTCTGCCTTCAGCTCAGGTCATGGTGCCAGTGTCCTAGGATCCAGGCCCACATTGGGCTCTCTGCTCAGCAGGGAGCCTGCTTCCCATCTTTCTTTGCCTGCCTCTCTCCCTACTTGTGATCTCTCTCTCTCTCTCTCAAATAAATAAATAAATAAATAAATAAATAAATAAATAAATCTTTAAAAAGAAAAAGATACAGAAGCATATTGTAATTCCTAAAGTAACCATGAAGAAAATAACTGAAAACTACATGCAAAATATCAACACATGAATTAAAATTGTATATTAAAATTCATTTTTGAAAAAACTAGAAGGTGATAAAGAGGAAGCAGAGAAATAAAAGACATGGGACTTGGAAAAGAGTGAAATGGCAGACATGAACCCACTTTATCAATAATCACATTAGGTTCTATTAGACTAAATGCTCCAGAGAAAAGGCAGAGGTCATCAGAGTGGGTTAAAAAAAAAAGGGGGGGGGGCAATATTCAACTCTATGCTGTCTGCAGGAAACACATGAAATTCAAAAACACAAATAAGTTGAAACTAAAAAGATGAAAAAACATATGTAAACTGTAGCAATAAAGAGAGCTGAAGGTTTATATTAACATCAAATATATGTTGAGAAATATAAGACAATGAGTGATGTTTTATAGTAGTAAAAAGGCTAATGCATTGAAACATATAACAAATAGTTATGTAATAATTGCATGTGTTAGTAACAACAGAACCCAAAAATACATAAGCCAAAACTGACAGAATTGAAAGGTGAAATAGATAATTCTACAATTACAGTAGGAGGTTTTTTCCCAGAAAAATGTACTTTTTAATTTTTTATTGTGTTATGTTAGTTACCATACAGTATCTCATTAGTTTTTGATGTAATGTTCCATGATTCATTGCTTATATATAATACCAGTGCTCTATGCAATCAATGCTCTCCTTAATACTCATCACCAGGTTCACCCATCCCGCATACTCCCCTTCTAAAACCCAGAGTTTGTTTCTTGGAGTCCACAGTGTCTCCTGGTTCTTCTCCCCCTTTGATTTCCACCTTCCCTTCATTTTTCCCTTCTCCTAATGCCCTCCAATTATGTAGGAGGTTTTAATAGTCTTATTTCAGCAGTTGATAAAACAACTAGACAGAAAATAAGAATATAAAAGGCTTAAATATCAGTGCCTGTACTGGCCTGTATTAAACACTACATAACCGAATATACATTATTTTCAAGTACACTTGGAACATTCTCTAGTATTGGCAATAAAGCAAGTCTCAGTAGAAATCAGCAGTGGAATGAAATCTGGGAAGTTAACCATTTAAGAATTAAGCAGCTTAACTTCTGAATAACCTGTGAGTCAAAGAAGAAATTATAAGCGAATTAAAAAAAAAATCTTCTGAATCAATCAAAAATCGACTGAATGAAAATACAACATATTACAATTTGTGGAATATAACTGAAGGAGTGGTTAGAAATTTATAACTTTATTTACTTATATTAGGAAAGAAGGGAATTGTAAAATCAGTTATTTGAGCTTCCACCATGAGATGTTAGAAGAAGAGCAAATTAAAAGTAGAGAGGGAATAATATAAAATGGTATAGAAAATTCTAGAAAACAGAAAAAATAAAAATAGAAAATAGAAAAAAATCAATGAAATCAAAAGTTGGTTCATTGAAAAAAAATCAACATTGATAATCCTTTAGATTATCCTTTGGATTAACTGATAAAATAGTAAGAGATAATACAAGCAATCAAAATTTGGAATGAAAGATGAGTCATTACTACAGACCCCAAAGAGCTAAAATAATTATAAGAGAATATTATGAACTTTTTTTTTTAAGATTTTATTTGTCAGAGAGAAGAGAGCACAAGCAGGGGAAGTGGCAGGCAGAGGGAGAGAAGCAGGCACCCTGCTGAGCCAGGAGTGAGATGCAGGACTTGATCCTAGGACCCTGGGATCATGTCCTGAGCTGAAGGTGGACACTTAACTCACTGAGCCACCCAAGCATCCAGTATAAACAACGTTTTTTCAAAAAAATTATACAAGTTAGATGAACACATTCCTAGAGAGATACAAATTATAAAATGTGACTAAAGAGAATATCCAGATTGAAATAAAGTAGTTGAATTATTAATTAAAATTCTTTTCCTAAAAAGACAAACCAAGAAACAGACTCAATTATGAATAACAAACTGATGGTTACCAGAGGGTGTAGAGGGTATGGGTTAATAGATGATGAAGATTAAGGAATGCCCTTGTCTTGAGCACCAAGTAATGTATGGAATTGTTGAATTGCTATATTGTGTACTTGAAACTAATAAAACACTGTAATGTTAACTGGAATTAAAAACAAAATTCTTTTCCTAAAGAAAAGCAGAGTGCAGATACAGCTTTACTGGTGAATTCTATCAAACTATATGCAAAAAAAGAAGCACAAATCCTACAAAAAACTAATAAATAGAAGAGAGAACAGTTGCCAACTTTTATGAGGTCACTATAACCCTGATACCAAAACAGGATTAAAACATCACAAAAAATGAAGACTACAAACTTTATCTCTCCAGAACATAAATGCAAAATTTTTAAGAGATTGGCAGAGTAAATCCAGCAGCCCAGAGAAAGGATTATACACCATGACAAAGGAGGTTTGTTCCAAGAATACAAGGTTGATTAAACATCAGAAAATTATTGGATGTACTACCATTATATGAATAGACTCAAGTTCAAAACCCACATAATTACCTCAAAAGATGTCCAAAATGTATTTCACAAAATCCAACAGCTATTCATGGTAAAAATACTGAATAAGAAATAGAAGTAAATTTCCTCCAATGAAAAACCTACAATTGACATCATGCTTAATGGTGAAAGAATACTCTTCCCCTTGCCCCCCACAAGATTAGGGAAGAAAACAAGAATGTCTGTTCTCATCTCAATTCTATTCAACAATACTCTGTATGTCCTAGCAAGTTCAGCAAGTTAAGAAAAAGAAAAGGCATTGAGACTGGAAAGAAACAGAAAAACTCATTTTATTTCTAAATAATGTAATCTTGTATGCAAAATATCCCATGGAATCTATTAGAAACAACTATATCATATGTGAGTTTAGTACACATTATAAGGACAATATAGAAAAACAAATTGTGTATATATAAGATACTAGGAATGAACACTTCTTTTTTTTTTAATTGGGAAAACTGTTTTTCTCCAGAATAGCATAAAAAATGCTTAGAGGTGATTTTAGCTAAGTATAAGATCTATACACTGAAAATGATGAAACGTTGCTGAGAATAATTGAAGACCTAAATAAATGGAGAAATGTACCATTTAATGGGTTGGAAATAAAACATTTTAGGATGTCACTTCTTGCCAAACTAATCTATGGATTCAAGGCAAACTCTTATTAGAATCCCAGCAAGCTTTTGTGTAGGAATTGACGAGCTGTTCTGATCAAAATTGAAATGTAAATTTAAAGGACATAGAAGAACCAAAACATTTTTAAGATTTTATTTATTTATTTGATAGCGAGAGACCCAGCGAGAGAGGGAACACAAGCAGGGGGAGTGGGAGAGGAAGAAGCAGGTTTCCCACTGAGCAGGGAACCTGATGTGGGGCTCGATGCCAGGACCCTGGGATCATGACCTGAGTTGAAGGCAAACGCTTAATGACTGAGCCACCCAGGCGCCCCCCAAATCAATTTTTTAAAAGCAGATTTACCCTACCTAGTTTCAAAATTCATCATAAAGCCACAGTAGTCAAGACAATGTATTGACGTAATGATAGACATATAGATCAATGGAACAGAATAAGAGGTAGAAATAAATCCACACACTTATGGTCAATTAATTTTATATGAAGGTGCCAAGGTAACTTAATGGGAGAAAGAATAGTCTTTTTATTTTTAATAAATGGTGCTGGAACTGTTGGTATTTGTGGACCAAAAAAAAAAAAATTAACTTAGACTTTATGAGTCATACAAAAAAATAAAAATAGATCATATTTCTGAGAGAGCTAAAACTTAAAACTTCCAAAAAATATCAAAATATTTGTATTCTTAGGTTAGGAAACAGTTTCTTAGATGTGATATCAAAAGCACAATCTATAAAAGAAAAAATTGATCATTTGGACTCCCGAATGTAAAACTTGCTTTTCAAAAGTCATCATTAATGAAAATATAAGTCATAGACTGGAGGAAAAAATGGGCTAATCATACATTTGATAAAGATCTTGTATCTATAATAATACATAATGAACTCTTAAAAATCAATATTGAGAGGGCAAACAACCCAGTTTTTAAAAGTAGCAAAGAATATATACAAATGGCTAATACACATATAAAAGATGCTCATCCTCATTGGTCAGTAGGTGTTGACCATACTATACATCCACTAAACTCCAAAACACCATATACTAGGTATTGTTGCAGAGAAACTGGAGAACTCTTGCACTGCCAATGAAAATGTAAAATAGTATGGTCTCCTTGGAAAATAATTTGGCTGTCTTGCAAAGATAATCGTATAGTTACCATGTGATCCAGCATTTTCACTGGTGTCTGTCTAGGAGGAACAGAAACTTATATCCACAGAGGACTTGTACATAAATGTTTACAGCAGCATTATTCATAATAGGGCAGAACTGGAAACATTCAGTTGTTCATCAGTTGGTGAATCTATAAGCAATATGATAAATCCATATGATGAAGTACTAATCGGCAATGAAATAGATCCAATTATAAATACATGAAACAATATGAATGAATCTGAAAGCATTATGCTAATCAAAAGAAGCCTGACACAAAAGAGTTCATATTGTGTTCCATCAGTTTTTATGAAATCTCTAGAAAAAGGAAAACTCTAAAGACAGATAAATTCATGGCTGGCTGGATCTGGGAATACAGATTGGACTGCAGATGGACACAGTAGAACTTTTTTGCAGGTGATAGAACTGGTTTACAACTTGACTGTGGGATGGTTGCATACCTTTATAAGTTTACTAGAAATCATCAAACTGTACAATTGTGAGTGCATTTATGGTATGTAATTATACTTCAGTAAAGCTTTTTTTTTAAAGTTCATCTATATGTTGATTTATAGAAAATGAAGGGAACCAAAATGATGGTGATTATTATTTGTGCCTTACACACAGATTTTATTTTCTTCTTTATATTTTCCCTACTTTTCAAGTTTTCTGTGATGAGTATGATTATTTTAATAAAAAATGTTCAAAAAGTTGTCTTTAAGGAGTGTTGGAAAGGAAAATGTTTAGTTTCAAAAACAATGAGAAAAATAGGAATTCAAAAATATTTTAATTTTTAAAATGTCAAACTTAAGAAGCAAGATTAGGGTTACTTAACTTTTCATAAGCCAAATTCTGCCTATATTCTATAATTCAATTTTTTTCTTTCTATAGAGTATGTCTGGATCCTATCAAGAAGCTAAAACTTTGCTGAAATCGTACTTGCAGCAGCATGGCTATGGCTCCTGGATTGTGAAATCTCCCTGTATAGAGCAATTTAGTATGTGATTTAGGCAATCCATTGTCATATTAAAAATCTTTTGTTTTTTGGTGTCTTTGACTAGTAAATATATTTTAAAATTTTTGGTGGTTTTCAGCTTTCAAAACCAGAGTCTTGCAACAGCAGTGTCCAGAGATTGCCGAAAATAATAATTTATATTAAAATATTGAGTTTTTCTGTTTTTTTTTTTTTTGAAAAATTATTACCTGAGTCATTATGCAGCTCTTTTGCATTTGTTTTTACAGGCATTATAAAGCCCTTTTTATAGTTTAAAAGAAAATTTCTTTTAAGTTTTTGCTTTTAAGCTGTTTAGCAAATATATTCAACATTGTTTCTGGGTATCTCACTCAGGTTGTTTCTTTTTAAATTAAGAATTAGAATCCAGGAATACAAATAATAATTTTTGCTCATGTGTTGATTAATTCAATGAACATATGAGTGCCTAATATTTGCCAATCACCATGCTTGTGTGATAGTGAAAAACAGCAAGTAGAACACCATTTCTCATGTCCAAGAAGTTTATGAATGCAAACTGCACATATATATGCAGAAAAATGTTAACATGTTAGAGAATAATTTCATAAATTAGTTATTCTGATTAAAAGTCATCGTAAATGCTTTAAATAAGATTGACCATTTTCAAGTGTTGTGTAAGATCCATCCAAATATGATTTAGTATTTATAATTTAGGTAAGTAGGGATTTCTGATAATCAACAAAATATTATTTAGCTTTACATTTATATTTGTTTATACAGTGATTAGATCAAAAGACAAAGTTTGGTTATACTTGAGTTAGGCTAATGTATCGTCAGTGAAATTGTGAGTTTGTTCCATACTTCAGCCTCTTAAACCTATTCCTTAGTTTCATTCACAGATGACTTAAGCATTATTGGTCTCAGACTTTATTCCTCTTAGCTTGGGTCTTTATAATCTCTGATAAGGTCTGTGTAGTTTTTTTTGTTTTGTTTTGCCTATTCTAAAAATATCTTTGCAAGACAAATTGATACTAGTTGTTGGCATTCTTTGTTCAGAGATATAAGCTTGATAGAAAGGACTCTTGACTGCCTTACATGAAAATCAGCAATGCTTATTGCCTCTTTTATGTATTACGGTCATATAAGGTATTTGCTTGAAGAAAAGCAAACTTCTAAATTCAGCCTTCTAAACTTTAACTTTTAAAATTGTTTAAAAGCCACTAAACTAGTTACATCTAAATTTAAGTCCTCTTTTAGCTCTCAGGTTCTGTTATCTGAGATAAACATTAAAGGATAGATAAAAATTGAGAAAGCTGAAATGGGAGAGAGGATATATTACAGTTGGAAATAATAATTCAAAGATTAGATGGGAAGTGTCACAGTGTTTGAGGCTAGAGTATAGAACACTGGATGGGAAAGTTGAGGGTTGAGTCTAGCAGATGTTCTCATTTGGGTAGTCAGATGGGAAACCTTGAAGGATATTGTGTAGGAAAGTGACATACATTAAGGCACGATTCCATAACATTTTTTTTGTTTACTTATTATGGAAATTTCCAAACATACAAAAATAGAATAGTAAATGAATCCTTATGTACCCATCACCCAGCTTCAGTAATTATTAAAACATAGCAGTCTTATTTTGTATATGTTGGATTATGTTAGAAAAAAATGCCAGACAAGTTATTTTTTTTTTAGTTTTATTTTTTAAGTTTTTATTTAAATTCCAGTTAACATACAGTGTAATGTTAGTTTCAGGTGTACAATATAGTGATTTAATACTTTTGTGTGTCACTTGGTGCTCATCACAAGTGCACTCCTTAATCCCCCTCTCCTATTTCACCCATTCCCCCACCCACTTCCTCTAGTAACCATCAGTTTGTTCTCTATAGTTGAGTCTGTTTCTTGGTTTCTCTCTCATCTGAAAATGCTTTGATACACATCTGTGAGACATGAGAACTCTTTAATACCCACATACACACCTTTATAGCCACAATCCAGTTAGCACACCTTAAAAATTAATAGTAATTCTCCCAATATCTCGTAAGGGTTGTATAGATTGTTGGAATCAAGATGAAAACCAATATCCATATATTGGACGGAATTTGTATGTTCAATGTCTGTTAATCTACAGATTTCCTCTCACTTCTTTTCTTTTAATTAGTTCCTAGAAAACAAACAAACTACGTTCTGAGTCTTACATGATCTCATTTTTGCTGCTTACATTTCCATGATGTCATTTAGTGTGTTTCTCTGTGATCTGTATTTCCAAAAATAAGTAGTTAAATCTAGATGCTTTCAAATAGAGGTTCAACTTTTTTTTTGCAAAAATATAGGTAGTATTGTATACATTCATCACAAGACACAATGTGCGGGTTTTCTCTTTTTGTAATATTAGCAGTCGTTGATCATTGCCCAGTTCCATTATTTCACTGGAGATTGCAGCTGATAAGTTCTCTCATTGGATGGAATGCTTCTGTTAAAAGAAATGTTTGCTTATAGATGATTTGATGACATGAGGTGTAGTTAGCACACAAAGGCTAGATTGGCTGTCTTTATGTTTTTGAAATAATTGGTTCCCTATCATTTTTTAAAGTTCACAGTGAGAATTTTTTCAGTATCATTATGAATTTAAACATATTTGTGTTTCACTCATTACAATTCATATTCATATTGTTCTCTTGTGTCAGTTGGAACCTAATATCATTTTGTATCTCAAGCGGAGATACTCAGCAATTGGAAATAGAGGTATAGAGACCTTTGAGAAAATTTTAGAGTAAGGATAAAAAATTAGGAATCACTTGCAAAGAGGCAGTTCTCAAACTGGGAGAAAAGATTTTTGCTTTTTCTTGAGCATGAAAAAAATATTAGGGCTAGATTCCCAAGAAAGTCTTATATTTTGCATTTGGAAAAATAAGAGGAAGCAACAGATGGGTGAAGAGTGAGGTTGGTAGAAAGAGAAATTTCAAAGAATAGGGTAGACATTCTCAGGTGCTCCACGGGTAAAGGAGAATAAGGACTACAAAAATATCACTGGAATTGGCAACCACAGTTGCCACAAATGGCTAAAATAGCAGTTTCCCAAGCTAATTGCTCAGAAGAGGCATCACTCTAGGGTGATGAGCAGATCTTGGAAAAGCCCCCAAATCTACATTTTAACAAGTTACTGCAGATAATTTGATGTGGGTAGTACATTGACCACACTGAAAAACACCACCCTGCACAGTAATAAAATTTTGGTGGTGGCAGAAAGATTGGCCACAATTAAGGAATAAATGAGAGATGATTTGGAGTCAGTGATTGAATTCAATTCTTTCTTGCAGTGTGGTGGTGAGACTAATATGGCTGAGTTTGGGTTTTTTGGATCTTTTTGCTGTAAGATGGAGAGTTCATCAATGTGCATGAATTTACAGTAGAGCCATCTAATGTGATATTGATGACTTTTGGGGGAGAATAGTGGATGTCAGTTCAGATAATTGGCCTGGTTGCAATCAGATCAATTCTGCTTAGAGAATTTTGGGTGATATGAATGTATTATTGAAATGGCTCAAGCCAAAATGGGGGGAATAAACTATGAGTACATAGAATTAAGTGGAAGTAAAGCAGTTTCACTGAGAATGCGAATATAAGAGAACAGGAGATTGTATTCAGGGTATTTTCAAAGTTCAAACTTGTAGGTATTTAACATTCTGGCCTGTATTTTGTCAGGTTTCACCTTCAATCTAACCCAGTTATTAGTTGAAATCTAGGCATAAAAAATGGCTTATGAATTGAGATTTAGTGTTCATTCACTCTGTGAGGGATCTTTTAGTGCTAGGGATAGCTAGAGCTCTGGACAGTCAACCCTGGCCTTAGGCAGCCTGTTTGTTGCCCCTATGTTCAGTAATGCCATTTTCTTGTCTGTGCCGTGGTATGAAAAATTTAGAAGACAGCATTCTAAATTTTTTTTAAGATTTAAAAAAAATTTTGATTTAGTTAACATACACTGTATTATTAGTTTCAAGGGTAAAATTTAGTGATTCATCGGTCGCATGTAACACCCAGTGCTCATTATTTAAGTGTCCTCCTTAATGCTCAACACTCAGTTACCCCATCTCCCCATTCACCTCCCCTCCAGCAACCCTCAGTTTATTCTCTATAGTTAAGAGTCTCTTATGGTTTGCCTCCCTCTCTGTTTCTATCTTATTTTATTTTTCCTTACCTTACCGTTTGTTCATTAGTTCTGTTTCTTAAATCCCACATATGTATGAAATCATGTGGTATTTGTCTTTCTCTGACTTATTTTGCTTAGCATAATATACTCTAATTCCATCCTTGTTGTTGCAAATGGCATGATTTCATTCTTTTTGATAGCTAAGTAGTATTCCCATACCTGTATATCTATATATATACACCACTTCTTTACCCATTCATCCCTTGATGGATATCTCAGCTTTTTCAATATTTTGGAAATTGCTGCTATAAACTTTGGGGTGCATGTGTCCTTTCTAATCACTTATTTTTTATCCTTTGGGTAAATATGTAGTAGTGCAATGCTGGGTCATAGGGTAGCTCTATTTTTTAATTTTTTGAGCAATCTCCATACTGTTTTCCACAGTGACTGCACCAGTTTGCATTTCCACCAGCAGTGCAAGAGGGTTCCCCTTTCTCTGTATCCTCACCAACATCCGTTGCTTTCTGAGTTTTACATTTTAGCCATTCTGACCAGTGTGAGGTGGTATCTCATTGCGGTTTTGATTTCAGGTTCCCTGATGATGAGTGGTCTTGAGCATTTTTTCATGTGTCTGTTAGTCATTTGTATGTCTTCTTTGGAGAAATGTCTGTGAATGTCTTTTGCTCATTTCTTGACTGGATTTTTTTGGTTTTGAGGTATTGAATTTGGTGAGTTCCCTTTAGATTTTGGATACTAGCCCTTGATTTGATATGTCATTTGCAAATATCTTCTCCCATTCCATAGGTTGCCTTTTAGTTTTGTTGATTGTTTCCTTTGCTGTGCAGAAGCTTTTTAACTCGATGAAATCCCAATAGTTCATTTTTACTTTTGTTTCCCTCGCCTGTTGAGACTGTCAGTAGAAAGTTGCTGAGGCTGAGGTCAAAGAGGTTGCGGACTGTGTTCTCCTATAGGATTTTGATGGATTCCTGTCCCACATTTAGGGCTTTCATCCATTTTGAATATATTTTGTGTATGGTTTTAAGAAAGTGGTCTAGTTTCATTCTTCTGCATGTTTCTATTCAGTTTTCCCAAAACCATTTGTTGAAGAAATTATCTTTTCTTCCCTTTGGATATTTTTTCCTGCTTTGTCAAAGATTAGTTGACCATAGAGTTGAGGGTCCATTTCTGGGTTCTTTATTTTGTTCCATTGATCTGTGTGTCTGTTTTTGTGCCTGTACCATATTGTCCTGATGATCATAGCTTCCTAAACTTCTTAATAAAAAATGTGGTGTTGATCATGTCTTAAGGCTCTCTGGAACACCTGGGTGGCTCAATAGGTTAAGCATCTGCCATTTCAGGTCATTATCTCGGGGTCCTGGGATTGAGACTCACATCAGCCTCTCTGGTCAGAGGGGAGCCTGTTTCTCTTTCTCTCCCTCTTCCTGCTGCTCCACCTGCTTGTGCTTTCTTTTCTCTTTCAAATAAATAAATAAATAAATAAAATCTTAAAAAAAAAAAAAGGCACTACCTATGGGGAATAGAACAGACATTTGTTTATATCTGTGTTAGAAACAATTGAAACAATTTCTTGGTGGGGGGGGTGGTACCGGTACCTGGGTGGCTTTGTCAGTTAACTATGTGCCTTTGATTCAGGTCATTATCCCAGGGTCCTGGAATGGAGCCCCACATTGGGCTTTCTGCTCAATGGGGATTCTGCTTCTCCCTCTTCCTCAGCCTACCACTCTGCCTACTTGTGTTCTCTTTCTGTCAGGTAAATAAATAAACCCTTTAAGAAAAAAAAGGAAGCTCTTGGATGGTACTTTTAGATAATTCTGTTTCATTTTGCACATAAGGTTAAGTGACACGACTGAACATTACTTTAAGGAAGTCTTAGATGAACCTTATGAAAAATAATTTGAGTAAAATATATTAAATATGTACAAATACTTTGAAAATATTGATGGGGATTAGATATGAATGTTGTCTTCATAATGAGAGTTAATTAAGAATCACTATTACTTGCAAATGCAAGTTTATTTTCTTTAGAATGAGCTGAAATTGATGGTCCTAGATAAAGATAATCATTCATTGATGTGAGAAAGGAAAAAGAATATTGTTAGGTAAATAGGAAACATGAGAATTTCCTCTTTAGAAAACTTTTGATCCTGTTACCATCCTATAAATTAAGTTGATTTAAAATACAGTTTAAGCTGTCACTTCTTATGCCATAATAGATGTCAAAAATAACTGATTTTGTTTGTCTTAGTAGTACCGAAGGATCATCCTGATGACCAAAACAACATTTGTGTTTGGAAATAACATACACCTTTCTGTTAAAAATTCTGCTGAGCCCGAATTGTCTTTCTTTATAAGTATTTGAAGTCTGGATTGTTTTCTGTTTTCATATAAGCTAAAATTTTTATTTGTTACATAGTAGTGGAGGAAAAGGGTATACTGATCCTGGAAGGTTGGTATTACCATTTAAAATTTAAAAATGAATTATTTCCTGGGAGTTATAGTTTTAATTGTTCTACATCTATTAGTACGCTTGTCAGAGTTTTACCTTGCACTTTGACTGTAATATAGAGGAAATTCGCTGTTAGAGAAGAAGCATTCTAATATGTAAATTGTTTGGACAGACGACTTAATATAATTAAGCTACATCTGTGGATCTTTTCCAAAATTTTAGTAATTTTATTCTATCCACTTTTTAAAATTATTCCATTAATTGAAAAATACCTAAAAGGTACAGTCTTATATCATTTGCAAATTAGACTTTGAATGTTATAGTTCTGAGACTGTCAAACTTTACTATATTTGATAATTGAAAAATATGATGGTGGCATTGCCTTCAGTGTTCTTTACCATGTGGAAATCCTTGATTTTTTTTTTTTGAGTCTACCACAATTATTCTTCAGTTAATGTACTACTTCCCAGTTCTTTAATAATACCCTGTTTTTTAGCCAATTAGAATAATTCTGGTTTTTAAAAATATAGTCTGTCTTTCCTGCTGTATTGTCTAATGCTCTTCCCTCAACTCTGTGAGAACAGTATCTCCAATCCATCTTACATATGACAACTTATATTTATAGCAGTTTATTTTAAATTGATAACAACCTAAGTTGAAAGCATTCTGAAGCTCTACATTTTTACTCCACCAACACACATTTTATGTTTTTGATGTCACAGCTTACGTCTTTTTATCTTGTTTATTCTTTAATTATTGTAGTTAGTTATTTTCCCACTTTTGTCTTTTAATCTTCATCTTATCCTTAAAATTGATCTACTACCTTTAATATACATTAAACAAATCCCTTTAAACTTTCTTGTAGGGTGTTTGGTGGTATGAACTTCTTTATCCTTTAGCTTTTGCTTATCTGGAAGACTATCTCTCCTTCAATTCTGAGGAACAATTTGAAGAGTATTTTTGGTTAGCAAGTGTTTTTTCTCTCAACACTTTTACTATATCATGCCATTCTCTTCTAGCCTGCAAAAATTTCCGCTGAAAAATCTGCTGATAATCTTTTGGGGATTTCCTTGTACATAACAATTTGTTTTTCTCTTGCTACTTTTAAGAGTCTCTTCTCTCTTTAAGTTTTGACATTTTTTTATTGTGTTATGTTAGTCACCATACAATACATCAATAATTTTTGATGTAGTGTCCAAGACTCATTGTTTACATATAACACCCAGTGCTCCATGCAATATGTGCCTTCCTTCCCACCACCAGGCTCACCCATCCCCCCACCTCCCTTCCCTCTAAAACACTCAGTTCGTTTCTCAGAGTCCACAGCCTCTCATGTTGTCTCCTCCTCTGATTTCCCCCATTTCACTTTTCCTTTCCTTCTCCTAGTGTCCTCCATGTGATTCCTTATGTTCCACATGTAAGTGAAACCATATGATAATTGACTTGCTTTGCTTGACTTATTTCACTCAGCATAATCTCATATGGATGGGACTGGAAGTTTTGACATTTTAATTATAATGTGTCTTGGTGTGGTCTCTCTTGGTTAACCTGAGCTGGAACTCTTTGGACTTTTTGGGTCTGGATGTCTGTTTCTTTTTTCAGGTTGGAGAAGTTCACAGCCATTATTCTTCATATAACTTTTCTTACTCTTTCTTTCTCCTTCTGGAACTTCTGCAATGCAAATATTGGCCCACTTAAGATTGTCCCACAAGTCTTAAACTGTCATAATTTGTTTCATTCTTTTTTCTTTTTGCTGCTCTGATTGGGTGAGTTCTACTGCCCTGTGTTTAGATTCACCCATTGTTTCTTCTGCCTTACCTAGTCTGCTATTGAGTCCCTCTATTGTAACTTTTAGTTCACTTATTGTAGTCTTTAGTTCTCTGACTTCTTTTTGGTACTGTCTTATATATTTCTGTCTCTATGTTAAAACTTTTACTTTGTTTATTCATTCTTGAGCTCAGTGAGCATTTTTATATCCATTGTTTTGTACTTTACCAGGTAAATAACATCTCCATTTCATTAAGGACTTTTTGAGGTTTCATTTTGTTCTTTACTTGAAATATACTCCTTTGTTTCTTCATTTTCCTTGAATCTCTGGTTGGTTTCTGTGCATTAAATAAAACAGTAATGTAGGAGTGGCCTCGGGTAAGGGATGAAACTTATCGTTCAACCTTGTCTTAGCTCTTATTGTCTAGCTTTTGTGATTGTCCAAGCAGTCTATTTCTTTAAGGGTTGTTTGTCTTGTTTTTTTTTAGTTTGTTTTTAAGTTGTTGTTTAGATTCCAATTAGTGGCACACCATCAACTACTGGAAACTGTTCAGTATTTTCTATTTACGCATACACACACACACACACACACGAACACAGTATGCTTTATTTCAGTACATTACTGAAATTCTATTTTATTTTTAATAGCTCCCAGTAGTTGAGGGTGTACTAAAACCTTTCAGTGTCTCAAAGTGGAGGATCTCAGATCTCATTGTAAGCTAGCCCCTCAGGCAATAGCTTCTAATGTATGCATAAATATATATAGTCACGTGTGACGACAAGCATAAGTCCTGCTGGCCCCAGAGACAGGTAATCTGGGGGTATCCTCTGGGCAGCAGTCATAAAAATTGGGGCTCCAAATAAGCGTATAAGCTCCTTTCTGGGAGATACTAGTGAGCTGTAGCAAGGTAGGGATAGAGTACAATGACAGTGTTCTCCAATTTATGCTCCCTGAAATGACCTCTGTAGCCTCTAGACATACCAAACCTGAAGCCTGTTACTAAGGTTGAAACTCCAGGACTAGTAAGTAGGCCTCTTTCACAGAAAGCCTGGGGGTATTTTATTGTATTTTAGTCTGCTATCTGTGCAGTGCTCTTGGAGTGGTAACTTCTGAAGAACTGTTTCTCTGTTTCTTTGACTGTTACAGTCCCAGAGAACCCAGGATCCCAAGTTCCCCAAGCTCCCCCTGCCTCCCACAACCAGCCACAAGCACCAGATGAGCATGGGGTGGCAACCACAAAGACTGTCACCAGATGTAAAAATGAGGATACCAGATGTGTGGAAGCTCCATTCCAGGAGATACTGCCACTCTGGAGTGTGGCAGAGGGAGAACACAAAGATATTTTGGCTGGAGTGAGGCAAAGTGAAGAGCAAGAACATGGCACCTGCTAGCCTCTGTCCCTGCATAGTATTCCAGAAAGCCCCTGACCCTCAGACTGGTGCTTTAAAATTAATGAGTCTTCTTTTTGAAAGGTTGCTTCTGTGCTGGGCCCTGGAGCAGCTGGGTCTGTGCATGAGCCCTTTGAAAACTATTCTTCAGTTGGCCACTGCCCCCACAGGTCTCCTGGGCAAGAGTCGTGTTGGTATTCAAAGCCAGATGTTTTGGGAGCTTGTCCCTCAGATGCTGGTTTTAAAAGTTGGGGTGCCTGATGTGGGGCACAGACTTTTTTCTCCTCAGGGAGAAGCTGTACATTTTGAATTCTCTCCTAATTTCTGGGTAACTGTGCTGGAGATGAGATTTATGGTGAGATTGTGTCTCTGCTTTTCCCTACCTTGCTTTGATATTGTTTCCCTCCTACTTGCCCAATGTGAGGGAGCTGGTCTGACAGGTTTTCTTCAGAGAAAATTATTCTACAATCTGTAGGTTCAATGTGCCTGTAAGAGGAAGTCAGTTAAGGATCTATGTTCCATCTTGAACTGGAAACTCTCCAGTCCATTTTAATCAAAATTCTTCCATTTTAGCTATAGCTTATAAAGTTATACAAATATAACTTTTCCGTGAAAATTTTCTGAACCTTTCAGTTTTAAATATCCTTCTTATCTCTGAACTCCTATATATTCTGCCCTATCTTATTACATTTATTTTTACATTTTTATTACTAAATTATAAATTTATTCATTTTTTTTACTTATTGCTTCTTGGACAATGACTTTCCTATAGTAATTAGTTAATATTTATTTGAAAACTGCAATCAATTTTTAAAATTTTTTTTTCCCAAAAATGAAAGATACAGCTAGCCTTCATATCTAGAAACAGTAAAATTTACTACTACAGAAATTTGGAGCATTTCTGGCTACCTTAGCTATATGTTCTTTTATATAAATAATTATCTTGTTTAATCATTTATTGCTAGAATTTTAATTACCACACCTCCTATAGAACTGTGTACTTATAAACATAACTTGCATTTTTAGAAGCCAAGAACTTTCTTAATTATTATAGTATGTGACACACAGTTTCATGTGTTCTTTTTTAAATAAAGGAATTATTTTTCCTTTCAGAATTTTAAAAACTCTTATTTTGAAATAATTATAGGCTCATAAGTTAGTTGAATAAGTAGTACAGAGAGATCATGTGTACCCATTACCCACCTTCCCTTAATGGTGCATTTAGTTAGTTAATTATAGAAAATTATCAAAACCAGGAAATTGACATAGGCACAATACTATTAACTAGACCACAGAACTTCATCAGTTTTCATTTATACTTCCTTTTTCATGTGTATAGTTATATGAAATATTTTCATATGTATATATGGATAAAATTATCACCAAAAAAGAAATCTGTTCCATCACTACAAGGAACTCCCTTAGGCTTTATCATCAAGTCTTCTCCCCCAACCTCTAGCAATCTCTATGTATAATGTTTTCACTTTGAGAATATTGTATAAATGGAATCATATATATACTATTTGGAAATTGGCTTTTTTCACTCATGATGATGACCTTGAGATTAATCCAAGTTCATGAGTGTATCAACAGTTTGTTCTTTTTTATAGATGAATAGTATTCCATTTAGTATATTATCACAATTTTTTTTATCCCTTTACCATTCAAGGACATTTTGGTTGTTTCCAGTTTTGCCTGTTGTAAATAAAGCTATAATGAACATACACATATTTTTTATTGTTAACAAAAATATACAAAAGAAAATTTACTGTTTTAGCCAGTACAATTTAGTTCTGTACAATTTAGTGGTACTAAGTACATTCACAGTGTTGGGCAACCATCACCATTACCCATTTCTGGAACTTTTTAAATCCTCATCATCACAAATAGAAGTTTTGTTCTTACTAAACAATAACTACTATTCCTTCCTTCCCCTAACCCTCAGGTGAGCAGTAGTCTATTTTTTGTCTCTTGAGTTTGCCAATTCTAGGTACCTCATATAAGTGGAATCATACAATATTTGTCCTTCTGTGTTTTTATCTTATTTTACCTAGCATAATGTTTTCAAGGTTTGCTTATGCTATAACATGCATCAGAATTTCCTTTTTAAGGCTGAATAGTATTTCATTGTGTGGATATACTGCATTTTTTGTTTATCCATCTGATGATGGGCATTTAGCTTATTCCCATCTTTGGGCTATTGTAATTTAAAAAGAAACATTCAATTGATCTGGCAGTATTTCTGAAAAGACTATTTTTTCCTCACTGAATTATAGTTGCACATCTAGTATAACATTATATACATTGGTCCCTTTTTCCTCCACTGCTCTGTCAATCAGTTCCACACTCTTATTTACTGAGTAGCTTTTTAATGTCTTGATATTTTGCAATATGAACCTTCCAACTTTGTTTTTCTTTAGGAAGATCTTAGCTATTTTATTTTACTAATTTATGTATTTACATTTTATTTTTATAAATTTTAACTACAAAGTCAGGGTAATTGTAAGAAAGAAAATTAGGTAACTTCAGTTTAAAAAAAAAGATTTTTTTAAAGATTTTATTTATTTGACAGACAGAGATCACAAGTAGGCAGAGAGGCAGGCAGAGAGGGAAGCAGACTCTCTGCCGAGCAGAGAGCCTGATGCGGGGCTCCATCCCAGGACCCTAGGACCATGACCCAAGCCGAAAGCAGAGGCTTTAACCCACTGAGCCACCCAGGTGCCCCTAAAAATTTTAATTCCAGTATACTTAACATATAATGTTACATTAGATTCAGGAGTATTGTATAGTGATTCCTCAGTTCTATACATTTTTCAATGTTCAAGGTAAGTGTACTCTTAATTCCCTTCATCTATTTCACCCAGACTCTTTCCCACTTCCCTTTTGGGAACCATCAGTTTGTTCTCTATAGTTAAGGGTCTGTTTTTTAGTTTGTCTCTTTTTTTCTTTGCTTATTTGCTTTCTTAAATGTCACATATGAATGAAATCATATGGTTTTTCTCTTTGACATAGCTTGGCATTTTACTCTCTAGATTCTTTCATATTTTTGGAAATGGCAAGATTTTATTCCTTTTTATGGCTGAATAATATTCTAGTGAATGTGTGTGTATGTCTGTGTGTGTCTATACATACACACACCATTATCTTATCCATTCAACTATCTCTGGATACTGGGCTGCTTCCATACTTTGGCTTTTGTGAATAATACTACAGTAAACATAGAGGTGCATATATCCTTTTGAATTAGTGTTTTTGTATTCTTTGGGTGAATACACAGTAGTGGAATCAGTGGATCATGTGGTAATTCTGTTTTTAATTTTGGGGGGAACCTCCATACTGTTTTCCATGGTGGCTGCACCGGTTTGCATTCCCACTGACCGTGCATCTTTTTCTTCACATCCTTGCCAACACTTGTTTTCTTGTGTTTTGATTTTAGTTATTCTGACAGGTGTTAGGTGATATCTCATTGCAGTTTTGATTTACAATTCCCTGATGATGAATGATGTTGAGCATCTGTTCATGTGTCTGTTGACCATCTGTATGTCTTTGGACAAATACCTGTTCATGTCTTTTGTCCATTTTTAAATGCATTATTACTTTTTTGAGTGTTGAATTGTAGAAGTTCTTTTTGTATTTTGGAAACTAATACTTTATGGGATATGTCATTTGAAAATATCTCCTCCTGTTCAGTAGGTTGTCTTTTAATTTTATCATCTTTGCTGTCAGAGCTTTTTATTTTGATGTCCCAATTGTTTATTTTTGCTCTCCATTGTCTCAGAATTATCTAGAAAATATTGCTATGGCTAAGACCAGAGAAATTACTGCTTGTGCTCTCTTCTAGGACTGTTGTAGTTTCATGTCTCACATTTAGGTCCTTTATCCATTTTGAGTTTTATTTTTGTGTATAGTGTAAGAATGTGGTAGTTTCATTCTTTTGCTTGTTGTCTGGTTTTCCCAATACCAATTGCTGAAGATAGTGTCTTTTTCCCATTCTATATTGTTGCCTCATTTGTTGAGGATTAATTGAGCATATAATCATGGTTTATTTCTGGGCTCCATTCTATTGATCTGACACACTATTTTTGTGCCAGTATCTACTGTTTTGATTGCTTCGTATTTTTAGTATATCTTCACCCCTGGGATTGTGATACCTCTAGTTTTGTTCTTTTTCAGATTGCTTTGGTTCTTTTTTTTTTTTTTTTAAAGATTATTTATTTATTTATTTGACAGAGATCATAAGTAGGCAGAGAGGCAGGCAGAGAGAGAGGAGGAAGCAGGCTCCCCGCTGCGCAGAGAGCCCAATGCAGGGCTCGATCCCAGGACCCTGGGATCATGACCTGAGCCAAAGGCAGAGGCTTTAACCCACTGAGCCAACCAGGCACCCCAATTGCTTTGGTCCTTCACAGTCTTTTAAGGTTCCATACTAATTTTACAATAATTGTTCTCATTCTATGAAAAATGCTGTTGCTATTTTGATAGGGATTGCATTAAATCTGTAGACTGCTTTGAGTAATAACACATTTAATATTTTTCCTTCTAACCCACGAGCATGGAATATCTTTCCATTTGTTTGTGTCATCTTTAGTTTCTTTCATTAGGGTTTATAATTTTCAAGAGTACAGGTCTTTCACCTCCTTGGTTAAGTTTATTTCTAGGCATTTGGATATTTTTGGTGTGAATGTAAATAGGATAGTTTTCTTAATTCCTCTTTCTGCTACTTCATTATTAGTGTATATAAATGCAATGCATTTCTGTATATTGATTTTGTGTCTTGTGCCTTTTCTGAATTTTTTCACATTTTTTTAAAGATTTTTATTTATTTTTAGAGTGAGAAAGTTAGGGGAGGAGCAGGGGGGATGGGAGAAGAAAGGGGGAAAGAATCTCAAGCAGTCTCTGGGGTCTTTTGTATATAGTATCATGTCATCTGCAAATAGTGGAAGTTTTACTTCTTTCTTACCAATTTGAATGCCTGTTAATTCTTTTTCTTATCTGATTGCTGTGGCTAGGACTTCCAGTACTGTGTTGAATTAAAGTAGTGGGAATGGACATCCTTGTCTTATTCCTGACCTTAGGGGCTAAACTATTAGCTTGTCACCATTGAGTATGATGGTCTTTATTATGCTGAAGCATGTTCCCTCCAAGCCTAAGGTTACTGAGGGTTTTTATCATGAATGGATGTTGTTCTTTGTCAAATGCTTTATCTGCATCTATTGAAATGATTATTTTTTATTCATTTATTGATATGTATTATGTTGATTGATTTGTAAATATTGAATCACCCCTTGCATCATAAGAATAAATCCCACTTGATTGTGGTGAAAGATTTTTTTAATGTATTGTTGGATTCAGTTTGCTAAAATTTTGTTGAGAATTTTTGCATCTATGTTCATCTGAGATATTGGCCTATAGTTCTCTTTTTTCACCGTGTCTTTATCTAGTTTTGTTATCAGGATAATGCTGGCCTCAAAGAATGAATTTGAAAGCTTTCTCTTCCATGTTTTGGAATAGTTTAAGAATAAGTATTAACTCTTCTTTAAATGTTTGGTAGAATTTGCCTGTGAAACCATCTGGTCCTGGACTTTTGTTTGTTGGAAGTTTTTAAATTACTGATTCAGTTTCCTTGCTGGTAATTGGTCTGATAAAATCTTCTGTTTCTTCCTGTTTCAGTTTTGGGAGATTATATGTTTCTAGGAATTTATCCATTTCTTCTCCATTGTCCCAATATGTTGGCATATAGTTTTTCATAATATCATCTTAGTCCTTTGCATTTCTGTAGTGTTGATCCTTACTTCTTCACTTTCATATCTGATTTTGTTTGAGTCCTGTCTTTTTGTTCTTGATGAGTCTGGTTAAAGGTTTATCAATTTTGTTATCTTTTCAAGGAACCAGCTCCTGTTTTCATGGATCTGTTCTGTTGTATTTTTAGTTTCTATTTCACTTATTTCTGCTCTAATTTTTATTGCTTGCTTCCTTCTGGTTTTGAGTTTTGTTTGTTCCTCCTTTTCTTGCTCCTTTATGTGTGGAGTTAAGTTGTTTGAGATTTTTCTTCCTTAGGTAGGCCTGCATTACTCTAAACTTCCCTCTTAGAACATCTTTTGCTGCATCCCAAAGGTTTTGAACCATTGTGTTTTCATTTTCATTTGTCTACATGTATTTTTTTAATTTCTTATTTGATTTTTTTGTTTGTTTGGTTAACCCATTCACTGTTTAGTAGCATGTTATTTAACCTCTATGTATTTGTGCTGTTTTCAGATTTTTTTTTTTTTTGTGGTTGATTTCTAATTTCACAATATTGTGGTCCGAAAAGATTCATGGTATGACTTTGATCTTTTTTAATTTGTTGAGACCTCTGTTCTGTGGCCTAATAAGTGATCTGTTCTGGAGAATATTCCATGTGCACTTGACAAGAATGTATATTTGCCTTGGCTATTTTAAATTCCTTGTATTTCCATATAAATATTAAGTCTCACTTTCTTGATTTTGTGTCTGCTTTTACCACATACACACATTTAAAATTTGAAAGTTTGAATGGGATTGCATTAACGCTATAGATAAATTGAATACTATGTTTTATAATTCATGAATGTAGTATATGCTTTATTAGGTCTTACTTTCTTTTAGTAATGTTTTTGAGGAGATATATATATTTCAGCACATCTGTTCCTAATTTTTTAATACTTTTGTGCTATTACAAATGGTATTGTGGTTAAATTTTCCTTATCTGTCTGAGGATGGCATATAAAATACAATTTTTTTATATTAATCTTATTACTAGTTACCTTACTATGTTCACCCATTCTAATATTTTATAGTTGTAGATTCTTTTGGATATTCTATTTATACACATATTTGTGAAAAATTATAATTTTATTTCTTTATAATAATTTACTTCTTTCTTGTTAAATTTGTTAGAACATCCACTACTCTACTGAATAGAAATGGCAGTATATATCCTTGTCTTAGTCTCAAACTTAATCTCAAATTTAGTATTCTATATTTTATCATTAACATACTAGCTGTGGTTGTTGTGACAAAGATACTCAGATGAAGGAAATTCTCTTCTAGTCTTACTTCTCTAGACACTGTTTTTATTTCAGTTCTCTTAAATGATATTTATACATAATTGAATTGATACATGTAGTCTATATAAGTTTAATTTTTTTTTGTATGCAGTGAGTTACATTTTGGTTTTTTTTTTAAAGATTTTATTTATTTATTTGACAGAGATCACAAGTAGGCATAGAGGCAGGCAGAGAGAGAGAGAGAGGCGGAAGCAGGCTCCCCGCTGAGCAGAGAGCCCGATGTGGGGCTCTATCCCAGGACCCTGGGATCATGACCTGAGCTGAAGGCAGAGGCTTTAACCCACTGAGCCACCCAGGCGCCCCTACATTTTGTTTTTTAACATCAAGCCAGTCTTATATTCCTAATTTGGTGTCACATGTTACCTTATATATGTAACATTGATTTTATTAATATTTTATTAAAGTTTTTTGAATCTGTGTTTATCTGAGATATTGGCCTATACTTGATCTTTCTAGTAATGTTAGTTTGGTGGCAGGGTTATGCTAGCTTTATAGAATGATTTTTGAAGTCTCCTTTCTTTTTTTTTTTTTTTTTTTTTTTTTTTTTTTTTTTTTACGATTTTATTTATTTATTTGGCAGAGAGGCAGGCAGAGAGAGAGGGGGAAGCAGGCTCCCTGCTGAGCAGAGAGCCCAATGCGGGACTCGATCCCAGGAACCTGAGATCATGATCTGAGCCAAAGGCAGAGGCTTAACCCACTGAGCCACCCAGGTGCCCCTCTTTTCTTTTTCTACTTTCAGATTGTTTGTATTTATTCCTTTAATATTTGGAATAATAAGAAATGCTGTTTAGTCCTGAGGTTTCCTTCATGGGAAAGTTTTAAACTGCAGAATCATTTTCCATTATTTTTTACTATTTTTCAACTTGTCTCCCTTTCCTCCTCTTCTGGTATTCCTATTATGTACACATTAAATCATTTGATATTCAATGAGTAATTGAGTTTCTGTTTACTTTTTTTTTTTTTTTAAGATTTTATGTATTTGAGAGAGAGAGGCAGTGATAGCAACAGAGAGCATGAGCAGGGAGGAGAGGGAGAGGCAGGCTCCACTCCCTACTGAGCAGGGATCCCAATGACCGTGGGATCATGAGCTGAGCCAAAGGCAGACAGATATTCAACCGCCTGAGCCACCTAGGCACCTCCCCCCCATTTACTTTTTATTCAGCCTTTTTTTGTTTTGTGTTTTAATGTCATTGTTTCTTTGGAATTTACTTTAGAGTATATTTAAGTTCATTGATCGAAGTGTCTTTTTAAGCCCAGCTAGAGAATTTTTCATTTCATGTATTTTTCAGTTGTAAAATTTCTGTTCTAGCATTGTGGTTCATTTTTTTGCTTTTTAAATTGTTTCATTTTTACAGTTTTCATTTCTCTCAGATTCTCTGTTTCCTCATTGTGTTCAGCTTGTCCTTTAAATCTTGGACTTATTTATAATAGTGAATTCCATCATCTCTGTCATTTGCTTTTCTGCTTCTGTTGAGTTTTTTTTTTTTTTTTCTGCCCATCATAGGTCACATTTTCATGTTTTTTCACATGCCTATTCATTTTTTATTTATGCTGGATTGGGTTTTGTTATTTTTATTTATTTTTGTTTCAAGTTTTTATTTAAATTTCAGTTAACATAAAGTGTAATATTAGTTTCAGGAGTAAAATTTCATAATTCATCACTTACATGTAACACTCATTGCTCATCACAAGTGCCCTCCTTAATATCCCATCCCCCATCTCCCTCTAGCAACCCTCAGTTTTTTGTCTCTGTAGTTAAGAGTCTGTTTCATGGTTTGCCTTCTTTTTTTCCCTGCCCTATGTTCATCTGTTTTGTTTCTTAAATTCCATATATGAGTAAAATCATATGGTATTTGTCTTTTTGTGACTGACTTATTTCACGTAGCATAATACACTCTAGCTCCATCCATGTTGTTGTCTTATTTTAGGCAATGTTGAATTTTGTTCTGGAGTAGAATTAATTTACTTGTGGATTATCTTGAATCTTTCAAGACTTGCTTTCCAGCTTTGTTAGGGCAAGTCTAGAGTGGTCCTTAAAATAAGGCTAGATTGGTCCAAAATCTAAGTCCTGGTCTTTTTAGGATTTCTACCAAATTTCCAGGATGTTCAGTAAGGTTTCTCTACTCTGCCTTGTTAGAATTTGAGCATCTACATCAAAAATTAATGATGTACTATATGTTGGCTAACTGAACATAAAAAAAAAAAGAATTGGAGCATCTTCTAATCTTAAACAAACTTTTGTGGTTGTTTAGATCACAATTTATAAGGATACATGCCTTCTCTATTAGTTGTTCTTTGATTAGCCTCGTGGAATCTCACCTCTAAATAACCACAGCTTAGTATTCAGCCAAAAATAGAAAAGAAAAAAAATGAATCTTTTATACATATTTCTGTAGCTCCTTACTATACCACTCTCTTCTCTCCACAATGCTGCACCACAGATTTCAATTGTTTCAGTAACATTGAAACTCTCTCTTGCTTTAGCTCAGTGAGGTGGCTGTGCCCTAGGACTCACCTTATTTTTGTCCATTTTCTTAAGTGTCTTATTTCTATACTGCCTGTTCTTCACTGCTCAACTTTTATGGTTATAAGAGACTAGTCTGGTACCAGTTACTCAAAGCTGGAAAGCAGATGTCTTGTTATATACATTTTGAAGCTACAGAATTATTAAATGGATCAAATTTCGTTGTTATATCTTCTTATGGAGTAAAGTCCTGTCATTATGAAATTTATCTCTATTTATATTATCTCTATTTATTTATATCTCTATATCTTTTTCTTTAAGATCCCACTTTTTTTTTAACTTTTTATTTTTTATTTTTATTTTATTTTTTATAAACATATATTTTTATCCCCAGGGGTACAGGTCTGTGAATCGCCAGGTTTACACACTTCACAGCACTCACCATAGCACATACCCTCCCCAATGTCCATAACCCCCCCCTCCCAAACCCCTCCCCCCATCAACCCTCAGTTTGTTTTGTGAGATTAAGAGTCACTTATGGTTTGTCTCCCTCCCAATCCCATCTTGTTTCATTTACTCTTCTCCTACCCCCTTAACCCCCCATGTTGCATCTCCTCTCCCTCATATCAGGGAGATCATATGATAGTTGTCTTTCTCCGATTGACTTATTTCGCTAAGCATGATACCCTCTAGTTCCGTCCACGTCGTCGCAAATGGCAAGATTTCATTTCTTTTGATGGCTGCATAGTATTCCATTGTGTATATATACCACATCTTCTTTATCCATTCGTCTGTTGATGGACATCTAGGTTCTTTCCATAGTTTGGCTATTGTAGACATTGCTGCTATAAACATTCAGATGCACGTGCCCCTTCGAGATCCCACTTTTTTAATACATAAAGGTAGCTTTATTTTTTCTTTCTTTTTTTTTTATATCTTAATTTTGTGTGTTTTTTTTTTAGTGTTCCAAGATTCATTGTTTATGCACCACACCCAGTTCTCCATGCAATATGTGCCCTCTTTGATACCCACCACCAGACTTACCATCCTCTCACCCGCTCCCTTCCAAAACCCTTAGTTCTTTTCTCAGAGTCCATAGTCTCTCATGCTTCATCTCCCTGTCTGATTTAACCCAGTTCAATTTTCCTTTCCTTCTCCTAATGTCCTCCATGTGATTTCTTATGCTCCACAAGTAAGTGAAACCATATGATAATTGATTTTCTCTGCTTGACTTATTTCACTTAGCATAATCTCTTCTGGTCCCATCCATGTTGATACAAAGTTGGGTAGTCATCCTTTCTGATGGAGGCATAATATTCCATTGTATATATGGGCCATATCTTCTTTAACTGTTTGTCTGTTGAAGGAAAGAAATCCTCAAACTCAACACCCAAAAAGCAGGTAATCACATCAAAAACGGGCAGAAGACATGAACAGACACTTCTCCAAAGAAGATACACAAATAGTTAACAGACAACATGAAAAAATGTTCATCATCATTATCCATCAAGGAAATTCAAATCAAAACCTCATTGAGATACCACCTTACACCAGTTAGAATGGCCAAAATTATCAGGACAAGAAACAAGTGTTGGAGAGGATGTAGAGAAAGGGGAATCCTCTTACATCGTCAGTGGGAATGGAAGTTACTTTGGAAAACAGTGTGGAGATTCCTTTAAAAATTAAAAATAGAGCTATCCTATAACCCTGCAATTGCACTACTGGGTATTTACCCCAAAGATACAGATGAAGTGAAAAGAAGGGCCATATGTACCCCAATTTTCATAGCAACAATAGCCACAATTGCCAAACTGTGGTAAGGTCCCATTTTAAAAATTAGTACAGCTATTTCTGTTTTGGGGGATGTTTTGGTTTTGGCTAGTGTTTGCATTATATCCTTTTTCATTCTTTTAACCTTTCCTTGTCTATTTAAAGCATATTTTTTAAAAACTGTAATATTTTATTGGATATTTCAATTCATTTTTACTTAATGAGATTGATGGGCTTGTTTTAACTCTTCCTTTTAGCTCTTTTCTGGTTCATTTATTCTTTCTTCCTTTAGCCTCCCTTTGTTCCTCATTTCTTAATTTTTCTAGGTTGGATATTTCTAATATTATATTTCCTGCCTTATTACTTTTTAGTTCTACTATTCTTTTAGAGGTTACCTATATTATAATATGCAAACTTGACTTATGTCAAAAGTTCAGAAATAACAGAAATAAAACCAGTAAATCACCAAAGTAATTATAAGTACATTTTGCACACATTGGAAAGACAGTCAGCAAACTGGAAGCACTCAAACCAAAACATAGAATGAGGCTTGTGTGGGTATATTGTTATGAGTAGGCTTATACAGTGGGAGAGTGGTGACTAGATTGTGTTAGAGTATTCTTAAATTGTAGGGAATTGTTCAGTGGTTATCTCATATCAACCTGGGAAACAGTTCAAGTTTTACTTATTATTTATTTATTTATTATTTACTTATTATGACCCAGGTCAAGTTAGTCTTGCAAAAAATAATCTAAATTAAGCTTTGGTTTATATAACTAAACTGGTGGTGTCTGCTCAGGAAGTTTCCAACATAGGTCTCCTTTGTTTTATTTTAACACTTAACTGCAGTCTACTAGCTAAAATACATTCCTTTAGCACTTCCCAAACAATGCAAGGATCCTGCAATATTTTATTTTTACATAAATTTTTATTTATCATCTTTTGCTCTTAGTTTTTTTGTTTTCAGATATGTTACTTATGTGTATATTAAAATGCACAAGATATATTGCCTTCTTAATTATTTTTTCCAGGTCTGTGCTTACATGTGGGAATTTTCCCTTCAGAAGAAAATTTTTCCTTTAGTATTTCTTATAGTTCAGGTCTGCTTTTGACTAGTTTTCTCAGAATTTTGTCTGTAATATCTGTTTCACCTAAATTTCTAAGGAATTTTGGGTACAGAATTCTAGATTATCATATGTTTTATCTTATCACCTATATGTCATTCCTTTGTTTTTTCCAACTTCCATAGGGGTTGTTGAAATATTAGCCAGCAATTTTAATATTGTTCTATTAAGGCAATGCCTTTATTCCCACTGGATGCTTTTTGTCTTTGCTTCTCAACAGTTCTGTGATTTCCCTAGATGTGGATTTAAGGATTTTTTTGTGGGGATTTTGTTGTTTTGTATTTATCCTGCTTGCTTTTTCTTACTTGTTTCTTGTGTTTTTCTTGTTAGTACCTTCTTTTTCCCGTTAGTACCTTCTTTTTCCCTTTGGTATTCACTCTGGATATTCTTTTATTGGCCTGTCTTTAGATCACTAATCCAGTCTTCTGATTATGTCCAGTATACTGATGAATACATCTGGTGATTTCTTAATTTTAGATACTGTATTTCTCAGTTCTAGAATGTTACACTTGATTTTTTTCAAATAGATTTCAATTTTCTGCAGAAATCTATATTTCCATGTATATTTTAGGTGTCATGCTGTTTCCTTGAACATATTAATCAGTTATTTTAAAGTCTTTGTGTTATAACTATATATCTGAATTTTGTGTTGGAGATTTTCTTTTTTTACTGGTTTGCCTCTTAATTTTGGGTGTGTTTGCATGTATTAGCATACCTCATAATTTTTTAACTAATGCCATATGTGGATGAAATATTACAGAGGCTCTGGATGATAGTATCTTTAAGTTAAATTTTCTTCAGGAGGCTAGTAGAATCATGGAGATACCGTTAATCCTTTTGAGGTGTGGTTTTAGGCTTTGTTAGAGCTGTTAAATTTCACAAATGCCCTTATTTCAAGGTTTGTTTACCGAGAATCTTAGCCCTTCTTTTTCTCATCTGAAATCTTGACATGTTTACTAGACCCTACCCATGGCAGAACTTAAACTCCAGCCTGTGTCTCCTCAGCACCACACAGCTCTCTACATAGCTCATTTGCTTCCTAGTTACTGTTTTCTGCCCTGTGTGTGTGTGTGTGTGTGTGTGTGTGTGTGTGTGGTTGAGAGGTACATGTGCGGCTGATGGATCAGCCATGGAAGAAAATTTGTATGTGGATGTATGGGCTCCTCCTCCACAGTTCCCTTTGTTTTGCTTCTCAAATACCATATGTTTTGAAACTCTGAACTCCTACTTTGATTTCCTTGTGGGACTACCACTTGGGTTCCATTTCTCTATGCCATAACTTGGAACATACCCTCAGAGAAAATCCAGAATGTCCCTTGTACACATTCTTTCTCTCGAGGAATATAACATGCAAGACCTGCCTACATTGGTTTCTGTCCTCATATAGGGAGACTTCTGCCAGGCTTAGGCCTGAAGGGAGGAGGAGTGAGTAGATTACTGGAATCTTAAGGACAAGGTCATGAAAAAAGGAGCACTTTGAGAGGAATATACCTTTCGTCAAGTGATGCAGCCATCCTGAGGTGATCTTTCATCCAACTCTTACCATGGATCCTCTTTGGCCAAACTCAACCAGAAACCAGAAAGCAAGGAAAACACATTAAGATAATCCTCACAAGTCTGCTTAGCAGGATGGGGAAAGGTGTAGAGTCATCAAGGAGAAAATAGAAGATATCTGGCACACTTTGTCCCTTTATTCTTCAACATGTACATTCTTCCTTCATTTGGGAGGAAAGTGGCCCTAGCAGAGGAGACAAATGAAGTTCTCCAAGTTTGGCATCATTGTGAAGTTGTATCAATTCAGAAATACTTTTCCTGAAACTTAAAATGTTAAGCACCACCAGTATTTTTCACATAAAGTGAGATTATGTGAAGTCCCATTTCACATAGTATGGGACAAGAAGAAAGAAATACAGGTAGAATAAATACACTAGACCCTGCTCAATAGCTAGTCATGAGAGTTGGTAATCATAGCTTCCTTCTTCCAGTATTCTTTGCATATTCTCCTTTACCTTCTGCCATTACTTTGGCTGGATGGAATTCTTTACCTGGTTAGTGGACTTCAAATTTCAATTCTGGGGAATCTGAGTCTTTGATGTTCTTGCATTTTGGGGATTGGTATAGTTTTCCATTGACTAGTACTATTGGAAATAGAGTGCTTAAAAATGCCCCACTGGAATTCCTGGGTTCTAAATATAGTGCTACCCTTTGTGTAGTATTGCCTCTGTTCTGTAGCAGGAACCTCCATTTACACTTGTCATCAGAACCAATCAGTCTGGCCAGTACAGTTGTCCTTTATGTACCTGTTCATTCAGCTGCATGAAAAGTCCCTATATGGCCAAAACATAGTCTTAGCTTCCATGTCATCAGTTACCAAAGTCAAGATTGCTGGTAGAAACATGCCTTCTTGAGCACTAGGACCTTAAAAATGACAAAGTTAAGGTTTTACTGATTGGAGGTAAAGATATTTCAAGTGAGTTAGTAAGTGAGTAATAAGTATACTTTTTGATTGCCAGACTTAGCAATCTGTCAGGGGAGACTGTATCATATATTGGCTGCTGGTTTAACATAAATAGTGCATCCTGTAGGACCATACCTGATCTTCACAATATTTTCAAACAGGTGTCATAACTGAAACTTTAGCAGGTTATTTCACACTCATCAAGCCAACTGCTTCTGAATGATGGAATACATAGATTAGTGAAATCCATGAGCATGATGCCATTGCCACACTTCTCTTGTCATAAACTGTTTGGAGGCATTGTTTTGATGGAGAAGGCATTCCATAAATCTAATGGTGGTGCTGCAGAACATGAGGCAAAGAAAGAAAATCTGAATTAGAACATAGATCTATCCTCTTGAGGACAAAACAGTGTTTACTCCATGTTTACTCCATAGTGATAGGGATCAATTTAATCAGTCTGCCATCTGATAGCCAGCTGGTTTCTCTAGGGAATGGTGCCATATTGAATGCTCAGCATTGTCTTATGCTTTTGGGAAGCTGGGTACTCAGTGGCAGTGGCAGATGGTAGTGACAGTTTGTGAGTGTCACTGTGAGTGAAAGGCTATGTTGTTGGGCTCATATATAGCCTCCATCTTTGTTGCCATAGCCACTTTTTACATAGATCTATTGAGTAAGTACTAGATTAACCAGGGAAAGAAGCTGGTTGGCATTCACAGGAAGGGTCATCTTGTCTACTTGTATAATGAGAGTCTTTATAGAGGAACATTAGTATTTTTACATTCTCTACTTTCTCAAGAGGTCCATTCACATAACCCTTCCCCAGACCTCTTTGTCATTATTTTCCATTTTCTTTTTCAATGTATGATCATCTACTGAACTCATCTGTCACTTCCCATAAGTCAGTCTATTCTAGATCCATACCTATGTCCATTGTTCCTTCTGCATGAAATAGACAAATGCACAATTTTGAATAGGGTTATAGTTCTGGGATCATCCATTTTCTGGCTGATAATAGCATCTGAAGCAAGTCAATTTTTAAACTAGGTTCTTATTCCTCCCTCTCAAATTTTTTTTTTTAAGATTTTATTTATTTGACAGAGAGAGAGAGAGATCACAAGTAGGCATAGAGGCAGGCAGAGAGAGAGGGGAGGAAGCAGGCTCCCTGCGGAGCAGAGAGCCCGATGCGGGGCTCGATCCCAGGACCCTGAGATCATGACCCGAGCTGAAGGCAGAGGCTTTAACCCACTGAGCCACCCAGGCGCCCCACCTCCCTCTCAAATTTTTAATAGGAAGCTCCCCAAGAATCCAAAAGGATGGACTGAGAAAGAATGATTAATCAAGTACCATAAGATTCTAAGCTACCTCCTTATGCAGTTTAATTCTTCCTCCTAGACCCATTCAAACCTACTCACTTTCATCTTTTGGTGAAATGCTGCTCTGTTCACCCAATATTGTTTCAGTACATCAGTTAATAACTAGCCCATGATGGGAAGTTCAGGTGGCATAATCATTTGGTGTTCTGTGGTCAGACATTTTTCTCTGCCAGGGTTTTGTCACAAGCCAAGTTATGTTTTAACTTTATGTATAACTTTAACTATGTTTTAAGTTAAACCTGCACAAGGCATGGTTTGTTTGTTTTTTCCCCCATGGAAACAGTCCATGATTCCCAATTATGGTGATTTTTCAATTATTTCTGCGCAGCAGAGTTAGAATCTTTGAATTTTTAGGGATCTTGTGTTCACTCAGTCACCATTGCAGATCCTTTTAGATCAACATTTTGATTAGCACTTTATCCTATGGTTTATTGTAGTTAGTGATTGCTTCCACCTTGTTTCTGAGGGCTAAATGCTCTCGCCTGAACCTCTCACCTGAACTTTATTACTCTAGGGCTCCACTAGTCTCAGATCAGGGAAACCAATTCCATTGCATCACCATCTGTTATTTCTGGTTTAATGAAAAAAAAAAAAAAAAAAAAAAACAAACCACAAAAACACCATACAACTTTGGTTGATGCTGGTGTCAGCATCATGTTACCATTTCTTCATAACTTCTTAGGCAAGATGAGAAGACTGCACATAATAGATCCATTCCAGTATTTCTATTCCCCTGGTCCTTTGGACTCTTTATTCTACAGGGAAACTCTGGCATTTAAATATCATTTAAAAGGCCACTGTGGAGTGCAAGAATTTATTCGACCAACTATTAATGCCATTTGCAAGTTCTCTTTAAATTCTGAATCCCAGGGAGTTTCACTGCCCTAAATTAAATCAGCCTACACCTGACTTAGTTTTCACCCTTGTTGGTCTAAACACGTTTTATTCTCACAACCTCAGTGATGTTGAGATCTTAACTTTCATTTTAGGCCTGGAGGTAATGACAGGTGTTAGAGGTGAGTTCTGAGGAAAATTTCCCTTAATTTGTAAGTCACTGGAAGGTTTTTAAGCAGAAGAGTGATTTTTCCTCAATAGGATGCTATTAAAGAAAATGAGGTTGGCTCTGTCAATAGATGTTTAAAATTCTCAGTCTCTATATCTGGCAAAATATCTACATCTCATATCTCATGAACTCTCACGATCTCACTCCTAATAATGAAGCCAGACCCAGATCTGATTTTGGTGATCTATTTCTCGTGACTGTTTCTGGCATGATTAATATGTTTGAACCAGAAAAGAGATGGCATACTCAGAATACATCAAGGAGGATCTAATAAAGAGACAATTTACCAAACTCTGATCATGGTACAGGGAAGCTGCAAGGGATAATGCAGTTCCCTGGAGCTAGTAATGGTTGAAGTGTTACTATCCCTAGGGCTGAAGGGAGGAGTGGAAGGAAAAGTTAGCAGAACCTAGAAGGAAAATGTCTTGAGAGAAACTGGGTTTTTTGGTTGGGAGGTAAAGCCATCCAGAGACTACTTCACATGTAGAGTCAGGTGATCTTTTCTGTCCCCCAGACATCCTACCAGAGCTCCCCAGTAGTGGGAGCCATTGGAAAGCCAGAGGGCAGGGGAGAACTTTGGTATATGTTATACAAGTAAGCCTCCTGACAGCAAGTTGTAAGATGCTGGAGAATGGATAGAGAGGCACACCAATTATATGAAGAGTTTCAAGTTTGGCATCTTGTTTAAGGCATAACCTGAAGAAGGAAAGTAGTGTGATTTGATGAGATTTGCTCAAACTAGAACTAAGGATCCAATCTGCATATGAAAGGAGAAAGCAAGAACTTTGAGAAGCCCATTTCCCTATTCCACATACCTCTTCAGGGGAAGAGTGGGTTTTGGAAGCATCAACTATCTTATGAGTTCACATGAGTTCAGAAATGTTTTACTTTGTGCTATTCCTAGAACAATAAATGGCTGGGCTGATTTTTATTCATCTTTATTAAATAATTTTATTAACTTATCTACATAGACATATTTAACAATTCCATATAAAAAATAAATATTTTGGGTTAAATAAGTGAGTTTTTAGAGCCCCTAGGGCTTACAAAAAGAATCTTAAAAGATCCATATTTACCATATGAAGTATAAGAATAATAATTACAAAAGGTAGCAAACCATACATCAAAAAATAAATATAAATTTTAAATATTTAAATAAATAGAAAGCCTGGTACATTTAAATAGGAGGTGCTTAATTATCAAGTCAGTGTTGAGAAGATGCTTTGACAAAAAGTAATCCATTTGTTCAGAAATTCTGTAATGGTTACTGTCTCGTCATCATATTCACATTTGAAACTTGTTTCAGATCCCTATAAAAGAAAAATTTTTAATTTTTTTAGTTCAAGGTAGTTTCCCATATATACTTATTCCCAGTTGAATAATTTATAACTGATGCCCTTTATTTTCAAGTATGTTTAATATATTAATCAATCACATTTTCTTGAAATGATTGAAATGGTATGCCAAAAAGTTCTATGTTGATAACAAGTGATAGTAACGTATACACTAAGATTTTCCTCATTTGTCAATTCTGCCCATCTCAGTGAATACAAGAATTCTTTTTCCTGGATTGTATAAAGGTAAACATTTTAAGTAAAAACAGTTCTAGACAAATATTTCATTAAATGCTGCATGCAAAATAAATATGCTTCCTCTGGGCATATATCTATTTATAGGTTACATGTATACAGTCATTTACATATTTTACTTCTTTTTCAGATCTTAAACCTCCTATTAACTTTAGTGAATCTCCTCATAGTTCCCCAAAGCAAAATAGAACCAGCCCAGAGTAAGTTAGGATAAGCTTTTGTTTGGAAAATATTTATGTGAAGAACATTTTCATAAATACTCATACCCATTCCCACTCCACCTTAGTATTAATGCAGGTAAGCTTCCCAAATTTTAAAAGTCTAAACATTAGAAATTATGTTCTGTGGACTTTTTTAGAAAATAACGTTCTCTGCTGGTAGGAGCTATTTTAACTCTGTCTCTAGCTGACAAATATTTTGAAATATAACAAGATAAAAGAGAGCAATTTTTCAAACTGAGGTAATTCCTACCATGGAAATATAAACCTAGTAAGATAAGTATTTCTTTTAAATAAACTGTTGCAGTGTTATATACCCTCTTACATATAATTATTTGAATATTACAACCTCTTGGGAAGGTTTAAATTTTTTAAATTAGCTTTAAAATTTTTTTAAATTTTAACTTTTAAAATTTAATTTTAAATTAAAAATTTTAAAATAGCTGACATTTTTTGACTTGCACATAATTTTATCTTAATTTTACATCAAGAATGAGTTTTCTGATGGTCAAAAATTTTGTAACAAACCTTTTGCCATTGTTATTATATATCAATGTTTAGATGACATTGATTTCAATGTATTTTTTAAGTAGATGAAAAGAAACAGTCTACTAATACAATGACTTATTTGGAAACAACTGGAATTACTATAATTTTAGAAACTTGGCTCTAATATAATTAAAATTATGCTATTTTGGAGACCTATTAACTCATGAAATTTGTACTTTGTCAGATGGGATGAGAAAAGAGAGCCATGAATCTCTTCACATCACCTGAGTCTCTTGTATATTTAGTATTTCCTATGCATTTAAAAATACTTAAGTTCTTAAATGTATTATCTCTAAATAAGGAGTTAATTGTCTAGCCCACTGGCGATTTTAGTTTTAATTTTTTTTTTTTTTTTTTAGGTAAATCTCTCAAACCTTCCACCAAATAATAGGGAAACTGCATTTTAAAAGCCTTTAGGTAATTAGATTGGCTATTCTGGAAAATGATCTGAAAGAATTAGAAAATATGTAACAAAACCTGTCCGCTTTCTGCAAAATTCAGTTGTCTTTTCCCATTCCCAGTTTTGTATTAATGTGACAAAGAGGTGACAGAGTGCTGGGTTATGGGCTTATCTCTAGGTGAATAGTAGGCAGAAACCCTCTAAATTATACTCCCCTGTTCCATAGTGTATCATCTAACATAAAAATGATACATGTTCACATTGGTCTTAAAATGCATGAGAACTTCACAAATTATAAAAATGTTATACCACTTTAAGATGATCTTCCATTTATTTTGTTTTCAGGAGAGCAAATAAAGTAATGCCTTACCTTTAGTTTCAGAAGTGTTACATTGATATTGCTCATTAGTTCCTTGATGTCTGTCAAGTGAAAGTTTTTGCTTTGAGCTAAATATAGCACTTCCTCCAAAAGTTTGAGTTCTTCTGCTAGACATTGAAGATGAGTCAATTCTGTGGCCTTGAATAATAATAAAAATAGTTGTCAGGTCAGTTTGCCCTAAAGGTCAGAACCAGAAATTAGTCTCTAGTGAGAATAGTTTTTATTATTCTTCCTATTGTCAGCATTACTTTAAATATGTACCAATGTAGCTCATAAGACTGGAAAAACTAGAATTCATCTACCCATGTTTAGCATTAAATGTTACATAATGAGAGGGGCCTGGGTGGCTTAGTCAGTTAAGTGGCTGCCTTCAGCTCAGGTCATGATCCCAGGGGCCTGGGATGGAATCCCATGTTGGGCTCCTTGCTTACTAAGGAGCCTGCCTCTCCCTCTGCCCTTCCCCCTGCTCATGCTTGCTTCTTCTCTCTAAAATGAGTGAATGAATGAATGTTAAATGATAAGTCAATAATTTCAACTTAATTTGGCTTTGCCCAAAGTCAACATTTCTGTACCCAAATGCAAATCACAGATATAGGCAGAATTCTTTTCCCCTCTGTGTAGAAATTATTAGAATCAGAGCAGTCACAGCATGGAAGTATAGGATCACTTTTTATAATTCTAACATTTAATCTAAGAGTTGAGAATTATAGAATGTTAAGAACAGAGGAGCTCTTAGATACTGTCACAATCCCAGCATTTTATAGATTATGGAATTTTAATCATATAGTAATGACTCTCAATATAGCAAGTCATATAAGTGTCCTAATTTTTTTACTTTTCTATAAGTATATTAAGATGCATTAAAAAATTATGTGCCCCAACCAAATTAAAGAGTAGAATATTTGAAGGGATTTTGGGTGGCCCTCCTGACTTAAACCTATATACTTCCTCACCCATGTGATCTGTTACAATGATAGTATTTCGTATTTTTCTGGTACATTATAATTTTATTTATTATAAATATATAATATATTATTTGTTTCAGGGGTACCGGTCTGTGATTTATCAGTTTTATGCAGTTTACAGCTCTCATCATAGCACATTATAATTTTAAAGTGTCTATTCCCAAACAAGCACATTTAAGTCTCACAGCCACCTCTTGAGATAGCAATGCAGTGTTGTTAATCTCCGTTTTATAAAGAAGGAAAATAAATCTCAGAATTTAAGTGTTTTCCCAAAGTCACATGATTAGGTGGAGCCAAGATTAAATTTTAATTCTTTTTCTTTATAGCTCTAACATAGCATCCTTTGAATTAAATGTTTTTATAACTTCCTGAAATTTTTTTGCAAAATAAAATGGTGGTAAAATGAGCAAATGAGTGGAGCTTACCACATTACTTTGGGTTTCAAATAGATTTTGAGATGTGGTTTAGAAACTGTTAGATTTCAAAGAATTTCACCACCCTCTAAATTATGCACATAATCTCATGTTATCTTTCTAGAAATCTTTAAAGCGTGACTTAGGACTACACCACACACATTTGATGACATTTCTATCCACTGGCCTTTTAACTTGTTACTACAAATTCAGGGCTTAACTATTTGGAGCTGTTTTCCTCAGAAAACAGTCTAGTGTCTTTATGAAGCTAGAGTTAAGAGTTATGTGGCTCTTAAGTTGAAGAAGCATCTCAAGTTATTTTCATCTTTTAAAAGAGTAGTTTGAAGAATAATTTTTTTCAGTTAATAAGAGGTCAATGAGATTACATCCATGACCTTTAAATCCCATTTTTTTTTTTTTTCTGGGCTTGGATTCACCCCGGGACTAACTCTTTCCAGCACAAAGTTATGCGCATTCTCTGTTGACTGGCACAACTACTAAGAAACTTTATATTTCTAGTATAGCCATAGGAGCTTAGATGATCTATGTTTATCTGAATACCCAAATCCTGGAAAACAAGTCATATAGCATCCATAATGCTAGGTCTATTGGCATAAAAGATGTGTAAGTCCAAAATTTTACTTTATATTCTGAGGGAGAATTTTGTTTTTACTAATAGCTAATGTTTATATGGTATTTATCCTATATCAGACACGATTTTGAGTACTTTGCATTTACCTGTTAATCCTCACAAAACTATATGAACTATAACTATCATTCACATAAGTAGATAAGAAACTGAGTCAGAGTAGGCAACTTGCTCAAGGTCACAAAAGCTAAGACATAGCTGGGATTCCAGTTCAGAGAATCTGGTCCTAGGGACCATGCTATTGGTCATTACTATGCTGCCTCTCAAAGATAGGCCCTTAGGAATTTTTCCTAAAACAATGAAGGATTTTTAAAAATAGGAAATCAACTTTGATAATTTGCATGGTAAAATGATATAATCAAATATCTCTCAAGTTTTAAATTTTTAAATAAAAATAAGTCAATATAATCTTTTAAAATTGTCCCATCAATAAACTGGGAATATTATTCTTGTCTCTTCCCAAAACACACACAAATACATACAGAAAAATATATATGCAAAGCTATTTTACAGAAGCTTCCTTACCAAATTGTTTTTTTAAATATTGAAGTTACTGATGCTTTTCAGATGAAGTGCTATTAATCTAATCAGTTACAAATTTTCATACAGCTTTGAATTTTATTAAGACATAAATTGAATGGGGATGCCTGAGTGGCTCAGTTGGTTAAGCAGCTGCCTTTGGCTCAGGTCATGATCCCAGCGTCCTGGGATTGAGTCCCACATCGGGCTCCTTGCTCAGCGGGGCGCCTGCTTCTCTTCTGTCTCTGCCTGCCACTCTGTCTGCCTGTGCTCACGCTCTCTCTCTCTCTGTGACAAATAAAATCTTTAAAAAAAAAAGACATAAATTGAATGTAGAAAGTTGTACTTACCTTCTTGGGCATGTAGAATTTAAATGTGAGCATCCTGGGGAGTTTGAGGCTCTCATAATTCTGAGAAAGCATAATATATTTTCATTAAAAAATGAACTCCAGTTCAAAAAAATTATATATAATAATTTTGGTAGGAAAGGGAATATACTCACATTAACCCCATTCAAGAGCAACTGTAAGTCCAGCAGCAATTGCTCCAGCTGTTGCTGTGCTTCCTTCGTAGAGCTTGAAGTAGTAGGTGCACTGTTTGCGACGAGTGCGAGAGTCAGTACGATGCAAGACAAGAGTTGCATTTTGTACATTGTGGCAGGAGTTGAGGTTACTGTGAGTAGTGATTACAGAAGCTGATAGGAAGCACTTGAACAAGAGAAGCAATTTATACTCTTAATTCTGGAAAAATATTTATGGGGGTGTCAAAATGTTTTACATATTACACATATTTTCAAAGATTCTACCTGTGTGGCAAAAAGCATTACCTTTATTTTTCCTCTTCTGATGACTCTTTGGAATTTCTTTAAACCCCCATAAACTGACTGAATGGATGTAGGTAAAATCCCTGTTGGTTACATGAGCCCACACTTAGGTGGCTGTTGTAATTCATACAACTAACGCCTTCTGTATGAAACAATTTTTCCTCCCTCTTTCTTTAGGGGGGTGGGGATACAAAAGTGGCTCATGAAAATTTTCTCTTTGTCATAAAACTATGGTGAACATGTGGAGCTCTATGGTGTGGTAGACAAGAGTAAATAGTTGAAAATAATAAATTTTTAGATTTGTTGATTAAACAGGAAGAATATTGGTTTCCTGTTTAGGATGGTTTTACCTTTTGATCTACACAATGACTGAGCTAATGCATACATGATAGATTACTTCTTACACAGTCAGCTAGAAAAATTAAGGCTAGAATACTTGAATGCTCATTGAGCTTGAGGTACTGTTTTATGCTATTTTAATTTGAATATTTCTTGTATCTGTTTTAATCTCTTAATAGCTGTTGTACATTTTTTTAATGGGCATGATGTTTAACAAATAAATACCCAGAAAAGGGCTTGCATGAAAGGGTACAAATGCTAGTTTGGGGGAGGAGGGTTTGGACAAATGTATTTTTGCTGCTTTGTTATTTTTGCTGGGCATCAAGGGAATGTAAGGTGAGTTAGAATGTCACAACAACCAGGGTGGTTTTACTTCCTCTTGGTCTCAGGGATCAGCCAAGCTATTAAATATTTTTCCCACTTTATGTCCATTTCACTTCTCTCTCTCTCTCTCTCTTTTAAACAGATTATTTATATTTCTTTAAATATAAGGCATAAAATAAGAACAATAGGGATCACCAAGTTTGTTAATAGGTATCTTACTAACTGAAATTTCTGGACACTATTTGTACATACTTTAGGAGAAAGAGAATATGATGTGGCTAGCTTGAGGTGTACCAATACTGGCCTAAGTAGTGTGGCTGGGGCTGAGAAAGGCATGGTAGTAAATAGACAAAGAGGCTGAGGCAGGTCATGGGGTGGGGGTGTTTGTGTGTGCATGTGACTTGTGGAATAAGAGCAGGCCTCAGAGCAGGCATATTTGGGCTCATTTATTCCAAGATGATTCTTATTATACAGAAGTCAGAATTGAATTGACAAAAGTTACTTAGAAAGGGTATCCATTATAATTTTTAGAGCACCTTTTATGAAAAAATAAAGTACTACAAACAACTCATGACATATATTGAGAAAAGGCTTTGCATCCAATAGTACAGATGCTAGTTTTATAATAGACTTTATATGTGCTCTATGTAAACCAGTTCATAAGTTTCAACTTGTTATGTTTTTACCTCTTTAATAGACTTAGGTTTATCCACTACAGCATCTGGGATACTATGAGTGTAAAATAATAATGCTTAAATAAGATCAGATCAATATTCTTAAAGTCTGTAGAGTAGGTAGGATACTTAGGACATGTGTTAATGTGTCCTCAGTATAATGCACTAACAGCTTCAGTATAATAATGGTATGGGTATATACTTATAACTTAAACTGGAGAGAATTGAGGAAATCCTCAATGAGATTGCTTATAACTCCCAATTTTACTACCTTATATTTTGTGTCTAGTCTTTAAAAAGACATTTCTCTAGCACCTCGGGTATACAGAAAGGGAGAGAAAAGAACAATGTGAACACACACAGTCTAGTTTAAACCTTATAATGAACTTGTAATGATTCCCATTTTGCAGATTAGAAAACTGAATCTCAGATATGTTAACTAATTTGTTGTATGTCATGAATCCTTTACTGCCGGTAAGTGGCAGAACAAGGATTTGAAACCAGAATATTCTGACTGCAAAGTCCACCATTGTATTCTTTCTTAAAGAAACTGATGTACATTATAAAAGATGTGTATATAGATGCGTGTAATCTCAGTAAAACATAAAAATTACTGCCTCAAGAGAAGTGGATATAAAGAATTTTGAAGAAAGAATATGACTTCAAACTGGATTTTGACAACATGGTTAAACTATAGATATGTACATTTAGGATGAGGAGGAGAGTGGTAGGCAGGAAAGGTTAACCATTCAAAGGAGCATTTGTACTACAAAAAAAACAAAGGAAAAATTGTTTTGTTTAGTACCGTTTATGCATCAGGTAACATTCTGAAGACTATAAAACATCTTTGTAAAATTTAAAAACAAGCATTAAATAGTTTCTTTGATGGAAAAAAAATGAAGGAAAAGACAGATTAGAGATCAGTGATCTTTCAGAAAAGATTAGAGACAAGTTAGGAACAAATGATCATGATCTTTTCTTTTTATTACTAAAAAGTGCAAAATCTTTCTCTGTACCTTTCAAATCAAACTAAGCATTAGTTCTAAGGGAAGGGCTATTTAATGATCTGTGGGTCAACTTTGTTGTACTTGTTTTGCTTCTCGAAAGACTTCAGTATTTCATCCCAGCATCATCAGCTCAGGCCTTTACCCTTCCAGAATGGAAGAATTCAGGCCCACACATTTTTCTGTGTGGGGGCTTTTCCAATGAGGCCTTTGATGTTCTCATAGTCTTGATATTTCTAGTTCTCCAGCTATTTCCATTAGAGAATGGGTCAGTATATGGCTACATTGATGGGACCCTGTACAAGACTGAGTTCTTAAGCCCCGGGCTTATCCCTATTATCATATAACAGGCACCATTATGAAGCTGGACTGCCAATTTCTTTCTTTAAATGCTTGTGGATAAAACTACCATACACTGTGGCATACTTTCACTTTTTTAACATGTTTGACACATCAGCTGGCTTCTCTGGCTGTAGTGGTGGTAAAATCAGTAAGAGACTGCAGGCTACTGCATTGGTCACACCCCCTACTTCCCCTTTGAAAATAAAATTCTATTCAATAAGAACCTATTTTCATTGCTAAACATAGTTTGTGACTCAGCCTCTTAGACTCAAGAGTAGCCCAAGTTCTTTTAAAAGAAAAGCCCTAGTCTCTGAAGCTGCCTACCAAAGAGATTGGTCAGTCAGTTGCACACATTGTCCATTCATCAAAGCTGACTTTCAAGGACTCCACCTCCTGCAAGAATGTTTTCTTCCTGACCTTTTCTCATTGCTTTATAAAACTTTAATTTAGACTGATGTTTCATGCCCGTATTAGTGTCTACAGGCCTCTTGGCTTTTCAAGACACAGTTGTCTCCCTTTGAAATTAGGACATATTGAGGAATAATCTCCATACTACCCAGAGAATATTCAGCTAAGAGCTCTGTGCTTCCCGTGAAAACCTGAATTTCTTCAGGCATAGGTTGGTGCCCAGTCTTAGTCTTTATCAGAACTCTGGCCCTCTATGATGTGATAATACTGTAAATCTATCTGTGGATCACAGTTACATCTCATTCATGTGTGCTTTTCTTCCATGTGGGCAATTTTAATGTTCATAGTCTTTTGGGATGGAAGAATTATTTCCTTGGTACTTTTAGTTTTACAAAGTGTTTTCAAATTCATTATCTCATTGAGTCACATTTTACTGATAAGAAATCTAACATTTGTACAGGTTAAATAACTTGCCCAATAACACATTCTTAAGTTAGTGGTGAAGTTAGAGCAAAACCCCAAGACTTCCTGACCCCTAATGATCATGTGTATTTCCGAGGTAAAATAGTGATGCTAAATTCTAGGTGCATTAGGCTATACAGAGAAAGCTGAATTAGTTTGTGCCTGCTATTCCATCTCATTTCACTCTATCAGTGATAGCTGATGAGTCAGGCAAGGCATCATCCACCTTCGCCTAACCAATACCTTGCCTGAGCAGTTTTAGGATTTCTAAGAAGTTAGAGCAGCTTAATTCACACAGCTACAGAAGCTAGGTGTTCTCTCTCTCTCTTTTTTCTTCATCTCTTTCTGGGGTCTTTTAAAAGCAGTGGAAAACTTGATGTTTCCTAACACTTCTCCTGTATGTGAAGTAAGAAAATAATGGCATCTACTGTGGATTTAAGTTGCATTGTACTTTTAGGAGTACAGTATTCTAAAGCTGACATGGGGTATCACACACTAGGCAGTTGTCTGCATTTGGCAACCTAGAGACGCTTCACTGCCTAAAGTGAGTAATGAGAATGGGAGGATCTTCCAAACCCTAGGAACTTTTTGTGTAAATATAAGATCCAAGTCAAGATACACAGCAGTTAGCAGAAGTAGAATGGGATAAGCTGACAGTAACAGCAATAGATTTGCAAGACATTTCAAGTCTATAAAGCACTTTCACATCCATTTGTCTCCTCTTATGGCAAAATAGGTAAAGAAACATTTTCTGGTTATATGTATTTCACTAACAACTTTATTTTCTTGTACATTAAGAATTAAGCTTGCAACTTACAGGTAAATATTAGCTTTCTCCTCTGCTAAGATAAGTGCTTTCATTAAAATCTTCTGAAGATAAAATTATCTTCCTTTAAATACTTCCCCTGTCTAACTTTGTTTCTAAGTTCTCTGTTAACCATTTGTTCTTCCCTCTTCTACAGTAGCTTCTTTGGATGTATCATCGACAATCCATTGTTCCATCATTCATGTTAAAAGACAAAATGAGGTGTATTCAAAAATTTAAGAGTTTGAACAAAAATCCATTTGAATTGGGTAGCATCCCATCTAGCATATAGAAGGGAACTCTGAGGAGTTGTACAAAATGAAAGACTTTTATAGCCAGAGGGAACAAGAATAAGCAACTTATACCAAGCAAAAAAAGAAAAAAAAAAAAGTTGGTTATTACAAGGCTACTTTCTTTTAGGGGATGGCATGGGTCTGTCAGGTGGATTATCTAGTGATGAGCAGGCGATTCCTGATTGACTGGTATAAGATTTTATTCCTAGGAGAACAGAAACTGTAATTAAGTCGTGGTTTAGTGATGTGGGGCTTAGCATAAGTTACTTCATTTTGGGCATGTTGTCTTGTTTTTAACACTAATAATTTTTAATGCTATAGCCTGATTTTTTGTTTAAAAATATAACATTATTATCTAATTTAAAAATAATGCATAATAATATATATTCATTATAGAAAATTTGGGAACTACAAGAAAGCTAAAAAAAAAGTGAAAATCAACTGTAATCTTACCTTATAGAGGCAATTGTTGATATTATATACTGGTATAAGTCCACTTAGTCTTTTTTTCTGTGTTATAGTTTTTCGTGCTTATTTTTCTTTTAATGTGTTATAAATATCTCACGTATTATATATTCATTTAAAACATTATGTTTAAAAATTACATAAAATTCTGTTGTGTGACTGTATTCTTTTATCAGAGTTTACATTAATTCCAGTCATTCACCATATGAACAGTGCTGTAATTCATTGAAAACTTTGCACATAAATATTTGTGTAAATTTCTAGTTATCCTCTTAGGATAAAATCCTAGAAGTGGAATTACGGGGTCAAAGACTATGAACATTTTAAGACTTCTGATACTTACTCAGAAAGTTCATAAAAATCTAATATTCCTTATCATTGGTATGAGCTTATTTTTCTGTGCTGCCTATGTTGGTTCCATATTATCAAATAGGGGAGGGGGCAAGAGGGAGAAAGGAGAGGATCTAGTGAAATGTGTGCTGATTGGTGGTTATACTAATATGCTGAGGTCCATCATTAGAACTGGGAGTCAGTCAGACCTGGGGTAGAAATCCTATTTATCATTTATTGGCTGTATGAGTTTGAACAAATTATTTATCTTACCTAAGCATGTCTTCATTTTTAAAATGGCAATATGGACCTCCCTGGACTCTTATGTGTAACAAACAAGATAGCATAAATGAAAGCCCACAACACTAATCTATTAACTTGGAATGAATAAGTGATTCCATGATCTGTTTCTGATATGCTACCACCTTGTCCTTTTCTACTAAGATCTTTAAAATGATGGGATTTCCTTTGCATAATATCTTGATATCATCCAGGTTTGCTAATCTGCCTAATCTGAGGGTTAAGAAAGAAACAGGTGAAAACTTTACCATCCCAACATTACCCAAATTAAACTCAGAATCTAATTTAATTAATCAAATAATTTTTAATCATTCTGTGAGGTCACTAGAGATAAGGTTATTATTCCATTAATATATCAGTCCCACCTAAGGGGACTCTGTCCATTGTAGAGAAGGAACAATCATTTGCCCTCTGCCCACCTAGGTGCTTGGCAGAGACCCCCCCTCCTATAAAAAAGATTAATAGAAAAATGTAATAATTTTAACTGCATACATGCATACCTGTAGGATCCCCACAAAAATATGAGACTCAAGGGCACCTAAACAGCTGAAGCTTATATCCCATCCTGAGCTAAGGAAAGGGATGGGGGTCTGTGGCTTCAAAGGGGAGAAGGCAATTCATGAAAAGGTGAAAAGAGGGAATGTTTGGGAAGCAAAATTACCTTGCCTTGTCATGCACTTAAGTCTCTCAGGTGAAGAACTTATCTCTGGTAATAGCTTTCTTCCTAGCACAGGCCTCTTCCTAATGTAAATTTCCTTATAAACATAGTTTTCCCTTATAAAATACTAAGTTCTGCTCTATTTTCAGAGCCTCTCCTGGGTCTGCAAGTTTTTCAAAATAATCAACTCAAAATAATCCTGATGCCAATGAAACATATTTTGAGATGGTACATTCTGCTATTGTTTACCATCAAAATTGGCCTTTCCTGACCTGAGTTGAAAGACAAACTCATTCTTTAACACAACCAAAAACCAGAAAATTAATTTTTTAAAATTCCTTTGTGCAACAAATCTCATGGAGAAGATGGTAAATGGGTTTCTTCTCATGCGCTGAATTATTAGCATTGTATGCCTGGAATGCTGTACTGAGAATAATTCTGTCCTCAGTGAAGAAACATGTTATGGATATTCAATCTGCAATAGGCTCTGGAATGTGGGGTAATAGCCTGGATGCTAGCTCTTTATTTCTGTTATGCCTATGCTTTCTTTAGCCCAATTCTAGCCAACTGATGTTACTTGTTTTCAAGATGTTGGTAGCTGCGAAAGAACTGTGGGAATGGGGCTGTGTGCAGAACAAATGATCACCAACAGTTTAAAAGAATAGGGCATAAGGGGTAGACAGAAAAATAGAAAACGCATAAAGTACTTAAAAACTGAAATAAATATAGGAACCAAAGAAAAGCACAGCCTTCTAGAAACTTAGTATATGACCCAGTCATCTCATGTACCCCAACAGGTCCTGAGAGTCCTGTGTAGTAGCAGAGTATAGTGACTAACATTCACAGTAATGATTCCACCTCCTCAAAAAAATGTTTAAATTATGTTTTGCTTTGTTTTTATCTGCTTTATTTAGGAAACCACAATATGCCTAACATTTTGAGGAGAGATTTTCATTTCAAATGGGTTAGATAATAGAACAAAAGCAGATGAGAACACTTAATACATCTGTAAATCAAGGCAAAAAAAATATTATAGAAGACAGTAATGCTAGAGAAAAAGAGGAAATAAAGTAAATCAACACTCTGTCAGGGCCCACCCATGCAATCCATGGAGATGGGAGGAGGAGCCAGCCTCTGCAATTAAGATGCACCTATAGCTTCTATTACTAGGAACCAGAGAGAAAGCTTTCACACCACCTCATGGAAACTGGACTTTTTTACACTGGTAGAGCTTCCAGAAGTAGTTATACAGGTGGCTAATTTTAGAGTCAAACTTGCCTCTTTTGTAATTTTTTAAAATTTATAAATATGTACCTTTTCCTTAATTCTCTCTTCTGTCTTTGATAAGCATCAAGCTAGTCTCACAGTATTGGGCAAATAATTCTGAACTATTCACCTGGTGATATTAAGATTCTTGTAGAGTTCATTTCACTTCTTATGCCTAGCCTGTTATAGACCAACCTATATATGCCTTTTTATGTGTATGTGTGTATGCATCTGTAATTATTTCTTAAGGATTCAGGCAGATTTTTCTGTGCAGTAAGAATGTATTATGGGCTTTACAGCATTGACAAGTCTCTGGGATGTTTTCATCTGATTCATAAATTGTGAGCCATAGGATAAGGTTATTTTAACCTAGGAATAAAATCTTTTAGTAAGCTTGTTGACAATTATTGTATCAGCTCTTATATACAAATATGACAAAGCTTCTACCCATCTTAAAGGCACATAGTCATTGAAAATATCCATATTAATAACACTCTTCCTATGCAAAATCAACCTGGTGAAACTAAGCTTTTTCTCAATCCCCCACCCTTCACTCTTTCTCTCTCACTCTCACTTTTCATAAATTCCCAACATTGTTATTCTGCAAAATAGGGCAGTTCTTAGAAAACCATTTAGTTAATTTTGAAATATGAAGCATAGCAAGAACAACTAATTTTTTAGCATTTCTTCTTTTCTAAGGTGAGGAAGTAAACCCTTGGAGCACTCCAGGGACCATTTAGAAGGTACCTTAGATGTTATGGGTATAATGGGCATCCTTACAGTTTTGTTATTCTGAGTTTGGGGTATGGCTTGGGGCAGCAATAATAAGAGTTCTCCAAGGAAAATACTTGTTCCGTTAAGATACAGGTATAGTTCCTAAAGGAGTGGCTGCAGGTTTGTTGCTTCATAGACCAGAATGATGACATAATGTTTTGAAAACAGGAAGAAAAATAATGCTTAAGAATTTTACTCCTTCAAATGAGAAATCATGGTTGTTTGATTTAGAACTACCTATGAACAGGGTAAGAGGCAACATAAAAGTACAAAAAATTATTGTTGACTATTGAAAGTATATATACAGGTCAGGCAAAAGATAACATGTTTTCAGTGTAGAATATACAGAAGACAAAAAAGTTTTTGTTGTCTCACACTCATGTAATTGGAGATAACACACTCTTACTCCTGCATTCAGTCTTTGTGGTTGGCTATATAGTGGCAAAATTCCAACTATTAGAAATACTTTAAAAAGAATATTTTTGTGTGGTTAAAAAATCACTGAAAGTTCTGTTGACTTGCTCACCACTACTTAGAATTAATGTAATAAAACCCTAGTATTTCTTTGATTTTAAGAGATTAATTTGTTGTTCTGTACACTATAGTAGGTTCTTGTGAAAATGGAGCCCAAAGTGATTAAATTTGATGGATCAAGCATTTAGGGAAGGTTTAGAATTGGACTGTATGATACCATTTCCTAGGGAATATAAATTCAAGTGCCACACTCCACTGGTGAGGATAGAACTACATAAGGGTCACAGTTAGCTAGGGCATCAGAGTCTAAGTTAAAAGAAGAACAAGCTCTACATCCACCCCAAACTCATCTCAGACCAGTCTTATTGGGGCAGCTATAAGACACTAAATCACCTTGGAGCTTCCTAAATACCTTGCTTTCTTTAGGCCCAAAGGATTTTTAAAAAGTTACTCTGTTATTTTTGTTGTAGAGAATGATAATTTCATCCTAATATCCATTCTTCCCTCCAGCTTAGAAAAAGAATCCTGCTTCTTAGCGGGATATATTGCTGCTTCTCAATAAAGATCATTTTCCCTACTTTCCCTTTGCAATGAAGTGTGGCCATGCAGATATAATGGCTGAAGCTCTAGTAACTCTTCTAGACCTTAAGGACAGGGGACCATAATCTAGGCATGTTAAAACTGAGAGGTATGATACTGATATTTTTATGTAGCTGCCAAATAAACTCTGATTGCTTAGTTCCTAAATTCTTTTATGTGAAGGAGAAACATATCTGCTTAAGCCACTGTTATTTTGGCTTTCTCATTACGGTTGACTATCTTGAACAATGTGGGGGTTAGGGGCACTGGCCTCTGCACTGTTGAAAATCCATATGTAACATTTGACTCCCCCCAGTTTTAACTAATAGACTTTTTGACTGGAAACTTTACTGATAACCGAAACAGTTGATTAAAACATATACTATATGTAGTATGTGTTATATACCATATTCTTCTAATAAACTAGAGAAAAATGTTAAGGAAATCATAAGGAAGAGAAAATACATTTACAACATTATCCTGTGTTTATTTTAAAAATCTGATCTGTGCAATTTAAACCAATGTTGTTTAAGGGTCAACTGTGTATGCAGTTAACACTGAGTACATTAGGTCATGTTCTTTTTAGACAGTCGTATTTAGGGTTTTTTGTCTGCAAAATATTTAAGGTACATTACTGAACAACATCATGGGCTATAGGAGGACAAAAATAAGTAGCTATCCCTAGCCTACAAAATTTTACATTTTAGTAGGAAAAACAGACATGTAGGGATGCTCTAGTATAACTATGAATGTAAAGGGATGGATGGGCAGTTAATTGCTAAGTGTACAATTTGCTAGTTTTTATTGGCATAAGAACAGACAGATAGATCAATGGAATAGAATTGAGAGTCCAGAAAGAAGCCCTTAAATTTATGGTCAATTAGTTTTGGCAAGAATGCCAAAGGGGGGAAGAATAATCTTTTCAACAGCTGGTACTGGGACTTGTTAAAAAATTTTTAAAAAAATAAATCACAAAAAACTGCATATTTATATGCAAAAGAATGAAGATGGACCCCTACTTCATATCATATACGAACATTAACCAAAACTGAATTGTAGACCTGAATTTTAGACCTAAAATAACAAAGTTCATAGAATAAAACATAGGAGTAAATATTCTTGACTTTGAATTAGTCAGTGGTTCCTTAGATATGTCACTAAAAGCAAAATCAACAAGAGAAAAAATAAATTGGACATTATTAAAATAGGAAACTTTTGTCCTTCAAAGGACACCATAAAGAAAGTCAAAAGATAACTCACAGAATAGAAGAAAATATTTGCAAATCATGAATCTTATAAGTGATTTGTATCCAGAATGTATAAATAACACTTGCAACTCAACAATGAAAAGGCTAATAACCTAATTTAAAAATGGCCACATGATTTGATTGGACATTTCTTCAAAAAAGATGTACACATGACCAAAAAACACATGAGAAGATGCTGAATATCATTAATCAATAGGGAAAAGCAAACCAAAAGCACAATGAGGTGCCATTTCATACCCATTAGGATAACTAACATGAAAAAAGACAATACCAAGTGTTGACAAAGATGTGAAGAAATAGAACCATAATGTATTGCTGGTGGGAATGTAAAAAAACGGCTCAGCTGCTTTGGAAAATAATTTGGTAGTTTCTCAATATATTAGAGTACTGTATGATCCAGCAGTTCCACTCCTAGGTATATGCCAAAGAAATGAAAGCATATCCAAAAGCTTGTAAACAAATGGTCACAGCAGCATTAATTAAAATAGTCAAAAAGTGGAAGTAAGCCAAATGCCTATCAACTTATGAATGGATAAATAAAGTGTTGCATATCCATCCAATGACATATTATTTGGCAGTGGAAATACTGAAGAACTGATACATTCTACAATACAGATGAGCCTTGAAAACGTTATGCTAATTTCTAGAAAGTGATCACAAAAAGCCAAATACTGTATGATTCCATTTATATAAAATATCCAGGAAAAGCAAATCCATCATGGCAGAAAGAAATTTCCAGGGGCTGTGATAAGAGAGAATGAACAGTAAGTTCTAATAGGCATGAGGTTTCTTTTTGGGGTGATGAAAATGTTCTAAAATTAGATAGTGGTGATAGTTGCCCAATTTCATGAATACACTAGAAAACCACTGAATTGTATACTCATGGTGTATAGATTATATCTCAAAGTTGTTGTTTTGTTTTGCTAGTTTCATAATTGTGGTTGAAACATATGCAGTATTCTTTTGGTTTGTGGCTATACTGAAATAAACAATGTCCCCAAATGAAACTGCATTTATCTCTAAGAATTGTGTATATAACCAGTATATGTAAAACAACTGTATTCTTAAAATTAAGAAGAATGAAATCAATAGATTAAAACTTAAGACTGTCATTATTTTTTTCTTTTTTGAAAGATTTTATTTCCTTTTTTAATTAACATACAATGTATTATTTGTTTCAGGGCTACAGGTCTGTAAATCATCAGTCCTACACAATTCACAGCACACAGCATAGCACATACCCTTCCCAATGTCCATAACCCAGCCACAGCATCCAACCCGCCTCTCCTCCTCTCCAAGAACCCTCAGTTTGTTTCCTGAGATTAAGAGTCTCCTATGGTTTTTCTCCCTCCCGGTCCCATCTTGTTTAATTTTTCCCTCCCTTCCCCCTACGAATTCCCACCCTGCCTCTCAAACTCCTCATATCAGAGAGATCATATAATATTTGTCTTTCTCTGATTATCATTATTATTAAACAGTGAAAGATACTGAAGGGCATTCAATCACTACTCCTATTGCTAATTATCATCACCTAATTAAGGCCCACACATTGAAGTAGTGATAATACTTTTTTTCTTTGAATAGCAAATGAAAATGGTATCCTTTAACATCAGTATATTTGAATGTTTAAAAAACATATTTAAGATAAATAACTGTACTAACAAATACTATAGAAATGTGGCAATGGTTCCAGAAATGATGGTTCTATAAGTCTTCTCTGTCACTCATTATTGGGAATTCCATATTCTACTAACTGCTCAAAACAAAAATCTATGCAATCATCTTTGTTTACTTTCTTTCTTTTGTGCTCCATATTCAATCTGTCAAGAAATCTTATTGGTTCTATCTTCAGAATTTATTGTCAATCCAGCACTTCTAACCACAGCTATCTCTACCACTCTAGCCTAAGCAATTATCAGCATTTGTTTTAAAATTTCGATCATTGTCCTAAATGGTACTCCTTCCTTCAGTTCTTGTTCCACTAAAAACCTCTCTTCACACAGGAGACAGAATGATCCTTCTAAAATATAAATCAAATTATATCATGCTTATCAGAATCTTCAAGTGACATCCCATCTCACCAAAAGTAAAAGCCAAAGTCAATAGTTGTTTTACAAGGTCCCCCTTATCAATAATATCCTCTCTCACTACTCTTCTCTCTTACTTACCTCCAGTCACACTGGCCTTCTTACTGCTCCTTGAACAAAACAGCATGTGACATCCTCATGGCCATTGCATTTGCTCTTCTGCCTAAAAGGTTATCTACCTCAATATCCGCTTGACTTATTCCCTTGCTGCCTTTAGTTCTTTGCTCAAATGTCTTTCTTTTCTGATCACCTTGTTAATATTGACCTCCCAGGAACTAGATATCTCCCTTCCCTGATTTTTCCCCCTCTTATTATCTCCTTTAATTACATTGCATAATTTTCTTATTCATTCTTTAAATGTCTGTGTCCTTCCACTTTAATATAAACTCTGTGAAGGCAGGGATGTCTATTGCTATCCCTAGGTGTTATAACAGTATCTGACACATAATTGTCATTCAATAAATATTTACAGTATGTCATTCTAAAGAATTAGGATGTTTCCTGAGTATGATGGAAAGCTATTGATAGATTTTATTTTTTTTTTTTTAGCTATTGATAGATTTTGTATTTACATTTTACAAAGATTCCTCTAGTAATATTATTGAAGAGAAATTGAAAGAGCCAAACACAGGAATGACTTCCTTTTCTCATGCCCAAATTTTACAGAAACACTCCATTTGGAACTGAACCTAGTTTAGGAACATAACTTATCATTTCCTTAAGAAAAGCCTTGATTAATTAAATAAAAGATAAAGTTGCATTTTATTTGCTAATTTGTGAACATGAGGTATAGCATCAGGTTTGTATGTAAATTTATCATGTATTGAGAGATTTAAAATGAAGCAATGCTATCATATGTGGAATCAGCTAGAGTGTTCAAAGTTTTGGTAGAAAAAGTTGGTGTGGGGGAGAAAGATGTGTGCAGTAATCCACCTGAAGTTTTGACACGAAACTATTTCATCATGAGTAAGCAAGGAAATTGTTCATTTTTTTCTTATTTTGGCCAAAAAATAGCCCTTAGTAGATGGCCATTTTGTAATGTTCTGTAGTTTCTGGATAGAAAAAGTGAACTGCTTCTCAAATAGTTAAGTGCCTGAATTCTAGGAGAGCAGAAGAATGTGCCCTTATAAAGAAAAATATCTTTACTGATTTCTACTATGTATGATCAAGTGTATGTTCTGATTTCCTTCAATGTTTATTTATAATCTGAAATGAAAAGTTGGTCCTTCCATGGAACTTTTCCAGCTTAACACTACTCTTCATAGTTAAATGACATGCTTTTATAAAGGTTTTTCTCTTTGTGATTAGGCCATATATTTTGAGAAAAATTGTGATATGTATTTATACTATGATAGATAAACTTTGTATTTCACAATTACCATAACCATTTAGTGTGACATGTAGTTTATTTCCTAAGAGTGTGCTTTCTGTTAATTTTACATATTGGTAATTTTTTGGCCAAAAAGAACTGAAAGAGCAGTTGTCTTAAATCGGATAGCTGAGTGAGAGACTATTTCTCCTGGTCCACTAAGCAGATAGCAATCAAAGGAAAACTTACTTTCCCCATTTGTGGTATTTCTTCTTGGGTTTATTTTTTCATACCTGTTAGTTCTTGGATTCATGTAGTTTACAACTGAAATAATTATTGCAAATATTTCTAATTTTGTAAAAATGGCAGGATGGTAAGAGTAGATTCATGGATAAAAGAAAATGTTTATTAAGAGAAGGTTGTTTTAACATGACCAAGAGATGTCTGTTTTCAAATTTCCCAAGTTACATGGACTGAAGTTTATGCTTTTAGTCACACATAAGAGTGATAAATGCAGAGAGAAAGGTCATTTTCTACTTACCCATTTCTGCTCAATAAAGTGTTTTGGTTGAAGTATTACTACCATTTAATCAAATAGAGGCAAACCAATCTTTTGTTATCTAGTTTTACCCATGAATATCTGCAGTTTTTGCAGAATTTTACAAATAAAATCACCATACTAAAATTTTTTTACATTCTTTCAAATATCCACCTTTAACTATTCCACTGGATTTCAGTATACTGGGCTTAAAATTCCTATCCAAGTCATAAATAAATCAATAACTAGAAACAATAGGTAAAACATGAAAGTTATTAAATTAAGTTAATAGGAATGGTTAACCTCCCTCTGTTTCCAAATTTACTATGCAATTCAAATAATTTGGTCTACATCTCCAGATACAGTAAGAAAGCATGGTGGTGTGGGGGGGAGGTTGGGGAATTGGCATCAGTGAGCTTGGTTTCCCTCTACTCACTTGTTCCCAATTGTTTCTATTCAGGTGTTCAGCCTCAGAGAGATCCACTTTCTGAGAAAAAGCAACTCTCTCTCCAATTTTAAGTCAGTATGAGATCTAAGATGGAAAAACAGAGATAAAACCCACAAACCCATGGCATACAATAGATATTTAGATATTTCATGAATGAGCAGTCATAGAAACAACCATTATATTTTAATTCTGTCACCAATATGTATGTGACTCAAAAATCTTGTGTAACTAGGGATATTATTTCAATGGGCAAACTTTATTTAAAAAAATTGGAAAAACTTTTCACATTTTATGGTTGACCACAATAAAGATATAGCTCAACCAATATGAACCCAATTTCTAAGAATACAAATGCTTTCAGCTTTTAACTTTTTTCCTCACAAGTTTATTTTTTTAAGAGTATTTATTTATTTAAGAGCACATGTGGGAGGAGGAACAGAGGGAAAGAGAGTGAGGGAGAGAATCCCAAGCAGATTCCCCACTCAGTGTGGAACCTAACAGGGGGCTCAGTTCCACAACCCAAGAGATCATGACCTAGCTGAAATCATGAGTTGGACTCTTAACCAACTGAGTCACCCAGGTGCCCCGTCCCACAACTTTATTGAAGTATAACTGATATACCAAAGAAATGCACATACATATTTACTATATATAATTTTATGAGTTTTGACATAGGCATACCCATGAAGCCATCACCACTATTAAAGTAATAAGCGTATCTATCTTGTACTCTCCCTGCTTTTTGTAGTAGTAACACTTAACATAAGATAAACCCTGTTAACTATTTTTTTAGTATACAATATAATATTATTAACAATAGGCACTATATTTTATAGCAGATCTCTAGAACCTGTTCATCTTGCACATACAAAATGCTGTACTGAAATCTGGAAGTATAATTGCTTCAGCTTTGTTTTTCTTTCTCAAGATTGTCTTGGCTATTTGGGGACCTCCATGGTTCTAAATATGTTTTAGGATTTTTTTTTCTATTTCTTTAAAGAATTGGGATTTTGATCTTGACTCTATAGATTTCTTTGAGTAGTATGGCTATTAAACAATATTGTCTTCCAACTTGTGAACATGGGTTATCTTACCAATGTTTTGTGTCTTCTTTTACCATTGTTTTGTAGTTTTCAGTGTATAAGTCTTTCACTTCTTTGGTTAAGTTTATTCTTAAGTATTTTATTCTTTTTGATATAATTGTAAATGTGATTATTTTCTTAATTTCTTTTTCAGATAGTTCACTGATAGTTATATAAAATACATCTGATTTTTGTATATTAATTTTGTATCCTTTAACTTTACTGAATTTGTTTATTAGTTTTAATAGGTGTGTGTGGTGTGTGTGTGTGTGTGTGTGTAGTCTGTAGGGTTTTCTACATATAAGATCATGTCATCTATAAGACAGACAGTGTATCTTCTTTTCTCAGTCAGATGGCTTTTATTTCTTTTTCTTGCCTAATTGCTATGGTTAGGACTTTTAGTACTGTGTTGAATAGGTGTGGGAACAATGGATATCCTTGTCTTGTTAGTGATCTTAAAGGAAATACTTACAATTTCTCATTATTGCATATGATGTTATTATAGCTTGTCATATAATCTTTATTATGTTGAAATTCCTGCATATCTTTAAGCTTTCTGTCCCTTTTCCTCTCTCTCCTTTATGGGCATATTGGTACACTTGATGATGTCCCATGATTCCTTCAGGCTTTCTTTGTTCTTTCTCATTTTTTTTAAGTGACTTGGCTTCAGGTTCATGGATTCTTTCTTCTGCTTGGTCAAGTTGGATGTTGAAGCTCTCTACTGAATTTTTCTATTCAATTATTAAATTCTTGATGTTCAGAATTTCTGTTTAGTTCTTTTATGTAGTTTCTATGACTGTTGATATTTTCATATTGTTCATATATTGTTTTCCTGTTTTTGTTTAGTTATCTGTATTCTTTTGTGACTCACTGACCTTATTTAAGATGATTATTTTGAATTCTTTATCAGGAAATACATAGATCTCCATTTCTTTAGGGTTGGTTAATAATGATTTATTTTGTTCTTTTGGTTGTGTCATATTTCCCTGAATCTTTACATTCCTTGTATTTTTGCACCGGTGTCTTTACATTTGAAGAAACAGCCACATCTCCCAGTCTTTATGGATTGGCTTCAGTAAGGAAAGATTGGCATTAATCATTCTAGCTAGTTTCTGGGAGTTTTCTAAACCTTGTCTGTGGATGTTTACACTCCACCCATTTTGCTACTTGTTGGAAGAAAAGTCTTTGGTGTTTTGTTTCATTTCATTTGTTTTGGTATTTGGTTTTTTTGTTATTGTTGTTTCTTGGTTTTTGTTTGTTTTTTTGGTTTGTCTGTTTTCAGCATTCAAGGATCAAAATTATTGGACTCTCAAAAAACTTAGAATATAGGTTATAGACAGAAAAGTCCTCTCTTGGAAAAGAACTATATTTTGTTCCTTCTCTGCTATCAGATGAGCCACCTTTAGTTTCATTTTCTCTCTTATAGGGTTTTACTAAGGCAGCAAGAAGGAGCTGATGTATTCCAATATTTTTATTTTCCTATCATTTCCTCAAATACTATAGCCTTAATAGGCATAGATCTGTCCCCCAAGATAAAACAGTTTTACTCTTTCTCAAACAAGTTTCTAGAACCTTTTTGACCAGGAATAATAATGGAGTGCCCATTGTTATTGGTCCCACTTTTCTCCACTCAACAAATTGCACATCACATTTTAGGGTCTGAAACTTAGAGCACTTCAGTTTCAGGTACCAAATTCCATGTTAGATAGAATACCGTCAGCCATAAGTTACAGAAGCCCTGCTTCAGATTGGCCTGAACACCAAAGATATTTATTTCACCTGTTAGGAAGTCTAAAAGTAGGCTTGATTTCAGAGCTAATTGATTTAGCAGCTTAGAGATGTCATTAAGCACCCCAATTCTCTGCTGCCACGGAGTTGGATTTCTGTCAAAACTGGTTACTCTCATGATCATAATATGGTTGCCAACAATAGCTAGAATAATATACTTCCTTGATTATTTCTAGCAGGAGACTGAAACTAGACCTTTTCCCAGGAACTCCAGTAGGTCCTTGATCCATATTGGCTTAGTTCTACTCATCCCCCAATTAACAGTTCCAAGGGACATAGTCTTATCATGATTGGCTTATACAAATACCCTGAAATAAAATGGATGCTGGAACATTAGTTCCAGTATCCTCTACAGCCAGGCCTTTGCCAGTGTATTCGTATGCAAATGAAAGTCCTAACTTTCTAATATCGTTTCTCTAGCCAATTTTCTCCCTGTGCTCTCTTATACTGAAAGTCTTAAAGACTCTGTTACATGCATGAGTAGATACTGGCAGAAAAGTTATTTGAAAAAGCTATGCGTCTGTCATTTTAGTTTTGGCTTAAGTCATTGCAACCAATACTTTATTTATTTTTATTATTTATTTATTTATTATTTCTTTTTAAAGATTTTATTTATCTATTTGACAGAGTGAGAGAGAGAGATCACAAGTAGGCAGAGAGGCAGGCGGGGGGGAGGGGGGAAGTGGGCTCCCTGCTGAGCAAAGAGCCCGATGCGGGGCTTGATTCCAGGACCCTGAGATCAGGACTTGAGTTGAAGGCAGAGGCTTAACCTACTGAGCCACCCATGTGCCCCATATTTTTATTATCTATTTTGATTCCAGTATAGTTTATATATAATTCTATACTTGACTCAATCATGATAAATGTACTCTTAAATCCCTTCACCTACTTCACCCATCCACCCTACCCACCTTCCCTCTAGTAACACTCAATTTGTTCTTTATAGTTAAGAGTTTGTTTTTTGGTTTGTCTTTTTTTATTTATTCATTTGTTTCTTAAATTCCACATTTAAGTGAAATCATGTGGTATTTCTCTTTCTCTGACTAACTTATTTCACTTAGCATTATACTCTCAGTCTACCCATGTTGTTGCAAATGACAAGATTTCATTCTTTTTATGGCTGAGTAATATTCCATTGGGTATATACACATCACACCTTTTTCACCAATCATTTATCAGTGGACATGGGTTACTTCCATGATTTGGCTATTATAAATAATGCTGCAATAAACATAGGGTATGTATCTTTACAAATTAGTGTTTTCATATTGTTTGGCCAAATACCCAGTAGTGGGATTACTGGATCATATGGTAATTCTATTTTTTAAAATTTTTAAAAGATTTTGTTTATTTCAGAGATAGAAAGAGGGAGCACAAGCAAGGAGAAAGGTAAAGAGAGTGGGAGAACAAACTCCGCACTGAGCAGGGAGCCTGACGTGGGGCTTAATTCCAGGACCCCAGGACATGACCTGAGCCGAAGGGAGACACTTAGCTGACTAAGCCACCCAGGCACTCCTGGTAATTCTATTTTTAGTTTTTGAGGAACCTCCGTGCTGTTTTCCACAATGGCTGCCCCAGTTTGCATGCCCACCAACAGTGCATGAGAATTCCTTTTTCTCCACATACTCACTAAAACCTGGTGTTTCTTATATTGTTGATTTTAGCCATTCAAACATGTATGAGGTGATAACTCATTGTAGTTTTGATTTGCATTTCCCTAATGACGAATGATGTTAAGCATCTTTTCATGTCTATTGGCCATCCATATATCTTCTTTGTTCATGTCTTCTGCCCATTTTGATTTGGATCATTTGGAGGTTTTTTGGTGTTAAGTAATATATAAGTTCTTTATATATTTTTGGATGCTAACCCCTTATTAGATATATCATTTACAAATATCTTCTCCTATTCAGTAGGTTGTGTTTTAGTTTTGTTAGTTGTTTCCATTGCTGTGCAGAAGCCCTTTATTTTAATGCAGTCCCAATAACTTATTTTGTTTTTATTTCCCTTGCCTCAGGAGACATATCTAGAAAGATGTTTTTATAGCTGATGTCAGAGAAATTACAGCCTGTGCTCTCTTCTAGGATCTTTATGGTTTCAGGCCTCATATTTAGGTCCTTAATCCATTTTGAGTATGTTTTTGTTCATGGTGCAAGAAAGTGGCCCAGTTTCATTCTTTTGCTTGTAGCTATCCAGTTTTGCCAACATCATTTTTGAAGATGTTTTCCCCATTGTATATTCTTGCCTCTCTTGTTGAAGGTTAATTGAGCATATAATCGTGGGTTTATTTCTGGGTTCTCTATCTATTGCATTGATTTATGCATCTGTTTTTGTGCCAGTACCATATTGTTTTGATTGCTATAGATTTGTAGTATTTCTTGAAATCTGTAATTGTGGTACCTCCAGGTTTGTTTGTTTGTTTGTTTTCTTTTTCAAGATTGCTTTGTCTAGGGGCACCTGGGTGGCTTAGCCAGTTAAGTATCTGACTCTTCATTTTGACATAGATCATGATCTCAGGGTCCTGGGATGGAGCCCTGCATCAGACTCTGTGCTCAGTGAGAAGTCTGCTTGAAGATTCTCTCTCTCCTCTCTCCCTCTGCCCCTCTCCCTGCTTGCACTTTCTCTCTCTCTCTCTCTCAAATAAATAAATCTTTTTAAAAAGATTGCTTTGGCTATTCAGGGTCTTTTGGGGTTCCATACAAATTTTAGGAGTGTTTATTCTAGTTCTGTGAAAAATGTTGGTACTTTGATAGGAATTGAATTAAATCTATAGATTACTTCAGGTAGTATGGACATTTTAACAACATTTATTCTTCTAATCTATGAACATAGAATATCTTTCCATTTACTTATGTTGTTTTAATTTCTTTCATCAGTATTTTATAGTTTTCAGAGTACAGTTCTTTCACTTCCTTCATTAAGTGTATTCTGAGGTGTTTGCTTATTTTTGATGTGATTATACCTGAGATTTTTAAAAAGATTTTGTTTCTTTATCTGACAGAGAGAAAGAGAGCACGAGTAGGGGGAGCAGGAGGGGGAGAAGCAGGCTCCCTACTGAGGAGGGAGCCCAATGCAGGGCTCCATCCTAGGACCCCAGAATCATGACCTGAGCTGAAGGCAGGCACTTAACTACTGAGCCACCCAGGCCCTGGGTTTGTTTGCCTAATTTCTCTTTCTGCTACCTCATTATTAGTGTGTAGAAATGCCATGGATTTCTGTATATCGATTTTGTATTCTGCGATCTTACTGAATTCATTTATCTAGTTCTAGTTCAGTTTTCTGGTGGAGTCTTTAGGGTTTCCTAAATATAGTATCATGTCATTTACAAATAGTGAAAGTTTTACTTCTTCCCTCCCGATTGGGTTGCCTTTTATTTCTTTTTGTTATCTGATTGCTGTGGCTAGGACTTCTAGTATTGTGTTGCATAACAGTGGTGAAGGTGGATATCCCTGTCTTTTTCCTGACTATAGAGGGAAAGCTCTCAGTTGTTCCCCACTTAGGGTGATGTTAACTGTTGGTTTTTCAATATATGACTTTATTCTGCTGAGTTATGCTACCTCCAAATCTGTTCTGTTGAGGGCTTTTATCATGAATGGATGTTATGTTTTGTCAGATGCTTTTTATGCAACTATGGAAATGATCACATGGTGTTTATCCTTTCTCTTGTCAGTAACCAACACTTTAATAGTTCAGTAAAGCAGATGGACTCCTTATATCATTCAGGGAATCTTTAAGGTTGAAAGTAACCCCAAAAGAATGGCTTAAACAAATCACTTTGTGTCACATAAGAAAGCTGAACATATGTATTTGCTTGTACTTGCTCAGTAGCTTGACAATGTCAAGGTTATTGTCCATGATTTTCAGCCTTTTTTATATATGTCTGTCACCTCGTGGTTACAAAATTGCTGCTGTAATTTCAGATATCAAGTTTCATTTAAAGCAGGAAGAAGGGGGAAAGGTGGCCCTACTTACCTATAATTAGCAGAATTAATGAATGACCCATGGCCTCCCCTGGATGGTAGTGACTAGGAAAAAGGTGACTAAGAAAAAGAGGTCTACATAGAACAAAAATAATGTCTTCTGCACACTACTAACTGGATAATGTATGTAAGCATATGTAATTCAGTGTAGAATAATTTGCTTTCTTTTTTTATTTAAATTCAATTAGCCAACATATAATACATCATTCATTTTTGATGTAATGTTCAATGATTCATTAGTTGCATATAACATCCAGTGCTTACCAATTCTTCCAGAAAATGGAAATGAGTTATAGGTGATGATAGGCATAAGGATCTAGATATGTCCAATCTAGCTACCCTATTCTATATGACTGCTTCAGACTGTCTACTTATGGCAGCTCTCCTGGACATGGGAGACATGCTGTCCATGACCCCCTGTTACCTTTTGGTTTGCAGCCCAAACTTCTGGGTTCCTGTCCAAAAGAGCCCAACTGGTTTGGTGAATTGAATCACAATTGAGGCTGGAGGAAGCTGTGGTTGACCTGCTTTTTACTATCCCACAAATAGCCTGATGATATATTCTCAAAACTCTTTCACAGTGTCCATGTGAGGAATAAGGGATTCCTGAAGTCTATCTTTCTTAGCTCTGTCCCCAAAAGAGGCCTTTGTTATTTTGGATTGGCAAGCTCTGACAGAATATGGAGAAATCGTTCCCTCCTTACCTAAGCCTCTATAGTTGTCCTCTTCCTTGTTTCAACTCTTATCTCCCCTCTTTATCTCTCATAACTCATTAGACAATGGGTGTGAAGCATCCACAGTAGAGGGAGAAAGTATTATAGCAAAAGTGACTTCATTTTGTCCTTCATTAAGTCCTGCTTTGTTCCCACAGCGTCTAGGAGCTGGATGCAGAAGAGGACAAGACTGGAGGACCTAATTCCCACACCTCCACCATTCTCTGGTTCATCCTAATCTGAACAGAGAGAAGACTGAAGCCCTTCTGATGACCCCATAGAATCCCAGACCTCTTGGAATGAAGGCAGCAAGTAGGAGGTAATTGTCTTCTGTTGCCTCCAGTTCCAATTCTCTTCTCTGTTAGAGCAGCACTGCTCTCCTCTATATGGACTTCCCTTCTGAGCCTGCTACTTAAATCCTATCAAGGAATTCATCCCTCCCACACTAGTGGTTCTGTTCTAAGGCAAATAAAAATTAAAAAAAAAGTTATTTTAGATTTCTGAGTCTAGGGATCTGGCTAATGGTTTTTCACAATTGGTGTTTGAAGGAATATGGTATGTATTTTCATTTTTTAATGGAAACTGGTCATTTAAACATAGAAGTGATATACATGTAGAACATCAACACCAAAGATCCAAGCACAACTCATGAACAGATGTGGCTTACAAGGCAATGAAGATTAGGTAGTAGGACTTGTTCAGATCTAAAGAAACTAAGTGGTGACAGCATTTTACATGTACCCAGGACTCCCTATGCTCTTCTTTTCCAAACACTTCAGATTTTGGCAAAGGGACTTAACTTTATTTTAGGCACTGATTGTTTGGAAGGACAAATTTTTTGTAAGGTTTTGGGTTTTGTTTTTTATTCATCCCAGTGCTGCGCATATTATTGTTTGCTGTACTCAGAAGGAGCCCTGTGTTGGTTTTCTGATAGTCTCTCAGTGCTCTCTGTTGTTGGGGTGATACAGAGTATCCTTGGCTCTAAAACACATCCCTGATTCCCTGAATAGGTTATTGGCTGCTCAGGAATGATTCTTAAAAGGGCTATAAAGGGGAAAGGGAAGGAAATCCTGGGCTTCAGGTAAAAGGAAGTCACTAAAATGTTGTGTTTTTTTTTTAAGATTTTATTTATTTATTTGACAGAGAGAGAGAGATCACAAGTAGGCAGAGAAGCAGGCAGAGAGAGGGGGGGAAGCTGGTTCCCTGCTGAGCAGAGAGCCCGATGTGGGGCTCGATCCCCAGGACCTTGGGATCATGACCGGAGTTGAAGGCAGAGGCTTTAACCCACTGAGCCACCCAGGTGCCCCACTAAAATGTTTTAAGTAGAGAAATTAATAGCTTTTTCTAGCTCGAGTACAAAATATAAGTTTTAAGGGAGCAGAACTAGCAGTATATTAACTGGTTAGGAAGCTACTAAAATAGTCACACAAGAGACAGTGAGGGCAGTAGTAGTACTGATGGAAAACAGTATACAGATTTGAGGAATGTTTGGAAGAAAAACTGATAATTGAATTAATATATAGAGTGAGTGTCAGGAATGAGTTCAGAATGACTCCTAGGTTTCTGGCATTGGCAACCTATGAATGTTATCCCTTTAACTGGAGTTTAAGGACTTGGGACTGAAGACTGGTTTGCAAGGAAGAAGTGAAAGGTACTCATTTCAGTTTTGGACATTGTGAGTTTCAAGTACTCCAAGTATGCATTTGAATATATGCATCCAAGTTCAAATGTCATTTCTTCAAGAAAAGCTGCTCTGACCAGTTACAGCTCCATCTCATAACATCTTATATTTTTCTGTTGTGTTAATCAGTTTAAGGTAAGTAACTAATTGTGCAGTTAACTGTTTAACGTAATCTTCAGGAGGACATGTTCTATTTCCTGGACTAGACGAGACCCCTTGCCATAGTAGACACTCGGTAAATATCTAATGAGTGAATACTAGATGTTTCTCAATCACACAACTTACATATATAGAGCTGGAGGTTCTGAGAAATGAAGTACCTTATATATGGTCACAAATTAAGGGAGTGTAGGGGTGCCAGATTTAGCAAATAAAAATACAGGATGCAGTCAAAATTGCATTTCAGATAAACAGCAAATACTTCTTTAGCATAAATATGCCCCCAAGATTGCATGCAATAGACAACATATAGCCCTAAGTGTGTGGCATTTGATTCATAACTATGTGATTCTACAGTCTGACTCTTTCTGTTCTCCAACTAAGAGAGAATACCACTCCTACACTGAAAAACCTTGGTAGGAATTATACCAGCATCAGTTCTCTTCCCCTGTTAATAAAAGTTGTTGTTTTGTTTCACTTTATGTTGTTTTTAAATTCTTGCTTTGATGGAAAGTAAGTTAGTTTATCCTGGGTGCAGACCAGCAATTAATGGATTCCAAACATTTGTTAAAGTCTTTCTGGAAGGCCAATTATAAAGGTAAATTAAAATTACTTGGACTTTCTGAAAGATCAGATGCAGGGAAATGTGGTTAAAAGACTCTCCCTGTGTAGAAGCACTCCCCACCCACTTCTGTGGTATTTTGAGCCACTCAAGAGTTGCGGCCCCTATCAGATGACAATGTACGTCAAAGACAATGCTTTATAGTTTATGCGTTTCCTCATAGATGTTCTGAATAGCTCTGGAAACAAGATAACAATGTGGTTCTAGCAATTTTCCTGAGCGATCTTCAGGGCTGTCCTGTGTGGTTAATTTGATCTGTGGAGCTGCTGTGTTATGGGTAATTTTGAAACATGGGGTTTGCTTATCTCTTTCTTCTCTAGGTGACAATATTTAGACACTGGTTCAAGGGGCAGAGGACCTAGAAAGGCTCTTGCACAAGCTCTCTCTCCCTCTCTTTTTGTCTGTCTATATGTATATGGAGAGACACATATAAATTCTATCCTAGAACATTAATGGTTATTATCTTCTGAATAGTGTGATTTTGAAATAATTTTTACTTTTCCTTATGTCTATGTTTTTTTGAATTTTTGACATAAGCAGTATTACTTTTGTAATAACAATAACAATAAAGACCGTTCTCTTTGTGAGAGAAAAACATTCTCAGCTTTCCATTTATCAGCTATGGGTTATCCTCATATCTGATACTTTTTTGTTTCTTTCTCTTCACTTAGAAAAGAATGATAAAAAAAAATTAAAGAAAAAGGAAAGAATCTTCTAAAAGATTATTTAATAAAAAGCAAAAAAATCAAAATAGCTTTTTAAAAAGGAAAATATAAGATTGGTCATAATCATCACAGAGAGACAGTTACCTTTGATTTAAATTATAATTAATGAGAACGTGTAAGTTCTGAGTCTGATGTACAGGCTCTTTTCAAAAGAAATTTGAAAGCAAGTATTTCTAAAGTTTGATGTTTCTTAGTAGTAAAAAATTTCAGGGCAGAGAGCACCTGTTAGAACACCGAGCTTCAGGCATAAATACATATTACCACTGACATGACAAAGCAATTGTCACGACTCAGTTCATAACAGCTGATTCTTACCCAATGACATAGGCCCATTTTCTTTTTTTTTTTTAAGATTTTATTTATTTGACAGAGATCACAAGTGGACAGAGAGGCAAGCAGAGAGAGAGAGAGAGGAGGAAGCAGGCTCCCTGCCGAGCAGAGAGCCCGATGTGGGACTCGATCCCAGGACCCTGAGATCATGACCTGAGCTGAAGGCAGAGGCTTAACACACTGAGCCACCCAGGTGCCCCTACGCCCATTTTCTAAGTTGGTTTCTTCTCTCTGTGACCCTCAGGCAACTGCTACCATTTATAAGGATTCCTATCAAATAGTTTTATGAAACACATTTATCTATAGAAAACAAATAGAATGCAGAAGACCTGTGGGGTTACATGGAACAAATGTTGAAACTTAACTATATTTTAGGCTTTGTGTCCCCAGTCCTAGCTCTGGGGTATAAGCAGGGTCACAGTAACAGTCACAAAACAGTATTTCTCTTGCTTTGCTTCTACCTGCTTTGCAGATACTCCCAGCTAATTCTGAAAAGACCGGTGGGAGGTCTCTTGTGTTTGCTAACTTAGTCTCTGCTCCTACTTGGCATTTTCCATTCCTGCTCTCTTCTCCAGCCCACTGTGGTGATACTCTGGAGCTGCCAATATTGTCAGGGCCCTGTTGGCTTCTGACAATATTCCCTTCTCTCCTGATTTTCCTCTGGAAAACACTGCATTGGGTTTCTTAAGGTCTATAAAGGTTAGTGAAATAACTCTTTTAGTTTTTATTCATACTTTATTGTAGCCCCTTCCCCCCTAGACACTTGAAGTAAGTCCATGGGAGTTGGACTGAAAGACAATCTGAGTAGTAAAGACCTGGTCTACTCCCTTCCTTGACTTCCTTCCCCACTGCCCACCTTGATCCTTTGTTCTTGAACCAAACTTGAGATTTGGACACTTGTGTTTGTTCGAATAAATTCTTTCTTTCCCAGAAGGTTCTTCAGTCCTTTAGGTAAATAAGCCCATTTTGGGCCACCATGCTGGCATTCTAAATATACTCAGACATCTCTGGATTCTAAGATGAATGTGGCATAAGTTATCAACCCAATCTATTTTTTGTGAATTTAGATTTGGGTTTCCAGATCTAACAAAGTGCTGTGGGATAGAAATGTAAGAACTTCAGCCAGCACTTGAAGTTGCCAGGATTTATAGGCAAGCACAGTGGGTCTTCTTTTTCCAGAGTCATTTGCATGATCCCACATAGTTCTACAAATAAAAGGCACACAGATACCTATTGCCCCAGGAGAAGGGTGAAACAGAATCTTAATATAACCTGACCATAAGACCTCTCTTAAGACCCCTTGATGTGCATGACTAGTTGCTGTATGAGGTAGACAGATTTGCATAGATGCTAAGCAACTTCCTGGGAGAAAAAGGGAGTGAAAAGCCTCTTAAAGTTCAGTTCACTAGAATCCTTCTGATGAATTGGTATGGTTCTAATTGAGATTTTCCTGCAGTTTGAAAGGATAATAGGTCCCCGAAGAAAGCATACCATGCAGGATGAGGAGCCTGGTCTGATGCGCAGGGGAAGATCTGAGGCTGGAAGGCCTCCCCAGGAAGTCCCGCTGGTCTAGAACTCAGTCTTTAGAACAAAGATTGTGAACATATGGATTGGCTTGTTCTCTCCTTAAAGCCCAATGTGGCAGTACTTCAGCCTGGGCATGATCTGGGGAAGCAAGAACGTCGGTTCACCAGGAGACAGTGCCCATTGACCTGTGTGAGATCCACAGCAGCAAGCAATGCAAGAGTCTCTTCTACCTGGTACTTAGAATCAAACTTGACTTTTCTGAACTGAGTAGGCACTTGACTTTCTTGGCAATTGATGTGGGTTGGGGGTTGAAGAAGTAGGAAGGGCTTAAGATTGAGATATTGGACTTGTTGATGACTTGCAGGTGATGCTAAAATAATTAATGGCTAAAATTAGAACATTATGACTGCTGTTGTGCCTCTAAACTAATAAAGCCAGTCATGAGTCATACAAACAAAAACAAAGCCACCTTTCACGAGTTTTAATAACAGAGACAAAGGGCTCACTCATTTTAAAATTTTTATTAGTTTTAAAATTATTGTCCACTGTAACTCAGGGCTCAAATGAGGTTGCAGATTACACTTTTAACTTTACTTCTTAAAATATTAAATTACTTCTGGGTTTTAAAAATAGAAGTTAATATGATTATTGGCCATACCCTTGTCTCTTTAATAAGGTAGACCTATCCACACAGATCTTTGGGATTAATCCTGATTATCTCCTCTTTGGTTATTTCCACTCACCAGTTTTTGCCCTGTGACTCCTGGCTCTTTGATTTGAGTCCATCTCCAGACCGCAGCCCTCCCTGTCTGCCTGACCCTCCTAGACCGATTCCCGGTTCTGGGACAGATATTTTTTAGGGGGGCAGAGATATTCTCTTTCTGCCTTTAGCAAATACCAACCTTTCTTCTGCCCTCAGTTCCTACTCCTCAGCTGCCTCCTCCTTAGGGGAGGAAGATAAGCAGGAGCACCAGGAAACAAGGCCAGAGTTCACTCCAGCACCACATGTCTGTACTGCAGGTTAGTCTTTCTCAGCTGTTTCACATTCTGCTGCTTCACCTGCAAACCCTAGGGAGAAAGCTAGGTGTTTCCACTGTGCTTTTTGAATTATGGAACAAACATGATTTTTTGTGTAATAATTTTGAGATACACATTAAAAAAGTTTCCTTCAAATCAAATGTGAATTTTTGCCTTGGAGTACTCATAAGTGCATTCATAGCTCTCAGTTTTTGACAGGATCATGATGACATGGAGTTTTATGAAAGTTAAACCCTTGAAAAAAATGGAAATTTTTAACAAGTTGCAAAGCATTATATCAAACCTTGGTATGTATTTCCCCTTCTGAAGAGGGAAAGATGGAGGTTGATTAGAGTTGATATAATGGAAAGAAATGCAGAAATCCTGGCATTAATGTTACCTTAAAAATCTGGAGTTTTTATTCACATCAACTTGATAATATAAGCAAAAGTAATGGAGAAATTTGCCCAAAACTTGGTCTTCCCACCTTTATTCAAATTACCATCTTTATTACTTTCCATATCTTAACAAGGGAAAAACTGAAAGTAAGGGAGGTGTGTGCACCACAGTGACTGCAGTCATACCTTCCACCACTGAAAATGAGAATGAGCAAGCAATTTGTTTTTCCACATTCAGAACTTTATTTTTTTTAAAGCACAATTTTCAATGGCATGAAGATTAAAAGCAATCAACAAAGGCAAGAAAATTCACTGCGGAGGAAATGAAATTCCTTCTTAAATCATAAACCCAAGAAAACATAGCCTAATGGTTTGATCATATCAGGAATCCCCTGCCCATACTCAAAAACAGTCTTTTTTCCCCTGTAACACACCTTTTTAGTCATGCACAATGGTGTGTCTCATACACACAATCATGAATAGATTTTTTAAATCAAAGTCCTAAGAGGCTTGTTAAGTTAGGACTGCCTGTATATTTCTTTGAGAGTCATTGACAAGAATGATCAAACTACAAAAACTTTCTAAGATTTCAAACCTGAAGAGATCATGTTTAATTGCGGGGAGGACGAGTAGTAAGTAAAGACAGGTCTAGTTTTTATCTTTAGCAAAATCAAGATGAGAAAACCGAAAGGAAGATTGGGTTGGGGTTTATGCAAACACAGTTTCTTCCTCTCTACCCCCTTCCCTGCCCTTCCTGCAGAGAAATTTACCTCTCCATTTCTCTATTCTATCCCTTCATTCCCAGACCACTGCTAGTCAGTCCAGGGAGATTCTAGCATTTTATATACGTTTTAGATTGAATAAACAAGGTCAACATTTCTCAGAGTCAACTTGTAAAAGCAGAGTCTCCAAAATAAAAAATATAGTAAGACTCACTATTCATTCAAACTGACAAGAACAGAAATAATTTGGAACTATGTGGCCATAACTATCAAGAAATATTTATTAGGAACCCATTTATATCTAAAGCTGTATTAAGTCAAATGTACAGTCCTCACCCTAAGAGACACAGGAGATAACAATAATAATGATAACCACTTAGCAAGTAATTACCATATGCCAGGCATTTATATTCTCATTCAATCCTTACAGCCACTCTAATAATTATACACTATTGTGGCTATTTTATGGAGAAGGAGCTGAAGTTAAGAACCATTAAACAATTTGCCCAACTTGCCCAATTTGCACGTGCGTGCGCACGCGCGCACACACACACACACACACAGTCCTTTGTCTCCAAGAACATACTACTAAATTGTACTCTCCTTGAGCCTAAGTGAAAACTGAGCACATAAGACTGGAAATAGCCTCTTCCCACTAGTTTGCTTGATTGTAAATATATAAATGCATGGGGTCCTTGGATGGAGGGGGAAATAGAGAAAATTATAAAATCTCTTATTTAGATGGCCCATGATATTAGATTCCTGGAATGACTCCCTAGAGTGAAGTAAGGAGGAAGCAGATACTAAAGGAACCGTAAAATACCTATATAGTTTTTTTTCCCCCAGATGCATGAAGTTGGCAAAAAATATATACTCTAGTTAAAAATTCAAAAAACACTGGGCACCTGGGTGGCTCAATTGGTTAAGCGACTGCCCTTGGCTCAGGTCATGATACTGGGATCCTGGGATTAAGTCCCACATCAGATTCCCAGCTCCATGGGGAGTCTGCTCTCTGTCTGACCTCGCTCTCATGCTCTCTTTCACTCTGTCTCTCTCTCTCTCTCAAATAAGTAAAATTTTTTAGAAAAGTTTATCAAAAAACACAGAAATGTATCAAAGAATCCCACCAGAGAAGATTGCTGGTAATGGTTTGTATATATTTTTCTGGATTTTTCCCACATATAAATATATAATTATTTTAATCTTTTTTTTTAAAGATGTTATTTATTTATTTGACAGAGAGAGATCACAAGTAGACGGAGAGGCAGGCAGAGAGAGAGAGGGAAGCAGGCTTCCTGCCGAGCAGAGAGCCCGCTGTGGGACTCCATCCCAGGACCCCGAGATCACGACCTGAGCCGAAGGCAGCGGCTTAACCCACTGAGCCACCCAGGCACCCCTATAATTATTTTAAAATAAGATCATCTAGGGGCATTTGGGTGGCTCAGTGCATTAAGCTGCTGCTTTGGCTCAGGTCATGTTCTCAGGGTCCTGGGATCAAGCCCCATATCAGGCTCCCTACTCAGCGGGGAGCCTGCTTCCCCCTCTGTCTCTGCCTGCCTCTCTGCCTACTTGTGCTCTCTCTCTCTCTCTCTCTGTAAAGTAAATAAAAAAAAATCTTTAAAAAAATAAAATAAGATCATCTAATAGTATGCTACATATTTTTTTCATATCTTCATTTTTTTCCCTGGGAGTTCTCAGTATTACATTGTATGATTATACCATAATTAATTATCTAATATATCTGTTGATTTAAACATTTAAATTTGTTTTAAATTTTTCATTATTACAAATATTCTACAATAAATATTTTTATGTAGACGTCTTTTCATTGTGTTTAAAATAAATCTCTGGAAGTGAAACTGTCAGGTCAAAGGAAAGGCATCTTTTAAACTTTTAAGGACTGTTGTCAAATATCCTCTGCAAGATGGTACTATTTTATATTTCTACCGTCAGTGTAGAATAGTCCCTATTTCCTCATACTTTTGCCAGTACTGGATATTATTCATCTCTTTAACATTTGCCAGTGTGATGACTGAAAATTATTATTTTATTAGTTTTTATTTAACTGTCTTTCATTGTTAAATTACTAAGCATCTTTTCATATGTCTATTTGGCCACTTGTATTTTTCTTCTGTGAATTCCTAGTTCTTTTTTCTTATTGGAAATTTAATAACTTTCTTATTAATTTTGATCAATTTCTTATATATTAGGGATAGTTTAGCATTTGTCTGCGTACATGTTATAAATTTAGTTTCCTATTTTGTCTTTTGATTTTCTTGCTTTCTCCTTCTCCTCCTGCTCTTCCTCCTTTTCTTCCTCCTTTCTCTCTCTCCTCTCTCTATATATATCTCTTTCTCTCCCTATTAGAGGCTTTTAATTTTTTGTGTCAGAAAGTTTTTATGACCTTTGGACTTCATGTATTTATTAGAAAATCTTTTTATAGTCCCAAGAGTATATAAATAGTAATTCATATTTTCTTCTAGTACTTTTTTTTTTCACAAAGATTTGATCTAAGTTGAATTCATTCAAATTTAGCTAGGAATCTAGGTTTTCATGTAAAATTGTCTGTTTAAAAAATTTTTTTATTGTGTAAGCCAAATAAAACAATGTTGGTGGCCAGATCTGGCCATAGACAAAGAGTTTGTGACTTCTCATTACAAAGATTCCACATAAGAAAATAAAACCAGACTGTTTTCATTACATTGCTGATGGATTAAAGGAGTATATATAGTCTGTAATTAAATTCAGGAAAACCTGTATAACTAGCAGTTTGAAGGTAACGACATTCAAGCTCCATCTCCTGAGGAAAATTACTTAACCTCTCTCTCACTTTCCTCATTTACAAACTGGAGATAAAAGGTTTCAGAGAGTGTTAATTGTGCTGTGGCCTTGTATGGGGTCTGGCACATGGGATAAGTCATTAAGGGGTACTTATTATGAGAGATTTCAGGGAATTACAGACCTGGTCTTGACCATTCTTAGCCATCTCCATGGCATCTTCTAAGCTTATTTCAGAAAGAACTGACTCCAGTGGAAAATCTGTTAAAGTCCAGTAGTGCTTATGTGTGTTGTATTAGTGATGGACTCCAGAGGAGATATGGAAAAAGCATGAAACATAGAATTTACTCTCAGTAAGTCTCCAATTTGGTTGGAAAAATTAGATTTTCATTCAGAAAACAAATGAAAACACAAATAAGGATGCTATAATTAAGTACTAAATTGATATAGAGATATGTTTTATGTAATTAAGGTAAAGTCATAAGAAAGATGGGAGTGAAGGCCTTGAAAAACGCATAGGATTTGTTTGTGCAAGAAAAGGGCATTCCAGGTTTGGGAAACAGCATGAACAAAGGCATAGATATGGATTCTGTGTGTCATTATGCATCTCTGCAGATGGTGGGAGGAAGTGAGGAAGGGGTTGTGAATGAGGGCAGCGAGCAAAGGACAGGGCCAGGGCAGAATTGTTGGGAATATGCTAGAACAGACATGTTGAACTAAATAAAAAAGGGTTACAGTTGTGGGCTGAGCATTTTTGAGAGGGACTACAAGTGTCTGTAACAGTATGAAGTTTGGTAACATGGGCTGATCAGTAACTGGAGACTGTGAGCACTCACATGGAAGTTGAAGTTGTGACTATGGATGAGAATGTAAAATGAATAATGGCTAGCATCTGTTGTCACTAACATTATCCATAATACATCACTAACATAAAACATATTTTCAAGAGCTTTTTAAAATCTTATTTATGCTCTTATCACCTAACATTACAACTGTAATAAGTTAGGTGACGTCCTTATTCTAGTTTTACAGATGAAAACATTAAGGTATAGAGAGGTTAGGAATTTGTCCAGGAAGAGAGAGATATCTTCAATAACACTAAAGGGTCTGGCACTTTGGAATCTCTAGAAAAGCCACTCATGAAATCAGTCCAAACACCAAGATCTCACCCTTTTGAATGCACCTTAGGACATAGGTCTTCAATAGGGAAGATGAGGATGGGATCAAGGTGTCTTGGTGACATCTGCACCCTCACAGTGTGATATATCCAACAGCCTTTCAGAGGATTAGAAATTAGTGAAAAGATTAAGGCTCACAGACTAGAGAAAGTCTATTCAAGTAAAAAAAAAAAAAAAGCATTCATTTTTGACTCATTGATTTTCTCTGCTCATTGAGTCATGATTGCTTAATGTTGCCAGGTGCTTCAATAATGCCCTCTTTCCTTTTTTGACTATTAGGTACTTTTTCTCACTTTTCCTTTTCAGTTTTAGGGATTTTCCAGATTTTAATTCACTACTAAGAAACGGGGGGAGAGAGAACCATTGATTTTTATAACTATTTAACATTTAGGTAAACCAAGTCTCAGAATAATCAAGAACCCTGTCCAAGAAAACAAAGTTAATCTCCATTAGCAATAGAACTCAAATGTCTTAATATTCTTCTTTGGATCTTTATTATTCAAGCACTTTTTAAGTCATCAGTTTCTGGGATATTGTGTTATTTCCTTCCTGAGATCTAATAAATTCAGCTTTTATTTCTCAAGTCCCTAAAGAAAAGGAAATCATTCTCTTGACACCCCTAGGTGAGTTAAGGGACCACTCCATAAAAAGTGGAAATGATAGGAAGTCTGACAGATAATTTGTCCTGAAGTTTACCTATTCAAAATGCAACTACAGGAAAACTCTTTCATATAATGAGCAGAAATCTATTTTTCTGGAATATCAACTCAGAAATCTAAGGCTAAACCAAATTTAGTGTTTTATAATGTGAATCCAGAATGAGCCTGGGATCCACTGTTTTATTCCAACAACCAGAGGAGAATAACCTCAGTGACTATTTTAGATTACACTTCTTTTCCTTCATGTTTTCAGAATAGATAGTGACAGATGTTTCATATCTGAAAAATGAAGATCACTTATCAATGCAAACAGAAACTGTGCTATATGTTGGGGTACTTTGGATTTTAGAAGACAACAAAAAATATACTTATTTATTTTGTGTGCCTGTGGCTTGCATGAAAATACCTTTCTTTGGTTTGTAAGAATTCATGAATAGATGCATATTTTTTGATAGATGATATATCAGCAAACTGTCATTAGCATCTCCATTATATATCTCTAATTTATCAACTTGTTTTCAGCCCCACTACAGCCACCCAGGTCCAAGTCATTCATTATCATCTTTTTCCTGGACCACTATAATTGCTTCCTGGCTTGGTTTCTAGCAACCAGAATAATTTTTAAATCAAAATCCATTTCTGAGTTCTATCCTGCTCAAAATCTCCCATGACCTACAAGATCCAGCCTACCCTGGCTTTTACATACCTTTTCAGTCTTGTCTCATTCTACTCTTGCCCCAGCCCTCTGGCCTCTGGCTTTAAAACATAACCAAGATTGTTCTCCCTAATCTTGTTGCAGAATTGGTTTCCTCTTCCTGGAAGACTGCCTTTCTTGTTTGTTACAGCAGCCTCTTTCTTCTCTTTAGGTCTCGGTTTGATGTCAGCACCAAAGAGAAAGCTTTCCTTACTACCTTAAGTAGGACCCACCATTTTTAACTCTATTCTTTATCTTTTTTGTTTTATAACAATTATATTAATTTATGTTTGTATATTATTTGTTTATATTATTTGTTTACTTTTTGTTATTTTTCTTTATAAAAAATTTGAAAGCTCTTTGATAGCAGGGACCAACTCTGTTCACTATCATACACCTAGCACCTTGGTACCATGCCAGGAATGTAGTGTATTCTGTTGCATAGTGATTTCTGTATGTGCCAAAGAGAAACTGCAATGCATTTTTGCTACTCATTTTTTTAAAATAATAGCTTGAGATTGGATTATTGTCAATAAGCTTGACTATGAGAAGACAACTAAGACTGAATTGGTAACTAAGGTAACTAAGACATGGTTTGTGTCATTTGAGACACTGGTCTCTAGGCTAAAATGTTAAAGTGCCCTGATTAAGCAACAGATCCTTGCACTGGTAATAGTCCAATGATACTTCCATATTTAGTTACCAAGGGACTGTGACAAAATCAAGTGTCTTTGGAAGAAGACAGCTAAGATGAGGAAGGATTTAGAAAGCATGGAGTTATAGTAGAAGATGAATAGTGAAGGAGAACAGAAGATGAAAATTTTAATGTCAGCTGGGGATAGAATTGTAAAAAAAAATGAAATTAGATGAACATCAAAGGACTGTTATATGGAAGAAATACTTATTCTTTTTTTTATTTTTATTTTTTATTTTTATTTTTTTGGAAGAAATACTTATTCTAAACTGTTCCAGAAACAGAACTAAGATCAGAAGAAAATGTATTTCAGATCATCATAAAAAAGAACTTGCACAGCTATCCAAAAATAAAATAAACCTTCTTGTGAAGAAGTAAGCTTTCTTGTCATGACAAATAGTCAGGCGAGACCAATAATCTCTTCAAATGTATTAATGGGAGAATTTTACACATATTGACTTGTACAAAATAAACCCTCAATCATACTGGTAAATAATTGCAACTATGTAAAGTGATGAATATTTTAATTAGCTTGATTGTGGTAATCATTTCACAATTTATGCATAGGTCAAAACATCACATTGTGCACCTTAAATATACATAATTTTTATTTGTCAATTATGACTTCAATAAAACTGGAAAAATTTATTTTTGGTAAATAAATGAGTGTATTACTATGTAAGATTAGACTAAGTGGCCACGGAAGTCTAGAAGAATGCTGATACTCTTGATTTTTTCTAGTATCCATTCTGCACTATGTGGGAGATACAAAGAGAAATCAACCCTTGCCCCTTGCCTTAAAAGTTGCTGAAAAGATAAAGGAAATGCTTGAAACAATGAGAAATTGAAACATTGTTTTAACAGAGGATGTTAGAGAAGGTAAAACCCCTGAGCTGCTGAGTTTTCTTAGAGGAGTTGTATGAGTTGGTTCTCAAAAGGTTAAGAAAAACAGAATAAAGAAGATAATAGCATTTTAGAAAATTAGTACAGAGGTCTAGAGATAAAATTGAGAATGACATAAGGGACAGTGAGCAGATAAGCTTGTTAGAGTGATGTGTTCACTGAGTAAGAAATGAGGCAGTGGGCACTTAGAAGCTAGACTGGGGAGTTTGGACTTGATTCAGGGAAAACATGAAAGTTCTATAAATCATTAAGTAGAGGTGGGTCATGATTAGGATGTGTGTGAGAAACATTCAACTGATAGATATATGCTGGACAAAATAGATATGTGCTTTTCAAACTCCCACTCACATTCACACACTAAAATGTGTTGCATTGATTTTACTTGAAGATTTGGAGGAAAGGTAATTTAGCTTGTAAGTAATCTAGTATTTTCTTTGAAACAAATATGATAAAACCTGATTTCAGAGAAATAATGTTCTTGTTGCAGAATGGCCATAGGTTCTGCTCAAGAGTCCTGCTAGCTCTCTTGGTCTGTCTATGGCAGGTGGTCCTCAGATGGGGAAGTTGGAGCAGCTTGTGAGAGAAGGCAAAAGAGCAGAAAACAAAGCCCAGTTAATAAACACTGTAAACATGCTGCTCTGGGGTGGGGGTAGAGAGGTAAGGATGGTGCTGCCCTGCAGTAGCTGTTCATTTCCTGGTGGAAATAGATGTATAAGAAGATAAATATATTTTGGAAACAAATAAAAACCAGATATGCACAGATTGAGGCCCTGAGTAAATTAGAGGAAACAGCTAGAGAATATAATGGCAAATTGAATGCCGGGGCTAAAGGGGTTGAAACAAAGACCAGACCAATATTTCTGTCCTGGGAGACCCAAAGGATGAAGTTACTTCTAACAGAAAATGTAGGTAGATATGTGATTAAGTGCCCAAAGTGGTGACTTACTAAACAACGTCTGTTTAAGTACAACAGAGAACTCATGCCTAGGAAGAAAACAGCACATGAAAAAGACAAACACCCACTTAGAGAACTTGTTGTTTGCACCCACACTGTCTTACCTTACTCTACAGCTCTCCCACCTACCTGTGTACATGAGCTCATTTCCATCAATGGTTTTAAGGCACAAGTTCTGATATTTTGCAATTTTTGACTTACCCTGTCTATCTATTGAGAATAAAACCAGTTGAAAATTCCAGAATAACAGTTTCAGTAAAGAACCTAGAATCTCACAACTCTTGATAACAATTAGAATAAAGATCTAACCTATAGAAATAGAATGTACCTTGTTGAGGTTAGTACTTGAACTATACACATGACTTAGATTTTTAGTTTTTTAAATAAGAAAATTATAGCAAATTCAAAACACAGTTTCTACTTTTCTTATAGAGCAGTGGTTTATATTCGTAGAATTGAATTGAATTGAATTGAATACCAGTGGCACATTGGCAAATGAAGTCATTTGTTATTAATAATAGTTTTCAAATAATAATCACAAGTAATTAGCTATTGCTAGTAACTAATATTTCTTGAATGATTAATGTATGCTAAGCACTGGTCCAGCTCAGCAATTCTCACTTTTGGTGCAAGAGATGAATTCATTTAATTTTTACACATCCAAATTTGGTGGATATCATTATTATCTGTATTTGATAGATAAGGTAAATGAAGCAGAAAAGGTGAAGATATCTGTCCAAGGTAACATCGTTAGAAAGTGGCGGAAGTTGGATTGCTTAAGAACTCTAAAGCTCAAATGTTTAAGCACTGTACTTCACTCTCTAATAATAATAATTTCAAATGATTTATATATATAGCCACCATATTTTGTTATGTCACCAAATATGTGTTCACACTCATTTATATTTATATATATTTATATAAATATATATATAAGTAATATATAATATATATTATATATAAAATCATGTTATATATAATAAACTATGTGTATATATAGTATATATGCTTAGAATATTATATATATATATATATACACATATATATGTGTATATATAGAATATACTCTGCACCATATATATTTTTATATATCTATATAAATATATAATAGTTATCCCTATGTGACTCTCTAGTAGACAATTCCTTTGAGAAGGAGAGAGAGGGAGATAATAATCAGGTTATGTCAAGTACACTAGGAGTTCCACCCCGTCTCAGGAAGCTCATGGGAGTATATAATGTCCTGATACATCATCTGGGTATGCATCTTAGTAGAAAAAAATTTTCAGACTTCTGCCATAGATAATGAATTGATGGTCAATTAAATTCTACTCTATGCAACATTTGAGAAAACTCAGCAATCTTTTATGTGTATTGCCAATAAACAATGGCATGAAATATTTTTGAGAAAATTATCCCGAAGGATTTCAAAAATAGGCCAAATATTAGATGGGTATTTCAAAATGTCAGCAGATCACCCACAGCAATTAATCGTTTGGAAACTGTATCAGACCTGGTTTATGCACCTTTACAGATTTACTCAGGCCCACCTGCCCTTTGGGTTCTTGCTGTTTGGTCAGTGGAGGGCCCTGGCCACCACTGGGAAGTCATCACCTAATACCACCTTCTGTCACCACCTCCTCAGAGTGATTGCTGGACTCCAGTATGGTCTCTATTGTGCCTGTTGAGAATGCAGATGTGATCTGACCAAACCTACGCGAAATCTGGCTCCTCCCATCACTGTGGTCTCAAATGAAGCTTTTTTTTTTTATGTTATGTTAGTCACCATACAGTACATCATTAGTTTTTGATGTAGTGTTCCATGATGGGTATTAAGGAGGGCACATATTACATGGAGCACTGGATGTTTTACTCAAATGAAGCATCTTAATATAAGGCGTGATATCTGGTTTCTCTAGCAGCTCCCAGACAAGGGGGGTGGAACAACCAGGATGTGCAAAGGAGTTAATGTACCACGTGACAAACTTTGAGTATTGAAGCATGGAAGATGGAAAGTGGTTGGCTGATAATTCCTGTCCTTGTTAGATTGTTTGAAAGCAATATGGCTCCAAAGAGTCTGTTTGAAATATATCCTCTGTGACTGAGCAGACATCCATGTTTTCTTGTGAAACTGGTCAGCTTGTGAATACAATAGCTTATATTTGCTTTCTGTCCTTCCCTGCTACACATTTCTTTTCCCCTCACTTTCTGTCCTAAGATTGTACCTCCAAATAAAGTTTTTACACATAAAAATTTTCTTCAGGCTCTATTTTCTAGGAAATGTAGGCTGAGTCAAACTGATTATCCACTATATAAATGGGTATTGATCTGATATACACATGTGTGTTTAGATAATCCCTCTCCTCAAGAAACTTTCTGCTCCTGAAATTCTGTTTTATTTTTCTATTTCAGCCATTTCCAAAATGTGGTTGTACATAGTAATGAAGTTATGAGAAAAATTTTTAAATAGCTGATAAATGAATGAAGTTTGGGAAACACTTTAGAAACCTATTAGAAAGTGAAATCTTGCCATTTGTAGCAATATGGATGGATCTATAGGGTATTATGCTAAGCAAAATAAATCAGTCAGAGAAAGATAAATACCGTATGATTTCACTCATATTTGAAACTTAAAATAGATGACCATAAGGGAATGGGAGGAAAAATAAGTTGAAAATCAAGGGAGGGGCAAACCATAAGAGATTCTGAACTCTAGAAAACAAACTGAGGGTTGTTGAAGGGGATATGGAGGTGGAAAAAGGGTGACTCCATGATGGGCATTAAGGTGGACACTTGATGTAATGAGCACTGGGTCTTATATGCAACTGATAAATCACTAGATTCTACCTCTGAAACTAATAAAAAACAAAAACAAACCAAAAAACACAAAGGATTATGAAATAGAAGTGGTAAAAGTGGACATCCGTGCCTTGTTTCAGATTTTAGGGAGAAGGTTTTCAGTATTTCATCATCAAGTATGATATTAGATGTAGGTTTTTCACACATATTTTTGTCAACATGTTCTCATCTATTCCTCAGTTATCTGGAAGTTTTTATCATGAATGGGTATTGAATTTTGTCAAATGTTTTGCTGTATCTATTGAGATGATCATATGATTTATTACTTTAGTCATTTATTAACTTATATTAATTTTGAGGTATTATACCCACCTTTCAATTCATAGGATAAACCTCACTTAGTCATGATATGTTATCATTTTTATATAGTACTGAATTTTATTTATTAATATTTTTCAAGGTTTTTGCATTTATGTTTGTGAGGGATATTGATCTATAATTTTTCTTGTGGTATCTGACTGATTTTAGTATTACAGTAATACTGGCCTTATAAAATGAGTTTGGAGGTGTTTGCATATCTTAATTTTCTGAAACAGATTCTATTAAATGTTAAATAGAATTCTCCAGTGAAGGAGTTGGACCTAAAACATTTTTATTGGAAGGTTTATAATTATAAATTCAATTTCTTTAGTAGATATGACTACTTGAGTCCTTTGGGGTTTGGGATGAAAAATAAATAGTACCCCTCCTAAAAGTCCTGTGTCTACTATGGGAAGGAACCTAGGTCACTTTCTCTGTTATTGTTAATTTTTTAGAATAATTTAAATTGACTAAATTTAACTAAAGTATCTTTTGGATACATAGCTTGATTCCTTCCCTCACTTTTCCCCATACAATCTTATTTTCCAGTAAGGAAAATAGAAATTTGCTAAAAATAACAGCAAGGCTAAAATAGAGTTCTCCAACTTCTGTCTTGTGGAATTTTAGAAAATACAGTATAGCATGTTTGTCAAAGGGAAATGTTGGTATCAGATTGGTGTCATAGCGTAACTGCAGCTGAATGGTCCTGGGCAAATTATTACACATTCTGTACTTCAGCTTCCTCAAAATGGAAATGAATAGAAATTATGATTTCCACCTCAAAGTCACGGTGAGTTCATGAATATAAAGTTCTTAATAAAGTGATTATAGGGAATCCCTTATGAGGCCATAGATACAAGCTGGGAGAGACAACAGTATAACAGAAGTGGAAATTATGTCAATTGACCACCTCGTCATGTAATTTACTTGTGCCTTCAGGGCTGAATCAGACTTGATCACATATATACCACTGCCATCTGATGAAGGAATGCTGCTGTGCATGTCCAGGTCTGTGGTTTGGCAGGTCAGACAAAACCAGTTTATGAGAGGCAGGTCAGGTTACATGGATCAGTGATCCATGGTTAAGCATTTAGTTTCTATGAAGGCTAAGAGCTGTTTATCAGAAGGGAAGTAGTTATCTACAGAGCATGGCAGGATTTTGCTCCAGTATGCAGTATGCTGAGGGCCTGCACGTATAGGGACCTTCCAAAGGATCAAAACAGCATCCCTATCTGCCACTGACACTTCAAGCACCACTGGATCTACTGAACATATGATTCAAGTGGCAGAGCAAGCTTTCACAGCAGTCTGGCCCTATTGCAGAGTCTTCTCTTGCATTGAGCCTCACCCAAGACTAGTGGATTTTTGGGTAATCTGATAAATGGGCCAGAGTAACAAATCCAAATGAATGATCTGTTGCCTCCCAAATCCAAAGAGATCCAGAGGCATTGCACCTATTTTTTGGTTGTAGGAAGAGCCAGATCCATTAACTTATCCTTCACTTTAAAAGTGATATCTCAAAGTTCCCCACACCACTAGACCCTTAGAAATTTCACAGAGACCTCTGAAATTTTGTCAGATTTATTTCTCATATTTTAGCATGCAGGTATCTTACCAGTAAGCCTAGAGTAGTGGCTACTTCTTACTCACTAGGTCCGGTCAGCAAATGCCATCAGTGTAATGGACCAGTATGATATCTTGTTTAAGTGAAAGGTGATCAAGATCCCTGCAAAGTGAATTGTGACATAGAGTTGGAGAGTTGATATAACCCTGAGGTAGGACAGTGAAGGTATATTGCTGACCTTGCAAGCTGAAGACAAGGTGGCCCTTATTGACAGGGGTGGAGAAAGAGGCATTTGCTAGATCATTAACTGCATACCAGGTACTAGAGGATGTGTTAATTTGCTCAAACAATGAAACTACATCTGGTACAGAACCTTCAGTTGGAGTTCACCACCTGGTTAAACTTATGATAATCCAATGTCATTTTCTAAGATCCATCTATCTTTTAAAGAGCTAGATAAGCTAATTGAATGGTAATGTGGTGGAAATCACCACTCCTGCATGTCTCAAGTCCTTGATAGCACTATTCTCTGCAATTTAGTATTCAATGCAGTATTGCTTTTGGTTTATATTTTCATAGATAAGACAGTTCTTGTGGCTTCCACTGCTCCTTTTCCACAATACTAGCCCTCACTCCATAGGTCAAAAACCAACGTGGAGATTCTGCCAACTACTAAGAACATCAATTCCAATTATGAATTCTGGAACTGGGATGCATCTGGGGACCCAATGGGCTCACTGTGAGACATACCTGAGCTAAAACTTGCCTGACCTATATAAGGTCCTACTTTATGAACAAAAATGATATTTTGGGTCTTTTAAAATTAATATCAGCTCAGAGCCAATATGCAGTAGTCCCTGAAATGTCTGATGATTTTCCTTTTCAACAGTGCACAGTTAATTCTGGTAAAAGGCCATGGATCCCTTTGGGGAAGGCTGGGAGAAAGATTGTCAGTATAAATATTTGGTAGTGTACCAGGGTCCTTCCTTAGGGTACCCAGCCTCTCTTCATTCAAGTAGTTTTAGGTAAGTATGTTGGCTGAAGTATAGGAATTGATTGAGGGGCTAAGACTCTCTGTTTTTATAATTCAGGTTAGGCTTTTGTTCATTTAACCTGGAATTTTTCTGCTTATATAGATCAAGGAAGAATTTAGTAGGCTTCCTATCTATTTTACTTCTAGAACACCAAGTTCAAGTAGCCAACTTTAAAGGTCTGTGCCAGTCAGACTATTTTGATTGCTGCTTTGACTCTGCTGTCTATTATGGCAACCACACTCACCTCGCCTTTGGTGACTGAGTATGTTTACTTGGCCCCTGCTACCCCACGATCTAGTTTTTCTCATTGCACTTAGGTTTCTCAATTCAGTGACTATAGTTCCCACTGTAAGTTCTGACCTACAGAGAAGCGTGATCACAGGGCTCTTAAGGATGCTGGAACTCCCCTCATAGTCATTTATTTCCCACAGTCATCATGAAAAGTATGTCTTCTGGACCCTCCCAGTGTGTCATTCAAAAGATAAATCCACTTTAACATTTCGATCTCCGTAAGCTTTTGAATCCCTGCCTTTACATTAAACTAAGGCAGTTCTGATATTTCCAACTTGCTTGCAGGGGGCCACTTTTTGATCCATGTTTCAGCCAACCAACCAAACTGTTAGAACCCTTCTAACTCCCTGAATTGCAACATTAAATGCAGAATCTCTGGTTAATAAGCTGATATCACATTTGGCCCAATTAAACTTGATGTTCCTTCCTCCGTTATCACATGCTCTTAATATTCATTCCTACACATGTTTTCTGGATATCTGTCTGTATATATTTGAAAACTAAAGTAGTTCTTTTAAAGTGTAGTATATCTCCTCATGGATCACAATTTGTACCTTACCTTTCTTTAGGGACTTTTTGGGATATGAGTTTAGTCATAGGTCTAGAAGCAAGAATGGGTGGTAGAAGCGGTCCAGGGGAGAATCAACATTGTCTTGTTCACGTGGCTGTCTCAAGAGAGACCATCAGAGTTTCCTTAGGCAATACAGGGTTAATCCCCTCAGACAAGGGTAGAGAGGCTACTTCTGCTGGGAGTCAGGAGGCCTCTACCACTGATAAAACTCATCAGAATTTAGATAATTAATGTCCCCAGCTTCACCAGAAGTCTTCACATATATCTCTATTCCAGATCACACCATGGAATATCAGTGCTTTCTTTATTACTAAAAATAGAACCATTAACATCTTTAATCAGAATAGAGAACCAATTCTAGAAACCCCAGAAATAATTCAGAAAACACTTTCTTTACATTCTGTTTCTCTAGAACCACTCTCAGTACCAAAAACTATTGTCAGGTGTTCTCCAGAAAAACAGGACCAGTAAGAGACAGATGGATAAGTACACAGACTCATTGATTATAAGGAATTGGCTCACATAATTATGGAAACTGAGAAGTACCAAGATCTACAATTGGCAAGCTGGAGGCACAGGAGAGCCAAAGTTTAAGTTTCAGTCTGAAAGCCAGACAAAATGGGTCGACATTCCAGCTCAGTCAGTTAAAAGCTCACTCTTACTCAGCCATTTTATTTTATTTAAGTCTTCAGTGGATTGGATGAGGCCCGCCCACACTAGGGAGGGCAATCTGCTTCTCTCGGTCTACTGATTCAAATGTTAATCTCATAGGGAAACACCCTACCAGACACACCCAGAATAATGTTTGGCCAAGAATCTGGGCATCTTGTGACCATATAAAGTTGACACATAAAATTAGCCATCATAGCCATCTTGTTATTTTTATAAATGTTGTCTCTAATATTTGTAGAATAGATTAAATTCAGGTCCTCAACACTTCTCACCTGAACTAATGAAACAAACTTAAAATGAACCTCATGATATCCAACTTCTTCTTTACATTCATTCCTTATACTACCCAACATTATATTACATTTTTAGCAACACAGATGGATAGTGTTTTCCACCCCCATCCCTTTGCCAGAACACTATAGCAATCTCCAGTGGTTCTCCTGAGCTGTAGGATTGAGTACAATCTCAGTAGTATGGGCATGAGGAAGTCTTGCTATCATCTTCCACTCCACATCTCCTCATGGGAATGCCTACTCATTCTCCCTAAGAGAAATCAATACAATACAATAGATTAACTACTAGGTTGAACCATATGAAATTGCTATTTTGGTGGGTAAAAAATGGTAATGTGGCAGACTATATTGCAGTTTAATCCAATAATTTAAAAGAAGTGTACCTGAAAATTCTCAAGAGTAGAGCCCCTTTCTCATTCATCTCCATTTATCTAGTAGCTAGCATGATTTGGGGCACATCACAGGCCATAAGAAAATGTTTACTGAATTAGTCATTTTTATATTAAAGAACAATTGAAAAGTTTGGAATATATAGTGAATTTTCATTATCTTAGATTTTACTCTGACTTTATACACATGACTTTACCTTTTAAAAATTAGAATTACATTCAAAGATTCAAATTTAAAACAGTTATTCTTATAGTTAAGAAGTATTTATAGTTTATCTAGACATTTGAAAATATTTTTAGTCTGAATGGGAGAAAAAAATAAGAGACTACCTTAAATTTAACTTAAGCCAAGTTTTACTGCAATCACTTGAAAAGTAGCCCACTGCTTGTGGCCAAAAAACTCCCTTTTGAAAATAGCTCTTGGGGTTTGTTGGGATTTTTGGGTGGCTTTTTTCTGGCTTCAGAAAAAATGCTAAAAATACAACTTATTGAACTCATGGGAAAAGTGAAACATTGTGATCAGATAGAGCCTATTCAATCCATGAATGCACTGGAAACAGCTTTTAATTCGACAGGAAATAGAAAGTTTTTCAGTAGAGGATCTCTCAGGGCTAATTATAATCCCAATATAGAATTGGAGGGCTGGTATGAATTTTGGGAATCTATTTATCTATTCTTCAGTAGTACAGTGTTTACATCATCGCCAACAGGTAAGAATATATCCTATTTTTACAAGGTCTGGAAAGAAGTGGGAATTTAAAATCACAAAGCCTCTTATAGACATAAATAGTATATCCCCAAAGGGATTGCCAATATTATACTTAATTTAATGTATGAAGTACCTGAGACAAGTGGTCAATAATTACTGGCTGTCATTAAGTTTGCATAATTAAAAAGATCAGAAAAAGACTAAGCGGGCGCTTGCTTGGTTAAATGACTCCCTTCAGCTCAGGTCATGATCCTGGAGTCTTGGGATGGAGTCCCACATTGGGCTCCCTGCTCGGCAGGGAGTCTGCTTCTCCCACTGACCTCTCTCCTTTCATGCTCTCTCTCTCATTCTTTCTCTCTCTAATAAATACATAAAATCTTTTTTAAAAAAAGACTAAGCATATTCCTGGACTAAGAAAAAAAATTCTGTTTATTATTTTTTTAAGATTCTATTTATTTATTTGAGAGAGAGACCACAAGTAGGCAGAGAGACAGGCAGAGAGAGAGAGGGGGAAGCAGGCTCCCTGCTGAGCAGAGAGCCTGATGTGGAGCTCGATCCAAGGACCCTGAGATCATGACCTGAGCCAAAGGCAGAGGCTTAACCCACTGAGCCAACCAGAAGTCCCCCAAATTCTCTTAATTTAAAAAGGCAAAGTGTATATACTTATCTATGTAATTGCTTTGGAACTGGATGTACATACGAAACACTTGAAGATATATGAGCTATGGAGCTCCTAGTAGATGTCAGCTTAAATTCTAGTCTCCTAAATTTCTTCTTAACATGAGGACAATAACACAGATCCACCTTGCAGGACTATTGTGGAGATTATATATATTATTTATAAAATGATTTGTACAGTGCCTGCCCATTGTGGAGTCTTCACAAGTAGTTCCTATTAATAGTACTAGGACTCAGTTAAGCATTAACACATGCTTGCAGAAAGAGTGAATGATGAATGCACTGTGATGAATGAATGTGATGATGAATCTGTGAAGTGATAAGCACAGCTCTACCGGGAAGGTCCCATTTCTTACACCATTCCTACAAAAGCTGGATGTTCACAATTCAATAATGTTAAAGTAGATATTCTTCTATTTGAAAGAAGAGGGAACTACATTAGAGGATCACTGACAGCTAATCCTCTGCATCACCTAGGGAAACTTCTAAAAATACATTCTTGAACTCCAAATCAGACCTAGAAAATCAGCATCGCTGGGGGTAGGGAGAAGAGAGAAGGAATCTTGCATTAAAAACAAAACAAAACAAAACAAAAAAGACAACAACAACAACAACAACAACAAAAAGCAACCTAGGTGATTCCCATGGTAAGTCAGTGAGATGACCTCTCTATTCCCTTCATGATTTAGATTCTGTGATTCTAATCACCCCTTCTAAGTGACTCAGAGCTCAGAGTTTGTGAAAATGAATTTGTGGCTTCCTGTCTTTATGGTAGAGGGAAGTATCACATAATGAGTATTGTCTGATAGATTAAGGGAGATTTGTTACAACATTTTCACAGAAAAATGAAAAATTGCCTGATTAAACCCTTAAGCTTTTCTGCCATAATATTCTGACAAATAAAGTGAACAAATTAGACTGGATTTTGACATGATGGATATGTGCCATAAAAATCCCTGACAAAAAAGGAAAAATATCCAGGGAATACTCAAGCAAGCTGCAGTCCAGGGAGCAAGGGAGAATTAAGCTAAAGGTAGTAACAGACATCAAAACACCTTGTTTTACCTCATAACTGAACAACTGCAGTCTTGAGACTGAATAAAGAAAAAGTATAAACCCTTTGCAGGAGGACGAGTGATATATTTTATGACTTGTGGAGCATGATTGTTGTCTGAGGCCCATATGGCCGAGGAGAATTTTGCTAAATTAGAGTTCACAAATGTGTTTGATTCAATTGAAGGAAGAAATCCCATGTAAATTTTACAGTGTGTCACAAACTTAGGCAACAAATCATGACCTCCAGGATAAATCATTCTTCTATGGACTAAGGACAAATTTATATTCCCAACACTGTATGTGTCTGGCTTTCAGAAAGAAACTAGTGTTTATCATGGCTGTTCCAGAAAGCAGGTAACATTCTCAGTGGTCTCCTCACTCTGGGAAGGAAATGAGAGGGTTGGCTTTTACTCCTGAATTGATTACAGACAGAAGAAATAGGCAGTTGATGATGCCACCACCCCTTATAAACATTTGTCTATAGCATTGATCTATATAGAGTCAGTTCCTTTGAACCTGGAGTGGTGCTGGTCACACCACGCACTAACCTTGGGAGTAAGTAGGTTTCTTGAAGAGCTCAAGTCTTAGCAAAACAGTAAAACCATACCATGCTTTCAACCAGGAGTGTAATTTTTTAAAATTCTCATTAATTTACGTAATTCTAGGATTCTAGCTACTGGGGCATTAACATACTTTGGAAAGGGCAAGTACCATGTAGGACTATCTCAAGGACCCTAATCATTAGAAAAGCCAATCAATTACAAGGTAGAAAGAAAAGAGATTCTTTTTTTTTTTTTTTAGAATGATTCTATTTTAAAGATTTTATTTCTTTATTTGTCAGAGAGAGAGAGGGAGGGAGAGCAAGCACAGGCAGACAGAATGACAGGCAGAGGCAGAGGGAGAAGCAGGCTCCCTGATGAGCAAGGAGCCCGATGTGGGACTCGATCCCAGGACGCTGGGATCATGACCTGAGCTGAAGGCAGCTGCTTAACCAACTGAGCCACCCAGGCATCCCAGAAAAGAGATTCTTAATGACTGATTCTTATAGCTCTCAAGTATTTTCTGGCCTTACAACTGTACACCATCTCATAGCTAGATAACCCTGTCCTGTCACTTGTTAATCCATGTCATGATGACCTGTTTCAGGGCTGATAAAGTTGAGGTTTGGAGGCTAATGGTGGCTTCTCTATAGGAGGGAGGTCTCAAGGACTCCATATCCTGTCCTGTTTTTAACTGTCTGAAATATATTAACCTATTCACCCCTGTGTAGATGACACAGAAAAGGAAATGATCAGGTTTTAGACTATTTTTAACTTTCTGATTCATTCCTGGTCTCAGAGATCTGTGGGTGTTTACTATAGATTAACAACTTTCTTTCATAAAGTAATGCCCAGGAAACCTCTTCTTGGACCACACCCAGGTACAAACGGTCTCATAATCCTCTTTTGCATCAGTGCATTTGATTGCCTTCAAAGGTGAAGAGAAATTCCTCCCCAGGAGCTAACCACTAACTGGAAAGGATTCTTGATTGCTAATGAATATTTTCCACTTAAACTCCTAGATTCAGGGCTGTATTTTAAAAGGCCCACTTAATGGAAGAACTTAAGTCTAGTTGTAGAGTGATTTGGGGGAAAACTAACAAAACTGTGTGCTTTCCCTGAGTGTCATATCTGCGACAAGAAGTGAAGAGGGGAAAACTGTCTTTCTTGGAGTTCTGCCTTTGTGACAAGGCAGTGGGTTATAAAGGAGTCCCAAAGTACTTGAATCAGCAATTCTAGCAGTATTTCCTGTCTACAATGAAATTAAGATAGTTTGTCTTATAGGCTTTCTTCACTTTCTCTTTCTTTTTCACACTTACACTGCATTCCTTTGTTTCACTGCATTCTCCCATCTGCTTCTTATCCCATTCCCTTTTTCTCTTCCCCCTTATCCTTTAAGAACTTCTCAGATGGGGTGTGGATGGGGATGGTAGGGGAAAAAAAATGTTCATCCTACTTAAAAGCCAGATGGGCTAAAGTCAGGTAGAGTTAAGGATTTCTGTTTGTTTGTTTTGTAAGTTCAAAATTTCTAAATGTGTTGGGGGGATTGTGACTATGGAAAACCCAGTCAGATCTGTTGTGCTACTCAGAAGTTGTTCCAAGTTTGCTGGTGCTGTTTTCTAAAGTTTGTCTTTTTGTTTGAGTTCAGTTTGGGGTGCACTTGAAGGTCATCTGGCACTAACTTGAGGTGCCACTAACTGGGTCTAAATAGAAGGTCTGGCAAAGTGAGTGGTAGAGAGCTGCGTTGGCAGCAAACATGTTGCATCAACTTGTGAAAACCCAATCTTCTTTGTACAAATGAAAGAAGAATCCATTGGAAACAATCTGTTAGATTTACCCAGCATGCATGAGGGTTTCAGTGGTAGTCGAGTCTTCACTACCAGAAAATGGTATGTAATTCTTGATTTCAAAACTTGTATCCTAAGATGGTCTATGACATGATTTTACTAATTAAAGGACAAATTGGTGTCTTTTGGTGTATAAATTACAATATGGTGAATGAATATAATTAGTGTATTCATTACAATAGGGCATTTGACTGATTGACCCAGTTCTTGAACACTCCTTACACAGAGAACATCCTCCACTTTTATCCCACCTGCCTCCACCCCCAACAGTAGTTTTTGCATCCACAGAAAAGCAGGAGAATTTGGGAGGTGGAGGGGGTTTGACCCACAGAAGAATAAAGAAATTGAGGAAAATGGAATGATGATATAGCTTCTGTCCTCTGTCTAGCTCCTAGAACCGGGCTAGGTATTGAGATGGATGTGGTACTTATCCTCTGCCACCCTTTGGATTAAGAAGAGAAAGCCAGTGATAGACTGAATAGACTGAGTGACAAAGCACACCAAGTTTTAGAGAAGACTCTTCCTTTGTGGAACCCCTATCACTGTGCTGCCTTCAGAATTGGCAGCTTTGGGAGCACTAGAAGAGCACCCTTACCGGGGGCCTTGGTGTTTCTCATGAGGGACTACAGTGATGCTCCTTCCAATGGCCCTCTGAACTGTGGACAATGTGGGAAAGTGTGGCAGATCTTAGACAGACACATGTGAAGTATACCTCTCAATTAACTGTGGGAGATGTTGAGGGGAAACTGAAATCTGCAATCAAGTGTAGGGACATCGTAGTTTGGAGATTTCTGATGAAAACTGATACATGTCTATTAGGAAAAGCAGAAGTAACCTCTATATGACCCTGCATGTGTGTGTGTGTGTGTGTGTGTGTGTGTGTGTGTGTGTGTGTGTGTGTCCTGGGTATATAGTGAAGGTAGCCAGGATTTAATACTTAGTATAATCACAGTGAGAGGCATCTTTATTTTATGTCAATAGATCTTTTTCTTGGCCTTCTCTTTTCTATATAATAAAATATCTTTCGGGGCACCTGGGTGGCTCAGTGGGTTAAGCCGCTACCTTCAGCTCAGGTCATGATCCCAGGGTCCTGAGGTCGAGTCCCGCATCCGGCTCTCTGCTCAGCAGGAAGCCTGCTTCCCTTCCTCTCTCTCTGCCTGCCTCTCTGCCTACTTGTGATCTCTGTCTGTCAAATAAATAAATAAAATCTTTAAAAAAAATATCTTTCTTAATCTGATGGTCAAGAACTGGTGGAGACTAGGTCTAACTATGACATTGTTTACTATAAAGAATATTTTATCACCAAAATTAATCTAAGGAAAAACATTCTATACCCAAAGATATTTCCTTGTTTTCTTCCCCTAAAGCTTGTAATTAATATACTCTGATCTTGCTTTAGTTTACCCTTTTTTCTGGTAAAATGTAAGTATATGAAGTATGGGACATTTGAAATTATGGGAATTTAGAATGAAGGAAAGTATCACAAATTATATACTGCCATAGGCCTGTTTTGGAAATCACAATCTGTACTTGCAGGATCAGAGAAACAGATTCCAATTCATTCATAGGTGAGGACCAGACTTGCCCTCCACTTATTTATAGCAGAAACAAAATTGAAGCAGGATTCCAGTCTGCTTCTAAGTGCATTTTAATAATGGTTTTCTGGAGACAAATCCTCGGAGAGCACCTGCCCTTGGGTGCTCAAAGGAGGCTGTTGGGGAGCCACTGTAGACTCAACAGGGTCCCTGCTGTGATTTGGGCTTGGATGGGGATTTTAATTAATGGGGTTTGGCAAAGAAGGCATAGATGAAGGAGAGAAAGGTGAGAATCAAAGAATCCCTGGCAAGAAACCTCAAACCATCTGTTTCTTCCCCTGTTTTCCATGTGCAAAATATAATATTAATTTTTTTAAGATTTTATTTATTTGAGAGAGAGAGAGAAAATATGAAGGGGGAGGGGCAGAGGGAGAAGCAGCAGCAGACTGCCTACTAAGCAGGGAGCCTGATGTGAGGTTAGATCCCAGGACCCTGGGAGCGTGACCTGAATCAAAGGCAGACGCTTAACTGACTGAGCTACCCAGGTGCCCCAAAATATGATATTTCTGTTCTCCCTATTAACATTCAGTCCAAAGGAAAATATCAGAAAAAATAATTTACTCCAATCTAAATGTACTACCTCTCCTAGAAAGTTACAACTGTTATTTATCTGTTTGTTTATTTATTTATTTCCTTGCTTGTTTGCTTACTTAGTTTTTAAGAGTTACAACTTTAAAGAGGGACTGAAGATGTAAGTCAAGGGAATTAATATCTAATTTGGAGTTTCCAATATCACTAAATAAAATGAAGAAATATTGACTAAGGGGCTATGGCATTACATTACACTGAGAAGGTAGTTATCTGAGAAGTCCAGGGCAATCTTCAGGCATTCCAAACCGTAAATGAATTCAGAGCACTCTCATGGATTTTATTTCAGATAACAAGAATAAGCCCCAAAATGACTTAACTAGACTGAAGATATTCATTCATTCAATACACATTAAGCACACACTATGTATAGGATTCAATCTTAGACTTTGAAGAAAATAAAAGATGTTTAAATTTTATCCCTAAATGTATACAGAAATAATTTTAACCAAAGTTAGAAAATGGTGGTATCTTGAGAGAGGTTCAGGAGAGAGGTTCTTAAAACAACAACAACAACAACAACAAAATTGGAAGGTGCTAGAGAATATTATTTAGAATAAAAAAATGTCAGTGGAGATAGGATGATTAAAGGGTCAAGAGAAAGAGATTTTTTTGAGAGAATGATGCTCCTGGGATCAACTTGGCAGAGTAGTTGGGAAAGAAACATAAAAGAAGGGTGTTGGGGGTGGGGGCAGAGAGGGAAGGAGGGAGAGTGGAAGGGAAGGAGAGAAAGTAATACTTAGAAAATGTGAGATGAAAAGGAAGAATGCATAGGAGATTTATATTGAATAACCTTGGTCTACATTAAGTAGAATAGAAATCTGTTTATTGAGAGTGATTATGGCAGCAGGGCTTGATAGAAATATTTAGAGTAAGTGTCTAGAGAGGTATATCAATGCATCTATAAAAGAGGGAGCCTTGTCAGTTATCAGTGAGGGCCCAATTGGGTAGTGTCATTGTGGTTCCATTCAGCCCAGGTCTGTGACTTTATTCTAAGGTTGAAAGCAAGCACAGAAAGAATGGATGGGGACTTTAACCTAAAAAGGTTTGACAAAGAAGGCACAGGTGGAAGAGAGAAAGGAAAGAATCAAGAATGGCAGTAGAAACATTACTAAAAAGATGAATGCCAGAGGATTTGGTTGGAGGGGGAAAGACATGTGGAGCCACAAAGACCAGAGGATTCTAAAGGACCCAGTACCGACCGGTACCTCTCCCTGACAAGTTCATCTAATCTCTACCTAGTGATCTGCTTCACTCTGCCCTGCAAGTGAATCCCTTTAAATCTAAACTTCCTTGGTAGGAGAGGAGGTGGGTGAATGTGGTGATAAGGCTCCAAATGGCAGAATATTAACAATGCAGTGGCTGACTTTTAATTCAACTAGACTTCTTATTCTTCATGGAAATTAAAAAAAAAACAAAACAAAACACTCAATTCTTTCCTACTTAAATTCTTAAAAATGTTAAAAAGGCAAAACAAAGACATTATATAAGTCATATTGCTAAAAAAATACAGAAAAGATGATTAAATAAATAAGAACAGGAACAGTTAGGCACGTTACAAATTCTTAGCTGTCATCAATTATTATTTAATCTTATCCTGTTTCTCTGAACTTGTATAGGTTTCTTTTCTGTTTGCCTTGGATCTTTATACTTAGAATGAAAACCATTCCAGAATTGAAAAGCATATTCCAGGAGTAAATACACCTATCGTTTTTATTTTGCTCTAGGCTTTAACTTCCCTGAAATAGGAATTTTTTTAAACTTTTGTTGATCATTTCTTTATGTCCTAAAATGAAGAAGAAATCATTTTTCTCCATTGCTACCTCTGAAGAACAGGTGAAGTCATTAAAACCCTGGCTTTCTTTGGAGAACAGTGTGGAGATTCCTCAAGAAATTAAAAATAGAGCTTCCCTATGACCCTGCAATTGCACTACTGGGTATTTACCCCAAAGATACAGATGTAATGAAAAGAAGGGCCATCTGTACCCCAATGTTTATAGCAGCAATGGCCACGGTTGCCAAACTGTGGAAAGAACCAAGATGCCCTTCAACGGACGAATGGATAAGGAAGATGTGGTCCATACACACTATGGAGTATTGTGCCTCCATCAGAAAGGACGAATACACAACTTTTGTAGCAACATGGATGGGACTGGAAGAGATGATGCTGAGTGAAATAAGTCAAGCAGAGAGAGTCAATTATCATATGGTTTCACTTATTTGTGGAGCATAACAAATAGCATGGAGGACGTGGGGAGTTTGGAGAAGGCAGTTGGGGGAAATTGGAAGGGGAGGTGAACAATGAGAGACTATGGACTCTGAAAAACAATCTGAAGGGTTTGAAGAGGTGGGGGGGTGGGAGGTTGGGGGAACCAGGTGGGTATTAGAGAGGGCACGGACTGCATGGAGCACTGGGTGTGGTACAAAAACAATGAATACTGTTATGCTGAAAATTAAAAAAAAAAATGATTAAAAAAAAAAAAAACCCTGGCTTTCTCTTTGGTTAACATTTTCTAGTTGTTTTTTTTTTCTTTCTTTCTTCTTCTTCTTCTTGGAAAGGACATATACTTCTGTTCCCATCTCCCAGTCAACATCTTCTGCTGGTTATCCCCTTTGGGATAGCTATAGCTCCGCATTGATGGATGAATTCTAAGGTAGAATTTTGGTTGTAAAGTTAGACTTACCAGAATGTATCTTTTAACAAGAGAATTCACCAAGCTTTTAAGGCAGAGCTTAAGTACCAGGTAAACTTGTGGATGAATTACTTCTACAGCCATGGACCATTTAGGAATCAGAGGCTCTGGGGTGCCCTAGGACAGAACTTCTGGAGTGTTGTCCTTGGCCCCAGCTCTCTCTAGCTGATTTAAACAATGGTGTGCACTCATTGCCCATCTCCTGCTTTAACTACTCTGCCATGCCAGGCCTCAATGTGGTCTTCTCTGCCATACCCCTTGTGCTTGGATTGATTGATTATGTGGGCAACATTTAAAGGAAAACAGTCTTTAAAACAAATTCACTTAGAACAGCCAATAAAAAGGACAAAGATCACAACTAAAACAATCGCTTTTCCCTGGAAAGTAACAGACAGCTATGAGCCTGGATCTTGCTTTCCTCACCTTGTCTGTGAACCTAAGCTAGGTCCCAGGGAAGTCCCAACTCTATCAGCAGCTCATGGGAAGTCCCAACACTATCAATAGCTCATTCCACTTTCTTCCCAGTATCACCTTTAGAAGGAAAAGGAGTGAAGTACTGATTGTGTCAGCTTTGTAGAGTGAAATCACTTTGAGGGGATGGAAGCAAAGAAACACTTTGTGCCCCAATATTTCTTTTCTCTTTTGGTCTCAGAGCAAGAGTCACTTCACTGTGAAGTCCACCCACCAAGGGGATGGGATTGGTACTGCTCTGAAGACTCCTCCACAAAGTGGTTGGGCTTCTCTAGTGCTCTGACCTTGGATATACTGAAGCTGGGGCCAGGTGGGCACTGAAGGTTTAGAGCTGGACTTCAGGTCAGCTTCAGGACAAGAATGTATAAAATAATAATGGCAGGAGTTTGTGGCTAGAACAGTGTCTCAAACCTGTCTGTACTTCAGAATCACCTCAGGTGGTCTCAAGAAAATTTAGTAGCTGGGCCTGTCTCCTGACACTAATTGAGTTAATATCCAGGGAGTAGTGTCCAAGCGCTAGTGTTTTTTGGACAGTTCTCCAGATGATTCTAATGCACAGACACTGTTGAGAGCCATTGACCTAGAGCTTGGTCATCTTGAGGGCCTCACTCTTATGTCTGTGGCCTGCAGCCTACTGATCCTACTGGTCTCAGAGCAAGCAGAGGTTAATCTTTATTTCAGATGTAGTCACTAAAGTGCTCTTGACACTACCATTCCCTTTTGTTTGTTGTGAGCCACAGTCCATCAGTTATTGAAGGGTCACTGATTAATCATTCAGTTTACAGAATTCCTGTATTGTCTATTTGGAGGAGGTTTTGAAGTCAGCCTATAGGGTTTCAATCCCAACTCCACTACTTACCAGCTTTGTGATCCTGGGTAACTTGGTTATAACCATCTCAGTGATTATGCAACTATAAGATTGGGAAATGATAGTATCTTCCTTCAGTTTCTGTGTGTGTGTGTGTGTGTGTGTGTGTCTTTGTATGTATATTTAATGAGTTACTGTATCTAAAATGCTTAAAATAGTGTCTGACATAGTGATTACTCAGTAAATCACTGAGGGTGATTTACTGTTAGGGTTTTTTTTTTTTTCTTTTAATCATTTTACCACCAAGTCTCATTAGTTAGAAGCAGGAGCCCACATTTAATGAGTACTTGTCTTACTTAGGGAAGTATTGCAACTAAAACATCTTTTATGGCTTCCATCTAGTAAGAAGCACATTTTTTCCCCTCAATTATGCACAGCAAACAATATCCATTTTTGTAACCTAATCCAAATACATCCAATATGATTTTGATTTCATAGGAAAAGTATCGGTCACTAACCCAAACTAAAAGTATTTCCGGTGTAATTCCCCTTAGACCAATGTTTCTCAACTTTTTTTTTTAAATATTTATTGCCTTTCTTCTTGGAACATTCACAGATATTTTCTCCTAATTGCTTTCCACATGAAATTTTAATACCGAAGTTATATGATATGTATGTTTACATAATGTATATAGGTATGCTATACACATTAAAAGTAAGATGTTTTGCCTCTGTTGGCAGCATGCTTTATCCAAATCCCCCCAAATGTTTATGCCATTCTAATGCCACTCAGCCTAAGGGGAAAAGTGACAGATTGTTAATTGGAAAGGAGAGAAACAAATGACCATTTAAATACATTGATAGGATCCCTCCTAGTGCTGTAAATGGAATGCGTTTAAGTGAGGAGTCCCAAGGTTTACCCTGCCTTTCCTTCACATTAAATATTCCTCTGCCAACATAATGTGACTTTTATGGCCTGACAAATAAGAAAAATCATAGGAAGAAATGAGAACATCCTTTCCCTTCAGAAAACCAGACAAATGTCCTAATATCATTCTTATCCCTCAGAAAGAAGATATATGCTCATTCTAGGTCTAAGAAAGCAATGAAACCGACTAATGAAAACCCAGAAAACGTTGTGACAAATCAACAGACAATCAAATCCCTCCTATTATTTCAAATCAAGTGACTTCTGGGTGGCTCAGTTGGTTAAGCATTTGCCTTTGGCTCAGATCATGATCCCAGGGTCCTGGGATCGAACCCCATGTCAGTCTCCCTGCCCAGCAGTGAGTCTGCTTCTCCCTCTCCCTCTGTGTGCTCATGTTCTCTCTTTCAAATCAATCTTTTAAAAAATCGAGTGACTTCTCAGGCATATTAGCAATTGATTTCATAATATGGCCATATATTTTTAGATAAATTTTTCCTATAAAGTGTTCATTGACTTTGCAATGATAACTGAAAACATTTAAAATAATCGAAATATTTATATAGTTCTCAATATAATACTCTATTGGTTTTGAAAACAAACTTAAATTTATTATTAAAATGTTTTAGTTTTGGGGCGCCTGGGTGCTCAGTGGGTTAAAGACTCTGCCTTCGGCTCAGGTCATGATCTCAAGGTCCTGGGATCGAGCCCCGCATTGGGTTCTCTGCTCAGCAGGGAGCCTGCTTCTTCCTCTCTCTCTCTCTGCCTGCCTCTCTGCCTACTTGTGATCTCTGTCTGTCAAATAAATAAATAAAATCTTAAAAAAAAAAGTTTTAGTTTTAACAAGTAATAAGAAAGTATTCAAATTATAACCAGTATATGTAAATATGGAACATTTGATACTGTGGTAATACAAATAGAATTTACTGATTTTCACATTTCTTCATGCTTTGAGGGAAAAGTAAATTTGAAGAATGCATATTGACTTTACTATGATTATAGAAGGTGTTTCGAGGATCAATAGGGTCTCATATAACTAGTTATTTAATCTCCATTGAGCTGTAAAATGCTACTTGATGTGTCTGTTAATCATGGGTCCTGAGGATATTGACTGTATTATAAAGGATCATTCAACATGTTTTCGCAAACTTAAAATAGAAAGACAGGTTTTAGTTTTTTCCCATGTAGGAGAGAGTGGAACATTTTAAAATTGAGAAACTTAAAAAGAATTCCAAGATAAAAGAAAGTGAGACTTGAAATTTCTAAGTAGTTCTAGGTCTTTTAGTCACAGTCCCCAAGTCATTTCTCATAAGGTGCTTTTATCTTTGGTAAATATGCCCCTGCTTACATAAGAAAAAATATTATTTAAGGTATTTAGGAGTACAAGGGTTTAATTTAGAAAATTGATAACAATTATCAAATAACATTTAGTACAGAGTCTGTCCAAGTTAACAGTATCATGTGCTGTCATCACTGAGGTATGAGGCGAGTCCCTCAGAGTACCTTAATTTCCCTAAGCCACAGTACCCTCTTCTGTAAAGTATTATAATAAAATATCTCTCAAAAAGTATGTTATATGGATTAAATGAGATAACATGTTACAACAGTTTAGGAGTCTCCCTTTGCTTTGCAAGTATGAAGAATCATTGCCAATATTATTGTCGTTGTGAGCTCAAGTATCAGGAAAAACACAGAATCTCTTGTTCAAGCTCTGGGTCTACTTGTATGTTATGACTTGTACTTTTAAAATATGGGTAGTCTCAGGATTTTCTCTGACTATACAGTACAGAAATGTCCATTGATTGTATTATGATTGTACTCTGCTGACATTTCCTATTTACTTGTCTGTATCCACTAGTAAACTATAAGTTAAAAAGGCAGCTTCTCTATCTCATTCATTTGTCGCTCTACACCAACTCTAGCATATGTGAGTTAGCACCCAGTATGTGCTCAATAATGTGTTGAAGGGATACAAGAATAGGTGAAGAATATACTTTGATTTCCTTAGGTAGAATGTTTTTCCCATGTGGTTTTAAAACCTGCCTCAATTGTGACCTGAGACCGCCATGACTCATTTGGCCTCCCAACCAAAAACACCAGGAGTACTAATTACTGTAAAAGGCAATGTCTTCAGAAAGAAAAGTTGTCTACCTACAGTAACTAAACAGAAACCACCTACCATCAAATTTTATGTTGGTTCATGAACCACCAAAGAGCAGGAATTTTCCATTCCCATCTAAGAAGACTGTATTTAACAAATTGTCTAAATCACTTTAGAAGGTGTTATGACTGGAATAAAGAAAGTGATCTACCATATACTCATTAAAGCTTTCTTGGACCTACAGTATGGACTACAACGTGCTAGGCACCCTGTAGGTTACAAGAGAAATGGAAGACTCCAGTCCCTGCCCTCAAAGAACTTGCTACCAGGCCAAGGAGATAAGTTCATACTAGAGAAGAGAGGACTGATTCAAGAGTGTCTCAAGGGACAGTGGGCATATAAATTATTGACCCTTGGCCAGTTTTGGGGGGACTTGCTCCTGGAGGGAAAACAGTAACTCTGTGTTGATTTTTCTTTTTTAAACTTTAATCTTAGAATTAAGAATTATTTAATTCTTTATTTTATTTTGTGAATGGGACATAAAAATGTCAAGGTGGCTTCAGAAGAAAGAGCATACTAAATTTTTATATTTCACTCTATACAGATTTTTCCATCTTCTACATAGTACTATAATTAAGAAAATCCTTTGACCCAGGGTCCTTCCTGATCCTCTTTGGGTATAATAGTTCATGAACACAAATTCTGACTTCAGGAAACCAATGAAAGAATTAATTCTGGGGCACCTGGGTGGCTTAGTCGATTAAGCCTCTGTCTTCAGCTCAGGTCATAATCCCAGGGTCCTGGGATCAAGCCTCACATCAGGGAGCCTTCTCCCTCTTCCTCTGCCACTCTCCCTGCTTGTCCTCTCTTTAGGTCTCAAATAAATAAATAAATAAACTCTTTAATAAAAAAAAAGAAAGAAAGACTTAATTCTGGCAGAACTTGAGGTGGAGGAAAAGGAAAACTGGGTACTCTCATGCTCTGCTGTCCTTTGTTTCCCTATGGTGTTATCTCTGTTCCATCTGAGGACAGGGTAAGACAAGTGGGAACAACAGAGGGCAGTGTGGCCAGGCTAAAACAGGCTGGCTAGGTAAGAGGGACTAAGAGCTAATGAGTGGGGATTCTACTTGAAGGTTAAAAGCCTGAAACATGATAGATTCTGGGAACAGTGTGATAGTGTTGGGGACAACATGGATAGGTAGAGACAGAGTGACGAGTGGTTCAAAATCAAGGCTAGGTTAAAAACAAGGTATTGCCAGTAAGTCTATCCTACAGCAATTGGATTGGAGCTAGGCTTAAGCATTTTCCTTGAGCTGGCCAACTTTTCATAAAGGAAATGTTTAGGTGAAGCAGTGACCAGGGGCTTCATGCATGGCCTGGCCTGGCCTGGCCAAGGTGTAAAGGGAGCCAGCCATATTGGGATTTGCATTGCCTCTGTATCAGTTAGGACTGCTTTCTTCCTCGTGTGTCACTTCATGGTTATAATGTGGACACTGGAGTTAAGGACATCACATCCTTATTCATTCAAGACACTAGAGGACGGGCAAGGAGGAAGAGGTTAGTGTCAACAGATTTTCTCTAATGTTTTTCTTGCCAGAATGCTATCACTTGGTAATGTCTGGGGTTTCTAGCAAAGAAGGCAGGAAATAAACTATTAACTTTTTCATCCTCTCAAATAGAGTCAGTAGAGATCTGGATTTGGGTGTGGAGAGACCAACATTAACTATCATTCACGGGTTCCAAAATAATCCTTACCACTTGTTTCCTTCCTACTCTGTCCCTCATGACAAGGTTTTTTAAAAAGAAGAGAATGCTCAAGGATGTTTCTAGTGGAAATAGTTAACAAATTCATTTAAGTCCTCAACTGGCATCCACCCAATCTGCTCAGATACCCAGGAAACCTGTTTCTTTTGTTTGATCACCTTTCATTCTTGTAGATGTTTATCTTGTCCCATTTCTGATTCCAACGGCAGCCATGGTGGACACTTCTATGTATGCCACTAAAAATCATCCACCTCAGACACCCACTCCATTTTCCTGCCCCAGGGTTTTCATCAAATCCAAAAGAATTCATTGGCCCATATATGTGAGTAGCCCAGAAATGCAAGAAAGCTTATTTTCTTGGAGATAACCCTTCTCCAGGGGCAGACAGGAGTCAGTAGACAATGCCCCAATATACTGCACTTGAACAATCTTGAGGAGCATTCCATATGCTTCTTTGAGGGTCCCAGCTAGTTGAACATGGTGGAAACCACTCCAGCAAATCCCTCTTACCTGTTTGTTTTCTCCATCTACCTAACACTCCTTTCTCCAGCACTCCTGCTTCTTGGGATCACCACATGGAGACATAAGGAGCCCTGCATCTACATCCTTGTCTCAGGCCCTGCTTTGGCAGGGGGACCCAAACTAAATCTCCTCATTGGAACTCTGTGATAATAATTTTTACCTTTTGGCATTTCCATAGTATCCTTCCTTTTACGTAGTACATTTTGATGGGAAGCTAGGCTTGATTTCTCTACAGAAACTAAAAATCTAGATGTGTGAACAATAATTCATTATACAAATGTAGCCATGTCATATGTTTTTCTCTTGGGAGAAACAAATATATCAGAGAGTATTCTTCTCTCAGAATTGCTTATTGGACCAAGGTGTTGACTGATTATTATAAATGTGTATGTGTCTAGGAGAATCGCAACAAAACCAAAGCATTTACAAAGTAGTCACTGTGCCAAGTATCTGGTCCAATGATATGAGCTGAGGATCCACAATCAGACATGATTGCTGCTCTCAAATCACTCATGGAGTGGAGGTAGGGTGTGGGGTGGTCAGGTAAACAATGATCCATGTGGTATGTGTAATAAGGATCCACAGATCTTGGTGACTGATGAAATGGGGAATGGGAACAAAAAAGACATAGGGATCTTGGATCCCTATTCAAAGCTTTCCAGCCTGGGTGAATGGGTGAGTGGCACAAAATTAACCGAGACAAAAAATGCAAGGGCAATAACAGATTTAAAGAGAAAGATGACATGTTGAACTTCAAATATCTGTAAATTATTCAGGAGAAGATATCTAGTAGATGGAAGTATAGGTCCAGAGATGATAAAGAAATCTAGCTTGGACTGCAGATTTGGAAATCATTGATGCATAAAGTTAATGTTATGGAAATAAATTAGATCAGCAGGAAAAGAAAAGGGAGAAAAGCAAGTGGAAAATTAACTGCAGGAAACAGCAGGACTAATAAAAGGGTTAAGAAATAGGAACTAGCAATAAGACTGAAAAGGGTTGACTAGAGTAGGAGAAGAATCAGATGGGAGTGTTTCTCAATTCTTGAAAGCCAAGGGAGAAGTGCAATTTATTGTGCCTGATGCTATGCTACAGAGAGATTAAGCAGGATGGATAAAGACAAGGGCCTTCAGCATCAGTGACCTCGGATATCAATTTCAGTAGAGGGTGGACAAAGGGCATCTGGTATGTTATTTTACTCACCGCAGCCTGTGTCTTCTTAGTAGCCATAAAAGAAGGGCATTAACATTACCATCTAGAGCCTCTACTTATAATCCCAGCTTCTTCTGACAACCAGAAGCAGATTTCTTCACTTTCCTTTTTCCCCCTCTCCTTCTCCTTCCCAAACATACTGAGATTTATCTTCTTCCTATGTGAAGGATCATTCTCTCCTACCGCACATTTCTTTTTGCCATATAGAAGATGCTGCTGTTTCTTGGCTTATTTGCACACTAAGTTGTGGTAAAAATAACTGTTATATGAACAGAAATTCTCTGAGCTGGTGGACAGCTTCTAATTTGTATTAATGAATTTGGCAAAAAAGACTCCTACTGCACCATCACCCCACCAACAAAGCTATGTGGCACATGCCAGATCATTGGGCTAAAAACAATGTGACTAAGAAGAAAATTGGTAAAAACCCAGAACTGGTTGCAAAACCAGTTCTGTTTCACATCTTTTCACATCTTTTTAGGCACTGATGCTTATTTTATTTTGTAATAACAAACAGACTAGTTTGTTATTGTTACAAACAGACTGTTTGTAATAATAAACAGAGTAGTCCTGCACTTGGGGAGGTTTACTAAATGCAAAAATTACAACAAAAACCTGATATTTTTTTCAAAGTGGTTATGGGAATCACCTAAAAACAGAAGTAAATCGTGATGTGAAACATGAAATGAGTTACAGCAAGCTGCTTAGCCCACAGGCAGTAGATGCTGAGAGGGTTTGGGAAACTGCTTTATGTGCTTTATGTGAGCTGGTTGTGTGAGTAGTGTGTAGAAGCTGGCTTGGTGACTTGGTAAGATGATTATATATTTGGGTTCTAGACATAATGAACCTGATATAGGTCTGGATACAATCTAGAGAATCTAGAGAAATGTTTGGGTGGAAAAGTCAAAAAGGAATGCATAAATGGGAAAGGAAAAACTGAAGAGAAATAAAGCTGGAGATTTGAGAGGTTATCCGTGCAACTGTGGGATTGGGTAAGATTACCAATGCAGAATACAGAGGGAGGTAAAAGAAGGTTTGATGAGACTGCTAGCTACCTACCCAGCATCCATTCCTCTATCTTCCTTAGTAAGAGAAGGCAAAATTTTGGCTGAGTACATCACCTCCTGAAATAAAAGACCGCATTTCTCAGTGTACCATGGAGCTGTTGGTCACATGACTAGTTCTGGCCAATCATTTTTTGTCATAGTATTGCATGGGACGTCAAGGACAGAGCAAGTCTCTTTATCCAATCCTCCTTCCTGTTGCTTGGAATGCAAAGGTAATGGCTGATGCTAACAGTCAGGTTGGTCATGAGGTGGCCTTGAGGAAATCACAACAGAAGAGACACATGAATTTCTGTTAACTTCCTAAAGCTGTTACATACCAGCTCTGGACATTCTGTAACTAGATTTTCTCTTATTGGAGAAAACAAACCCTTGTGTGTATAAACCACTATAGTTGGGTCTCTGTTACTTTCAACTGAATGTAATTTAACTAATACAAACACAGGGTAAAAAAAGGAAAGAAGTGCTAAAGAAAAAGACAAAGAAGCCAAAATTAGAAGAGTAAGAGGAGGATTAGGACAGGGTGTATCATGGAACCAACGGTGAAGAAAGATGAAGACGATCAACAGGATTAAATACTGAAGAAAATGATTATATTTCTTTGTAAGCCCATTAAACTCATAGTGAGGAAGGCAGATTTATTTATTAATGATAATGGAGTATGTACCATTTATTTAGTGTTGCAAAACACCTAGAGCTTACAATTTTCTATTTTTCTAAAAGACTTTATAATACATCTCTTAATTGTCTTTCACCTACTGCCTAATCTGAGCCACAAAACTTTATAAATTGTATTTTGTGTTTAAGTGTAACAATGATGACTACATTATAGAATGGAAAGCAGCAAAGATGTGGCAAAAAAATCTCTATGTGCAAAATGAAATTTAAAAGTTTCTAAAGAAATTAGTGTAGTGATTTCCAATGGATTCTGAATTATACAATAGTAGTAGATTTTTTTTGTTGTTGTTTATTTAGTTCTCAGTGTCTTTATTCTGAGAGAAGAAGGACAATAAGTAAAGCATATAGCTTTAACTAGTTGGTGCTGTTGACTATATTCTCTCACACAGGGATTCAAATACTGACCATTTCATGGCACACATTAGTGAATTCCTCAGAGAACTCCACTTGCCCTGGTTCTTGACTTAGGTGATTTCCTCTCCCGATGACCTGTTGTGATATCTCATCAGCTTCTATCCCTGGTGGTGACCACATGTGACCTTGTTCTGCCATGATTCCCTCACCCCAGTGGACAGACTTTTGGGTTGGAGCCCTTTAGAAATGGCTCTCAATGTGACCATTCCACCACCTATTCACCCAAAACTAGCCTGGCGAACATTTGGCATCTTTGCTCTGCCCAGTCCTACTGCTGCTTTCTCCTCTTGTCCTACCTACCCTCTTCAGCTACTCTTGTTTCTTATTCACGTGTGCCCCTAAGCTCTTGGGAGCACACATGAGTTTGATCCCAAAGCTCATCCACGTGGGCACTCTGGTGTTAGCAGTACATGGCAAGTGCTAAACCAAGAGACGTGAGGTCAGAGAACCTGTTCTGTTCTGGCAGATAACACTTACCTCCAAAAAACTTCTTTTGAGGCCTCCCAAAGGCACTTAGGGAACATGTAGCTCATATCTTTCCTCACATGGAGAATAGGGGAAATACCTTCTCTACTATGAACTCGGCCAAGAATTCTCTTCCCGGGGAATTCTTAGTTTACTTTTATACAGTGTGCTGGGGGTAAAGGTCACTGAACTAGGTTGGATATTTCTCAGCAAGTCATGCTGGGATTTATCTAGTGACTATTGAATGTAGCTTTGTATTTTAGCTGAAATTTCAAGGTAAGGGAAAATGTTCTGTTCCAAAGCCTGCTACACTTGTGTTTGAGGGTGTGCAGTAATTTTTATGGTACACATAAAATGAAGATGTTGAATTAGTTCATTTTCTAAAGGCTCCTCTGTCAGTAAAATATACTGGAATTTATCTGCATTCCTTTATTTGAGAGTCTAGCTTTTTGAGAAAATAAAAAGTCAGGAAGTAACCCCCAAAGGCCTCAGAACAAGTAAAAATAATATTTAATAACACACACACAGCATGAGTACTTTATTTAGTAGAAGATTTCCTTGGGTCTCTCCTCAGTGCCCAATTATTCTGACTCTTTCATATACTTTAGCTCAGATTAAGTCATTGAATACTACAAAATTACTGTTTAGTTGCAAACAACTTAAAAGTGCTTATCAATTAGCATGTTGTTCATTACAACTAAAAATCTAACTCAAATAGACTTTAAAAATTAAAAAAAATGTACTGTACATGAAAGTGACATGTCTACAGGCTTCAGACAAAGTGTGACCCAGGTTCTCACCAAGGACCTAGTTTCTTTTCTTTTTTTCCCTGCATGATTTTGGCTTTATCTTAAATCTGACTTTCCTTAGAGTTGTAAGGAGTTGTCAGAAGCACCTGACAGTTAAATATTTCTTTTATGTCCACTGGCCATCTTTTTTGCTAAGTCCTAAGAATAAGAAAGGAAACTTTTTTCTCAAAACCTCCTAGGAAATTCTTTTAAACTGAATTAGAACAAATGAGGTCATGTGCTCACTTCTGCATCAATAACTCTATACAGGAGAATGGGGTGCTCTGATGGGCTTCAGTCTGGGCCCACTCTGAAGCCAAGGATTAGGATCAGTTCTAATTAAAACATATAACTGGAAATTAGGGGGCACCTGGGTGGTCATTAAGCGTCTGCCTTCAGCTCAGGTCATGATCCCAGTATCCTGGGATCGAGCCCCGCATCAGGTTCCCTGCTCCGTGGGAAGCCTGCTGCTCCCTCTCCCATTCCCCATGCTTGTGTTCCCTGTTTCACTGTCTCTCTCTCTCTCTCTCTCTCTCAGTCTCTCTCTGATAAATAAATAAATAAATAATCTTAAAAAACAAAAACAAAAAACATATAACTAGAAATTAACTAGAAATTAGGGGAGTTGTTAGGGAGGAAGAAATAAAGAATAGATGATGATAAGCATGAACAGATGTCTACTATACCAACTTAGGAGGGTAAAGCAGAAATTACTATCAAAATTTGGTAATGTCTTATAGAACCTAAGGACAGGAATGTTCTGGACCTCAAGAAGGAATGGAATTGGTAACGAGAAGTTCTTTGTGAATCCTTGCACACTTTTTCACTGCCTCTTGTTTCTTAAGCATCTACTTTACATAGGGTTTAGGGTACAGGCCATATAATGGCTTCTCATCGCTCTCAAGTATATGTATTACAATCACAGACTCACAGAGAATTTAACACTCACTCTGGTTCCAGACTCCACACTCCCTGGGAGGGACCATTGATCAGCCTAGTCAGGTGGGCTGTCCTTCATGCAGTCAGCTGTTTCCACGCACTAGGTTATTATAAGCAAACTTTGCTTCTTCTAGGATCCTGTTCCTGTGTATCAGGAAGGAGTTGAGGTGACCCCAGGGAGTTAGGCACTCTTCACACGATATGTCTACCGCAGGTAGTAAATGCTCGAGACAGGCACATCACTGCAACCTGTCAGCCACAAGAGAAAGAAAAAGAATTTACAAATCAGACACAAGAGTTTGAGAGTATGGAAATGCATCAAGACAGTTCTACATGACCCAATAGTCTATATTCATGATAATTCTGGGTCATTTAATGTGACACTGGGTTCACTCTTCTGGTTAAATTGAAATTTTACCCTTGTGGAATAATGTGTGGCCATTGTTATCTAGTTAGTATAACCTACAGCTACCCTATTCGGTCTTTGTGGTTTCCTTAACCTCTATACATGGGTGAGATTAATTGTTAAGATTCCCTTCATTGTATGTATCTGCAGTTATTTCTGATACCAATTCTGAACCACCACAGTTGTTTCTGATGTGAGTTCTTTCAACAGACATTTCCCTATCACTAAACAGAGATGATGATGATTTTCCTCTCACTAAATGGTATGCTTGCCTTCTTCCATAATGTGTGCAATTTTTTTTTTACATAGTATTGACTGAAGTGATGAAGATGGGTGTTATTTATTTTAGTTTCCAGAGGAGAACTTGTCATCAAACTGTTTACAGATATCATTATTCCCAAGTTTTGGTCACAAAACTGAATATATCTACTGAATGGTTTCTCTATGCTGAAGTCTGGTTCACTTGAGAAGTAATGCCATGTCTGTTCTGAAAGACCCTCAAGCACATAGAACTGGAATAAAATAAGAGAGACTTATTACCAGAGAAGCTAAAATAAATTGTACTCATCTATCAGTGTAGCAGGAATGCTGAGAAGTTAGATCCAGGACCACCTCCCTTGAGCCTCTGTCCTGTCTTTCCTTAAATTGGTCTAGATTTATATTCCCTTCTGGAGACAGGGCAGCATCATGGTTAGGAATGCAAACTCTGGAGTCAGAAAAGATGGTAGCATTAAGAACATGGGCTGGATTAGAATCCAACGTCTTTCACAGGAAACTCAAGGAAAATTACTTACCTTCCCTCACTCATTTTTTCCTTTATATGAGAGTTTTAATGTTAGTAAAAATAATACCTACCTCATAGGGCGCCTGTATAAATGCAGTGCCCATATTTAGTGCACTGCCCCCTATAACCTCCTTTTGTATTCTTTACTAAACTGTTTTCTTTTTCTTGTCTTTTAGGGAAAGAAAACCATTTCATTGTTGAATAAACATTAAAACTGAATACACATCGCAATCTGCTGAAAGATTGCAGAGACAGAAAGATCTCATCCCCAGTTACATACATATCTTTAAGATGAGCCATAACTAGTCCTCAAGTAAGACTGTTTGATAGTACCATTTGCCACATGTAGTTTGTCCTAACTTTGCCTGGTAAGTAGAGTGATGCTCTGTGCTAGCTAATTGACTTTATCTGAAGAAAAAAAAAAAACAACTTCCCATTTTTATGGCAGGAGATGGTGTTGTATCTTGGAATAAGGCACCCATCTAAGCTATGTTCCTATCCTCCCATAGAACCTAGGTGACAGAGGTGCTTGTATCCTTTGCTCTGCCCTTAATTACCCAGCAACTTGACCTTTTCAATATTTTTTTCAGGAAGTTCAAGGTTTTTTGAGAAAATTGAGATATAATTGGCAAATAGCATTATAATTAAATTTAGATGTACAACATAATTCAGTATTTGTATGTATTGTGAAATAATCACCGCAATAAGTCTAGTTCTTCCAATCTCACTGCGTCTTTATATACCAATGTAAGATATCTGAAAAAATCTCACCATGCTTGAATATCAAATCATCCTTATTTTCTTTTTCAAATATTTCTCAACACTTTTTTCTGGAACCATCTACCTTAGTGAAATCCTAAGTCTCTTGGTCAGTTCAGGTTTCTTTCTGAGGAGCAAAGGCCAAATTCCTTGGTAGTGACTGGTGCTTTCTTCTGATCTGAAGAAGAATTGCTGGCCTATTTTTTAGCTCTGTTTTCTGGGACATGCCTAGTAATCCTCTGGTCTTTAAGAGCTAAATAGTAGTCACAGTTTGAATTAATGACTGCGCAGTGGCCATGTGTATCATAATACTTACCCTCCTTTGCCGGTACCTTTATTTAAAGTAACAAACTCTTAAAAACAAAGCAAAGCAAATAGTATATACACATTGTAATAGAATATGCTTAGTGATAATGGAATAAAGCCCCTGCCCCTGAGGCAAGGGCTAGGAGTCACCTTGTTCCCTGTAGCTGGAGCCTGTCAAAGCTGCCTTAGAGGGGTCTAACGAGAACCCCAACACACAGATCAAATTCCAAGGGCCTTTATTTATAACAAAGGGGGCACTTACTGAGCAGACTGGAAGTACTTCTTACCCACAGGACAATAGCTTCCTTTCAAGTTCAGAGAACCCCTTACCTTGCAAAACTGACAACACTATCTGAAGGGGTTTAATTCTAAGAAATACTTCATTATTAAAACTTTGTGGTTTGTACCCAAAGAAAGCTGAAGTGGGATGTAATGGCCTCTGGGTCTGTATTTTGATATATACGTCATAGCACCAACTGTTGTTAAATGGCATCTTACAGTAGAGAGGACTTTGACAGAATCCAAGACAGTCCTATTTATTAAAACATTGATATGAATGTAGATTTACAAGTGGGAATATCACCATAATTTAAGTTTAAAGTGGAAATGTAAAAAAAAAAATCATGGAGAAAGACAAATTTATGGAATGATTTTATCACTAATACTTCCTAATCTAGAGCTGCAAACCCCTTGAGCCAATTTCTTTAACTGCACTGCTCCCTGGTGGTAAGATGGTTTAGTACATTGACAGAAAGAGGCCGGTTGGGAATGAAGGAAAACAGGTAAGACTGCCACAAGGCAAGGGACAATAGGTCAGAAGAAATAAAATAGAAAAGTTTGCTGGAAGAGTAGTCAGAAGATCCTGCCAGTGAGAATGTTGGCGGTAGCCGTTGGGACCGTGTAGGAGCTGCTTTTGCTGCTCATCTGTTTTTGTCAACTCTCTTGAATTCCTTTGATTTTGCTTGGTTTGTTTTGTTTCATTTTGCTTTGCTTTGAGGCCTTGTGAAGGGTCGGTGTTGTGAGAGTGAGTCACACTTCTCAGCCTCCACTATCCTTGTGCTCCCTATCATCTTGGAGAAGTGTGGCCTAGGAATTTGGATGATACTAGTCCACACACGGACACTTGGCAGAGGAGATGGCAGAATAGCTTAGTGGCCCAGAGGAAATTCCTCTGGGGAGCATTTTACTCTTTTTACTACCTTGGAGGCTGACAGCCAAATGAGGGCCTTGGTGCTTGTTTATAATTTATGCCTCTCTAATCTCCATGAGGTGAGGAGGCCTGTCATGAAGATCACAGTTAGAGTGATGCTTGGAAAATAAAAAGGAAAACTAACAATGCTGAGGAGTAAGCACAAAGTGCAGGGACAGAGGCACCAGGTGATTGTCACAACTGAGCATTACATTTAGCTCTAAATTTCCTCCTAGCTAAGGAAAAACTGGAAATACAGGGAATAATAGAGTGTGCATTACACAAGAGGAGGAAATACAATGTCCTTCACATAGTTTCTGTGACTGGTTGGAGTTGTTAGCTAATGCTGTGGTGGGAATCATTTTACCATATGTATGAAATCAACATGCTGGACACCATAAACTCACACAATGTTGTTTGAAAATTATATCTCAATAAAACTGAGGCAAAATTTTAAATGACTCAAGATAGTTCCTGGCATTACATTCCAAGAGGAATTTATCCTAGAAATTTTAGACTCATAAATAAACACCGAACTGTGAGGCATCCAAATGCATAGTCGATTCTCTTCCAGAAGGGCTTGCAGCTACTGGGTCTAGTTGAGTACTTGCTGTGATGAATAGTTCCCATTTGTCAGTGTTTCCTAGCTTCTGGTGGGACCCCTAGTGGTCCATGGAGTTATTGCAAAGTGTCCATGAATCTAGCTTCTAGATGCATAATCTCAGGAGGGAAAATTAATGTTTTGTGCAAACGTACTAATATTTTTTTTAAAATGTAAGGATAACTAGAACTAGCAAAATACAAATTTATGTAAAAGAACACTGAGTTCAAACTAGCATTTCCTCATTATATATTTTCTTAGTTAGATTCTACTAACAATACAATTGTTAAGATTTGATATTACAAGGAGGTCCTTTTGCTTGACAGAGTTGTGAACCATCACTGGTGCAGATGGTCTAGATGGTGTTACTGCTCTGAGCAAAGAAGGCAGACTGTCTACACCACCCCCAGCCCTTCCCTAGTCACTGCTCTCAACTGTTTTTCATGTTCTGAGATGAGCTCCAAGAAAGGCACCCATGTGTTCAGATGCTCTGGGGCTTTGTTCAGTAATCAGCTTTGTGGTTTTAGGAGGCCCAAAAGAACTTCAGGGCTTTCCACTCTGAACCCTTTGTTCAGGAAGCTTAAGAGACTTGTTGTGGTTTCAGAAATGAAATGCTTGAAGTTCTGGAGTTGGCACAAACTACTGTTCCTGCTCAAACGGATGGTAGGAAGAAAAGCAGCCATAGGGGCTGGTGGCCCAAAAACTGAAGCTGTGGTTATCTCCACAGACAACAGCTCTTTAGCAGGCTTGCAATTGCTTCATACCCTTTCATGTGGGCAAAGAAAAAACTTTATCAGACAGAGAGTCTCTATTCTCTTGAAACGCTGGGTTGAGAGGAGAGGAAATTGGGCAGCAGATCGTGACAGAATTTACAACAGGGAAAATCACATCTCTGCTGAGTTCTTCCTTATCACAGGGACAACTCCACGCCCCTGGATGCGTCACCGACGCTTGTGTGCTGGCTGATGCTCAGACTGCAACATGAGGCCCCCTGAGAGAAGAAGGCAGAGCTCTCTGAAGCAAACCTGAGGTCTTAAGCCGCCGTGCTGTGGATCGCCTGTTTTGGCTTGGCTGTTTAAGGGCAGAGGCCAATGGCTGCAAGATTCCAAAGCTAAAATGGGCACTGCAAAGCCTTGTGAGAGAAACATTGTTACACAGTATTTCAGCTGTTGCAGTTATGACAGTGCCATTAAACAAGCCATCCAGTCACCACCGAAGGTCAAGCTGGCACATTTGTTAAGGAGACTACCAAGGTCACAGTTTGTATGTCTTTAGTTATAACTCTAAGGGCACATGTTGAATCTAGCCAAAAATGTCTTTCCTACTATTTATCATAGCCCCTCAGTTGTACCATTGGAAATTTATTTCTTCAAGTCAAGAGTCTTTCAGTCTCTCTTAGAATACAAACATTCTGAGATGGTGGGTGGTGCAGTCCACTGAGCAGCCGACTCTTTGTTTCTGCTCTGGTCCTGATTACAGGGTCATGAGATCGAGCCCCATATCAGGCTTGTGCTCCATGAAGTGTCTACTTGAGTCTCTTGCCCTCTCCCTCTGTCTCTCCCTGCCTCTCTTGCTCTTTCTCTATCTCTAAATAAACAAAATAAATCTTAAAAAAAAAAAAATTCTGGTGGATATATCTGGTAGGAATAGGGGAAATGACTGGTGTCTGAAGGTGAAGCAGAGTGCTGGGAACAGAATGATAAAATAAAAAGGCCATACCGATTGTGCTTATAGCTTGGAAAGCCTAGAATAGTAACCTGTGGTCAGAAATAAGTGGCTAAAGGCAAAATCACAGTCCGGGCAGAGTCTGACTAGCTCATGGCCCAAATTCTCAGCTCCCCCTCCTTTCTTGCTGGGTCCTCCTCCCCTTTCGCTGACCTAACTTCAAACTCTAAACTCTTCTTTTACTCCCTTTGCTCCAGCAATGCTGTCATACGAAAGCACTGAGCCAAGGAAATATTCACTCATATCTTGATTCTTTAGGTAAGGAATTCCACTTCTGTTTTCCCATATAAAAGAGAGCTAGTGCCATCATGGTTCCCTGATGCTAAAGTAACAAACAAACAAAGAACATATCTTTCTTGCTTTTCTGAAATCTGGAAACATTTTAAAACGTATATATTTAATATGGGAGTGTTTCTTTTTATATATATATCCCAAAAAGTTGTTATTAAATACATGCTGTATATTCTAATTAATGGCTCCATAAACTAAAAAATATATAGTTTGTTTTTGTTTTGCTCTTTCTCACAAGTTAATATAAGGAATAAATGTGATAATTCTTGTGAAAACTTGGCAGTATATCAAGGTAGACAATAGAATGCCATGAGATTTTTTTTCCTAGAGGGTCTCCTATCTCTTAAACGATGGTTCAAATGATTCCCAAGGACATCTTGTGCAACAGACACATGAGGCTCTCTTTCTTATAGGCACAATGTTATAAGATTGGGTTCTATTATTAGAAAATTCTTTAATATCAGAAAAATATCCTTATTTAAAAAAAAGAGAGAAAATACAAGTATATATTCTTACAAACATTAAAAGTAAACATAATATAAATTATATATATTATGTATATTATATATATTAATTAATATATATTCAAAGGAAGCATTAAAAGATGTTCCTTTAGGGATTTTTCTGCATGGTCTGGGTTGACCAACACTTCTTTAAAATATGAATATAATGAAATTTTGATAGGAAATGTCTTTCTATTTTCCTAAATATCCCATAGAAAACATAGTTGGTCTTGATTACTCTAAGACTTGTTAAGGTATGATGACTGTTTTAAGGAAGATGGCTGTTGGGCTTCTGGTAGATCAAGGTTTGGGTACAGACCAACCTTGTGGTACCTCCCTATGGTATCAGGTAAATTGGCCCTGCTCTTCTTCCTGGTCTATTCTTTAGAAAATTTTTATATAGGAGATATTCTCTCTCAAGACTCAAACTTTAGGATATATAGTATCAGGGCTACTAGGGGTCTGATTGTGGACAGCATTTTCAGATTCCAAGAATTTGATTTTCCTAAAGTTAGATGTAAATTCATGGCAATCAAGATTCAAACTTAGAACTGTGTCCTGTGGGGATGGATAACATATTTTTACAACCAAAAATATGTTATTTGTTGAATAACTACTCTGTGCTAAGTTCTACATTAGGCATGAGATATGCAAAGATGAATATGTGTTGTTATAAACTGATAAAAAATATAACTATATGAGCTAGAAATTCATAGAAGAAAATTCCGTATTGTCAATAAACATGTAAATGTGTGTGACTCACTAACAATTAAAAATACGTAAACGTCTCGGTGGGGAGTCTTGTGCTCCCAGACGCAGTTGACCCTGTGGCAGTGGCTGGCTTGAGCAACACTGTGAGCAACACTGTGAGCAATACTGTCGGATTCTTGGACAGCCCCACCTACCATTGCTGGACTACAGATGCTACTCCCAGTGGCAACTTTTGAAGATGTTTCTATTCCTGAGAAGCTCAAGCTTAGATTTGTTGAAAGAACACCATTTGTGTCAAAAGTGAGAAAAGAATCTAAGAACTTGAGTGACATATAGGGAACTTCTGCTGAAGTTACTAAGTTCACAGAAAGTAGTTTTGCGATCTTGGCACTTGGTGGTGGTTACCTCCACTGGGGCCATTTTGAAATGATGCACCTAACAATGAACACTATATGGACCCCAAAAATATGGAGAGCATCAGCCCCTTTCAAGCTCATCACCTGCAAGGGTATGAGACAGCATATGTGGGAAGGCAAAACTGCTTTTGGCAACAATGTGATTCCTGTGAAGGTTGGCCATCTCATATGGAGATGGGTGGGCATTGTAAATGCAAAAAGGTACAAGGTTTCCTTGATCAGGTTGCCCACAAATTGCCCTTCTCAGAGAAGGCTGTGTGCACAAGACTCAAGGGAAGATGTGGAAAGATCAAGAGGTATGAGAACAGAACAAACCAAACCCCTGGATTTTTGAGCATATAGCCACTGCCAAAGCTGGGAGTATGGAAAGTCCTAAACCTGTATAATTTCACCCAGAAGGGGAGGTCCTGGGACAAATTCTATATGCCTAAATGTGTGTAGTGAGAATGTAAAAAATAAATTTACAAAGGCTACTGAGAGGGAAAGAATCTACATTTTTATTCCCCTTAGCCTATCCTTAAAGTCTTTGGGTAGCTCAGATGTCTAACTGAGGAGCAGCATATGAATAAATTATTTCTGAAAAATTATACAATTTCTGTTGATTTTTAAAATCTTTTTCAAGTTTTAATTTAAATTCCAATTAGTTAATGTACAGTGTAATATTAGTTTCAGGTGTAGAATTTAGTGATTCATCACTTACATACAATTAGGTAATGCTCATCACAAGTGCCCTCCTTAATCCCTATCACCCATTTAACCCAACCCCTCACCCACCTCCCTTCCAGTAACCCTCAGTTTGTTCTCTGTAGTTAAGAGTCTGTTTTCTCATCTGTCTCTTTTTTTTCTCCCACTACATTTATCTGTTTTGTTTCTTAAATTCCACATATGAGTGAAATCATTTGATATTGTCTTTTTCTGACTGACTTATTTCACTTCACATAAGACCCTATAGCTACATGTCATTGCAGATGGCAAGATTTTGTTCTTTTTTATGGCTGAGTAATATTCATTTGTGTGTGTGTGTGTGTGTGTGTGTGTGTGTGTGTGTACACACACCCCTCATCTTCTTAATCCATTCATCAGTCAATGGATATTTGGGCTTTTTCCATAATTTGGCTTTGATTGTTAATACTGCTATAAACATTGGGGGTGTGTGTATTCTTTCAAATCAGTGTTTTTGTATCTTTTGGGTACATACCTAGTAGTACATTTGTTGGATCATAGGTTAATTCTATTTTTAACTTTTTAAGGAACCTCCATACTCTTTTCTAGAGTGGCTGCCCCAGTTTTCATTCCCACCAATAGTGTAAGAGGGTTCCCCTTTCTCCACAGTCTCATCAACACCTGTTGTTTCCTGTATTGTTAATTTTAGCCATTCTGACTGGTATGAGGTGCTATTTCATTGTAGTTTTGATTTGTATTTTCCTGATGATGAGTGATATTGAACATCTTTTTATGTCCCAGAAAAAGGAGAGATAGAAAGGGGGAAGAAGGTTTATTTGAGGAAATTGTTGCAGAACATTTCCCTAATCTGGGTAAGGAAATAGACATCCAAATCCAGGAGGTACAGAGAACTCCCATCAAAATCAACAAAAGCAGACCAACACCAAGATGTAGTATAATTAAATTTCCAAAATATACTGATAAAGGAAAAATCATAAAGGAGCAAGACAAAAGCAGTCCCTAACTTAGAAGGGAAGACTTATAAGACTGACAGCATATCTCTCCACAGAAACTTGGCAAGCCAGAAGAGAGTGGCATCATATATTCAACACACTGAATGGGGAAAATTAGCCAGGAATACACTAACCAGCAAGGCTTTCATTCAGCACAGAAGGAGAGATAAAGAGTTTCCCAGAAAAACAAAAGCTAAAGGATTTCATGGCCACTAAACCAGCCCTGCAAGAAATATTAAAGGGAACTCCTTGAGTGGGAAGGAAAGACCAAGAGCCACAAACACTAGAAAGAAAGAGAGAAAATCTCCAGAAACAATGACAAAACAAGTAATAAAATAGTATTAAATGCATCTATTGATAATTACTCTGTATGTAAATGGACTAAATGCTCCAATCAAAAGATATAGGGTATCAGAATGGATAAAAAAAAAAATAAGACCCATCTATATGCTGCCTAAAGGAAACTCATTTATTTTCCTTCTTTCTTTCTTTCTTTCTTTCTTTCTTTCTTTCTTTCTTTCTTTCTTTCTTCTTTCTTTCTTTCTTTCTTTCTTTCTTTCTATTATTTTTTATTAACATATAATGTATTATATGTTTCAGGGGTACAGGTCTGTGATTTATCAGTCTTACATAATTCACAGCACTTAGCATAGCACATACCCTTCCCAATGTCCATCACCCAGCCACCTCATCCCTCCAACCCCCCTGCCTTCCAGCAACCCTCAGTTTGTTTCCTGAGAATAAAAGTCTCTTATGGTTTTCTCCCTCTCTGGTTTCATCTTGTTTCGATTTTCCCTCCCTTCCCCTATGATCCTCTGTCTTGTTTCTCAAATTCCTCATATCAGTGAGATCATATGATATTTGTCTTTCTCTGATTGACTTATTTCACTAGCATAATACCTTCTAGTTCCATCCACATCGTTACAAATGGCAAGATTTTGTTTGTTGATGGCTGCATAGTATTCCATAGTGTGTACACACACACACACACACACACACACACACACACACACACCACATCTTCTTTATCCATTCATCTGTTGATGGACATCTAGACTCTTTCCATAGTTTGGCTCTTTCCATAGTTTTCCATAGTTTGGCTATTGTGGACATTGCTGCTATAAACATATAAACATTCGTGTGCATGTGCCCCTTCGGATCACTGCATTTGTATCTTTAGGGTAAATACCCAGTAGTGCAATTGCTGGATCATAGGGAAGCTCTATAAGAGACTCATTTTATACCTAAAGACCCCTGCAGATTAAAAGTAAAGTGATAAAGAAACATTTACCATGCAAATAGACATCAAAAGTAAGCCAGAGTAGCCATACTTATATCAGACAAATCAGATTTTAAACCAAAGACTATAACAAGAGATGAAGAAGGGCACTATCTCATAACAAAGGGTTCTATCCAACAAGAAGATCTAATGGTTGAAAATATTTATGTCCCCAAGTTGGGAGCACCCAAATATATAAAACAATATCTTGATTTTTTAAGTATATTATACTTACATTAAATAAAGTTCAAGGATTACCTCAGGAAAAAATATATATATCTGAATTAAAATGAGAAATCACTCTTTTCCTTTTTTGCTCTGTTTAAAAACAATAGCTATATCCACTGTTAAAAGTGTGTGTTTAACTTTCCTATATTGTTGATGAAACACAACCTTCTAGAGGAGATGTTCCAATTTGGCAAATTGCATCCAAAGAAAAATGTTTACCTTTAACTTTACAATTCCCATTTGGGAATTCAAGCAAAAGCAATAATAGAAAAAGGATCTCAATGATATGTATATAGATTTTTGCTGCAGTATTTTTCATAATAATAGTTTCATATGAGCCTTATTTACAGAATTCTTAAATAATTTATGCAATAGCCTTTCAGGGGATTATTGATTATGTATTTCTATGTTAGGAAAGCTATCCACAATATATCATCAAGTAAAAATAACATAATACTATATACAGACTCATCCTATTCCTGTTTTCAAAAAAGTATACATACTTATATGCTTACTAAGAAATTAAGAAAGATCCTCCAAGATGAGAAATGTGGACCAATCTTTCATTTCTTTTTTATACTTCTCTATAGTTCTTTAATATTTTTGCAATGAACTTTAATTACTTTTAGTATGAAAAAAGCTACTAAAATCTAAATATTAAGCACTTTGCCCTCAGGGATATCACATTTGTATACGCTGGCATAGTTTTCCAAGCTGAAGTAAAAGTTATCTAATAATTCTAGAATTTTCAGCACTGGCAGAGCTAAGCTGTGAGTTCATCTCTCTTTTCAAAACCCAAACTCCAGTTCCAGGAAGAGAGTAGGAGATTCAGACAAGTCTTGCCTTCCTGTGGTCCAGTGAGCCAGCCTCTCCAATCTTTTTCTCAGCATTTTTCTGCTTATGGTAAATCAGATCCAGGTGATGTTATTTTCTGGAGAAGGGGAGGAACTGAAATTAATCAGAAGGTTCCCAAGTTCCAAGCTCTCTGTTTTTATTCATATATCCTCCACTGATGAAGTCAGTGTTAACAAAGTAAGTGGCCTCAAATTGACAGAATCATGCTTTAAATCTAGTCCTCTGATTCCAAAACCCATGCTCTTTTCACGGGTTCCTCAATGTCTATTTCTGTGTATTTGTGTGTTCTCCAACATAGAGATTCCTCCTTTAGTATGAAATAGTTTGTGCCTAAATGTTTGCACTTAATTGGGTCTTCCTTCGAAGAGGTCTATAGTGGGCACATTTCTCTCATGCCCTAGCTTTCTTTAACTGGCTAGAGACCTGCACAGTCCACCCATCCATCCATCCGTCCATCCATCCATTCTTTCATCTACCCATCCTTATGTATATCATCTCCATTTATACATTCTTCCATCTAGTATTTGTTAAGAGCACTGTAGTTTAGAGTTTAAAGGCATGGTCCCTAGAATCAAATTGGCTGGCTTCAAATCATAGCTCTACCATTTACCAGATATAAGACCATAGACAAATCACTTAAATACTTTGTGACACTTTTTTCTGTAAATTGGTGATAATAACAGTATTTACCTCATAATGTTGTGCACATTAAATGAATTAATTAATCTAAAGTACTTGAAGTAATGCCTGGCATGTAATAAATACATTTACATCATGATTAATATCATGTGCCAGGCCCTGGATACTAAAATTTCAAAGTAAAACAAAATAGGGTTTCTGCCTTCAAGACTAGATTTTAGTCTAAAGAAAGGGATGGGTACATGTATGACCAAAAGCACAGAGTTCTGTAGGGACAGCACTGGAGAAGGTGGGCATTAAGGAGGCTTCCCAGAGAAGAGATTGTATAATCTGAAGTCAACCACCTAAGGTGGGAAAGGCAAGGAAGAAAGCCTGGAGGCAAGAATGTGTGCCTAACTTGAGGCACCCAGGTGGTTCAGAACAACTGAGGTGCAGAGTGCTAGAGGGTATGGGAGAGATTGAACTGGAGAGGGGAGGTCAGCTAGCTCTAGTTCTTTGAAAACTTTTATAGAAGTGCCTTAAATTAGTGGAGCTCACTACACCCCTTCTCCTTTACTTGTATTTAAATCTTTTTGCCTGTTATTGCCCTTAATAACAACACCTCAGACCTAAAAGATAAGGTTGGAGGTCATGGGTAAAAACTCTCCTTTCATCATGCTTTCAGTTTCTGGGATGATATGACTAGGTCATACCTGTTATACCTGTGTCTGGAAACTTCACCATATTTAGAGTCTCAGACTGTGGGAGTGGGATTCACAGTGTCCCCAGCTTTGGGGGAAAATGACTCCCCAGCCATTTGGGCTTAGCAGGCTTTTTGGGACCAGATGCCTCTCAACACAGACAACAACAAGGACATATACTGGACCCATACTCCTGCCTTCAGTGGAAATCATAGTGTGTCTGGCAGGCTGATCAGCTTAAGCAGGCAGATTTATTTTATAATTCTTAGATTGTCTTTCTCAACAATAATTATGTTCGAAGAAGCACTTGAGTGCTGAAACTCCCACTAAGATTTTTATGACTGTCTTGACTTCTTAAGTACTACTCTCCTTCTATTTCTTTATTTGCCTTTAAAGTATTAAGTATTAAAGTGTCTTTTGATTATTCAGGGTTTTTTTATTAAAGATTTTATTTATTTATCTGACAGAGAGAGACACAGCGAGAGAGGGAACACAAGCAGGGAGAGTGAGAGAGGGAGAATCAGGCTTCCTGCGGAGCAGGGAGCACCATGCGGGGCTTGACCCCAGGACCCGGGATCATGCCCTGAGTGGAGGGCAGATGCTTAATGACTGAGCCACCCAGGCACCCCTGATTATTCAGTTTTAACTAGTCACAAAATTTATGTATTCTTAAATTTTGTCTTCAATTCATTTCTTAGATGTTCTCTATGAAATATGTGTCTCTTGTTATATTTTGAAATTCTCTTTAAAAGTAACGTAAAGATGCTCACTGGACTGGTTGCCAGTTTCCAGAGAAGGCTCAAATCTTGTTACCTATATCTTCAAAAGGATTTCTGTAGGTCTGTCACAACACCTTCAGTGTTTCTCTGTTGGCTTCTGCTTGCTTTCAGTTTTTTGGTGTAACATCCTCCATAGGGTATTTTTGGCAGCAGAGCCTGTGTGAATCAGTCTCCCTTTAATTTCTGAGGCAAACCAGTGATTCATCTTTGGTACAGGAGGACTTTCACAAACACAGCTATATTGTTTTGTATAATTAAGGTTTGAGTTAGGGAGACAGATCAGTGGGAACTGTCTCACGGGCATTCAGTTTTCCAGTTAGTTCTTTACTGTTGCTCCTGTCCATGGTACCAAGAAGAGTGTGAGTGCAGGTGTAGGTCTTCTGTGTCTGATTTTGACACCACCCCAGCTCAGAAGGCCATGGGATGGATGGACGAAGAAAGGCTGGAAGTTGAAACTGTAAGTGCATTAAAGAGTAATAAAATCATATGTGTCCTGATGTGCTATCCTGAAAAGGGCACAGGCTCCCCTATATTATATTCCTGCCGAAAGGATTTTAGCCTAATTATAAGGAAATAATCAGGTACATCAAAACTGTGAGATATTTTGCAAAATAGCTAGCTTAGAATTCTCAAAAATGTCAGTATAATTAAAAATAAAAGGTTGGGGAATTATTCTAGAATTATTCTAGATTAGTTTTAAAAATATGCCAGCAGCATCAGTATCACCTAGGAGTTTATTGGAAATGCAGGACCTCAGGGCCCACCCTAGAGTCAAAATCAGAATTTGGATTTTAATAAGACTCCCAGGTGATTTGTGTACACATTCAATTCTGAAAAGCCCTGAACCAATGTACAATTCATATTCAAATTTCCCCCAATTGACCCAGTAGTAATTCTTTTGGCTGTCCCCAACTCACCCCATCCCAAATTTGAATCTAGCAAGTATCACACAGTGCCTTTAGTTGTCAGATCTCTTTATCTTTTAATCTAGAACTGTGGTTCTCAAACTTTAGCATGCATCAGAGTCACTTGGAGGGTTTGTTAAAACACAGTCAGATTGCCATCTCCTAAGGCAAGGGAAACAAAAGCAAAAATGAACTATAAAAATAAAAATAAAAAGCTTTTGCAAAGGAAACCATCAACAAAACAAAAGGGTAACCTCCTCAGTGGGAGAAAATATTTGCAAATGGTATATCCAAAAACAGGTTAATATCCAAAATATATAAAGAACTTATGCAACTCGACACCCAAAAAAATCTTATTAAAAAATGGGCAGAGGACCTGAATAGATATTTTTTCCCAAAGAAGACATACAGATGGCCAACAGGCACCTGAAAAGGTACTCAACATCACTAATCATCAGGGAAATGCAAATCAAAATCACAAAGAGATATCATCTTACACCTTTTAGAATGACTAAAATTAAAAAAGACAAAAAATAACATGTGTTGACAAGGATATGGAGAAAAACAAACACTCATACACTATTGGCAAGAATGTGAATTGGTATAACCACTGTGGAAAACAGTATGGAGGTTCCTCAAGAGCTTAAAAACAGAAATACCATGATCTAATAATTCCACTATTGGGTATTTACCCAAAGAACACACAAAAAACCCTAATTTGAAAACATATATGTACCTCTATGTTTCTTGCAGCACTATTTACAGTAGCCAACATGTAGAAGCAAACTGTGTCCTCTGATAGATGAATGGATAAAGAAGATGTGGCATATATATATGCAATGGAATATTACACAACCATTAAAAAAATGAGATCATGGGGACGCCTGGGTGGCTCAGTGGATTAAAGCCTCTGCCTTCAGCTCAGGTCATGATCCCAGGGTCCTGGGATCAAGGCCCGGATAGAGCCCCGCATCGGGCTCTCTGCTCAGCAGGGAGCCTGCTTCCTCCTCTCTCCTCTCTCTCTGCCTGTCTCTCTGCCTGCTTGTGATCTCTGTCTGTCAAATAACTAAATAAAATCTTTAAAAAAAAAAATGAGATCATGGGTGCCTGAGTGGCTCAGTTGGTTAAGCAGTTGCCTTTGGCTCAGTTCACGATCCCAGGATCCTGGGATCGAGCCCCACATAGGGCTTCTTCATCAGTGGGGAAACTGCGTCTCCTTCTCTCTCTGCCTGCTGCTCCATCTGCTTGTGCTCTCTCTCTCTCTTTCTCTGTGTCAAATAAATAAAAAATAAAATCTTTTAAAAAAATGAGATCATGCCATTTGAGAAAACATGGAAAGACCTAGAGGGTATTATGCTAAGTGAAATAAATCAGACTGAGAAAGACAAATACCATATGACTTCACTCATATTTAGAAACGGACAACAACAACAATAAAACAAATGAATCAATAAAGAGTAGAATCAGACCCATAAATACATAGGACAAAGGTGGTTGCCAGAGGGGATAGGGTGGGACATTGGGCAAAATGGGTGAAGGGGAGTGGGAGATATAGGCTTCCAGTTATGGAATGAATATGGAATGTGAATATATATAAGATATAGCATAAGGAATGCAGTCAATGATATTGTAAAAACGTTGTATGGTGAGATATGATAGCTATACTTGTGGTGAACATAGCATAATGTGTAAGCTTATTAAATGTCTATGTTATATGCCTGAAACTAATGTAACATATGTCAACATACTCAAATAAAAAATTTTAAAAATTAAAAAAATGAACTTAACATCTTTACAGGATTCCAGGTAGATCAAAAAAATTCTATAAAATTCAGTGTTTCTGTGGTGCATTTTAGTGGAAGTCTTTGTCTTATCATTTTACACTATGGAAAAAATAAGCCTCTTCCCAAGTGCAGTATTTCAGGAACTGTTTATTGAGCACTTGAAGTAGGCATTGGATTCCAGGACAGAAAATACAGACAAGATTCTGCTTCCTAATGCACAGGGTGCAGGGTGGGAAAATGTGGGAATAACTGGTCTACATTACAGCTCTGTGTAAATGGTTTAAAGAAAATAGTATATCAACACAAAGCATATTTATGAAATTCTTTGATTATACTAATAAAAATTAAAAATTTAAGAAAAATAAAACACAGATTCCACACGCCCTCCGACTCTCATGTATACCATCTGAGAGTTCCTAATGGTAAGGTCAGATGCTGCTGGCCCTGGGACAACACTATGGGTAGCAAGGAATTAAATAATAATATCAGTGCAATGTTAAATTTCTAAGTCTGATAATTATGTTTGTATAAATAAAAGCTTTTGTTTTTGAAGATTCTTGATGAAGTATTTAGATATATAGTGTCATGATATCTACAAGTAATCTCAAAACATTCAATAAAATAAGTAAATAGCTATCTGGATGAATGGATCATGAATACATAGATGAATGGATGGATGGGGAGATACATGGATAGATATATAGAGCAAAATTAACAATCAGTGAAATAGATGAACAGGGAACATAGTGAACAAAAGAAATAGTGAGGTAACACATAAACTGTGGGGGAGGAAAACTTTCTTTACCCTTTTAGATTTATTACCTGGGGCTTTGCATATTATCTTAACAGAAAAAAAAGGCATATAAATTTTATTTGATGTTAATTTTTAATGGGACATCATGGTTTTTCTGGAAAAGAAGTGAGGACTCAAAGAAGTAGATAGGACTGAGAGCTTCTATACCATTTTTTAACAAAGAATGAGTAATTATGGAGATGTGACATGACAAAGGAAAAAGTTTTGGGCTTTCAGCAGTGGCAAACTGTGGGAAGATAAATACATGGAGGAAATTAATGAGACATCAGTGTTATCCCAGTCAGGTTTGTTTGTACAAGTCCACCTCAGGGACGGGGAATTTATGGCAGCCCTTATTTCTCAGTACTTTCTGTCTTTAGTCAGATGAGGAAATATCTGGGGAGGGTTCTTTATAGATCTGTTGATTCTCAAATATTTTCAGTTCAAAATAATCCTTATGCCAAAGTGGTAGCAGGGTTCAGAATGCACTAACCCAAAATACGATACCTTGGCATACTGATTATTTGAAGCTAGAGAACTTTGAGAAATGACAGGTGCAGGAAAAACTGAACATCACCCCTGAATCAAGTCTTTATTTTTCCCCCCAAAGGGTATGTACATTTATAAATTTATTTTATTTTATTTTTATTATGTTGTTAGTCACCATACAGTACATCATTTGTTTTTGATGTAGTGTTCCATGATTCATTGTTTGTGTGTAAAACCCAGTGCTCCATGGATCAGGTCTTAAGATCTTAAGGAATGGGAAGGCAGGGTGGAAAAAAATACAAAAGAAAGAAGAGTCCTCTTCAGGGACTGGGAAAAACACCAGAAAGCCTCATTCTAGTCAGCATTTGTTGAGTGCCTCCTGAGTTAGTCCAGATGGGCTACATAAGGACTGAGGAGGAAGTGAAAGTAGCACAAAGTCCAACATGACCACCCAAGGCTCCTTAGAGGAGATATTTTTCAGTTAGTTCCCAAAAAGGAACCCTGATTCTGAGGCTGGCGTATGTCTTACCTTTACCCTCGATGGCAATGAAAGAGAACTCTCCACATTGTCATTTTATTTTTTTTTAATTTTTACTTATTTTTAAAATTTCTTTTCAGTGTTCCAAAATTCATTGTTTATGCACCACACCCAGTGCTCCATGCAATACATGCCCTCCATAATACCCACCACCAGGCTCATCCTACCTCCCACCCCCTGCCCCTCCAAAACCCTCAGATTGTTTTTCAGAGTCCACAGTCTCTCATGGTTCTTCTCCCCTTCCAATTTCCCTCAACTCCCTTCTCTCCGTCTTCCCATGTCCTCCATGTTATTTCTTATGCTCCACAAATAAGCAAAACCATATGATAATTGACTCTCTCTGCTTGACTTATTTCACTCAGCATAATCTCTTCCAGTCCCATCCATGTTGATACAAAAGTTGGGTATTCATCCTTTCTAATGGAGGCATAATACTCCGTAGTGTATATGGACCACATGTTCCTTATCCATTCATCTGTTGAAGGGCATCTTGGTTCTTTCCACAGTTTGGTGACTGTGGCCATTGCTGCTATGAACACTGGGGTACAGATGGCCCTTCTTTTCACTACATCTGTGTCTTTGGGGTAAATACCTGGTAGTGCAATTGTGGGTCATAAGGAAGCTCTATTTTTAATTTCTTAAGGAATCTCCACACTGTTTTCCAAAGTGGCTGCCCCAACTTGCATTCCCACTAACAGTGTAAGAGGGTTCCCCTTTCTCCACATCCTCTCCAACACACGTTGTTTACTGTCTTGTTAATTTTGGCCATTCTAACTGGTGTAAGGTGGTATCTCAATGTGGTTTTGATTTGAATCTCCCTGATGGCTAGTGATGATGAACATTTTTTCGTGTGTCTGTTAACCATTTGTATGTCTTCATTGGACAAGTGTCTTGTTCATGTCTTCTGTCCATTTTTTGACATGATTATCTGTTTTCTGTGTGTTGAGTTTGAGGAGGTCTTTATAGATCCTGGAGATCAGTCCTTTGTCTGTAGTGTCATTTGCGAATATCTTTCCCATTCCGTGGGTTGCCTCTTTGTTTTGTTGACTGTTTCCTTTGCTGTGCAGAAGCTTTTGATCATGATGAAGTCCCAAAAGTTCATTTTCGCTTTTGTTTCCTTTGCCTTTGGAGACATATCTTGAAAGAAGTTGCCATGGCTGATGTTGAAGAGGTTACAGCCTATGTTTTCCTCTAAGATTCTGATGGATTCTGGCCTCACATTGAGATCTTTTATCCATTTCGAGTTTATCTTTGTGTATGGTGTAAGAGAATGGTAGAGTTTCATTCTTCTACACATACATTGTCATTTTAAATGCCTTGCAAAGCTCTGTGCTTTGTAAGAAATGCCAAGTACCTCATAGCACCAAGTCAAAATTGTCATAAATTGTGAACCTGAAAGAACAGGTACCTTTGTTGGATCATTAACTTTTGCTTATGTTTAGATATAATTTAAACAAACAATTTTGCTAGTGAGTGTTTACACCGACCATTATTCAGATGCTTTAAAATCACCTTGCCACAGCAGACTGTCCCACCAGTCAGGCCCAGGTCTGTAGACTGCTTCCTGTTACAGTAAGAAATGACAATGCTAACTAACATCTCTTGTGTTTAGCATCTGCCCTTACCAAAACCACTTTCATACATAGTTACTGGCAGCTTACTAGTCACCAAGATGTAAATTTTAGACTAATCCTTTGAAAAATGTAAATAGCATCATATCTGATATTGTTTCGGGTTTAGTCCAGTAGCTTGTCCTAGTTTACTACTTACTCAACCAGTCATTATGCCAGGCACTAGAAAATAAACCTTTAACGTGTTGGAGCCCCATAGTCTCAAATATTACAATAGGTAAGAGCTTGATATTATATTTCTTTAAAAATATGCATACACACAGAGAGAGAGATGAGCCTCATATTAAAGATTTCTTGTGAATTTGCATTTATTCCCACTACCTTCACTGCTGCTTCTGGTTACACTGGCCAGTTCATGGTCTCACATAAGGAATTGAGCCTTTCTGAGCCTTAGTTTCTCATTTGTAAAATGAGAGGGTTGCAAGCTCCTGAATGGCCATCTTATCTTTGGTCTGATTCTATGCTGTGTCCTCATCTTAGAAGCTCATACCCACCCTCTAGACCATTTTTGTCCCACAAGAGACATTTGGCAATGTCTGGAGAGCTGTCGGGTTGTCACAACTTGGGGTGGGGGTGCAAATGGCATCTAAGGGATAGAGGCCAGGAATACTACTAAATGTCCTATAATGCACAAGGCAAGCCCTCCCAACAAATTATTATCTGGCCTAAAATGTCCATAGTGTCAGGTTCAGAAACCCTCTTCTAGACTGGGGAATTTCTGCAAATCCTTGAGTCTGCAAGGTATATGTCACTTCCCACAGGACACCTTATCTAACACCCTAAATTGAACATAAAGCTGTCAGAACACTATCCCCATAGAGTTATAATTGTTCTTTACCCATTTTTCTCTTTAGGAGATAAGGTTTAGTGTTTTATGTCTCTCTTGAGCTTAGCACATAATATAGTTGAATAAAGAAATGGATGGACAGATGGATGATTAGTTAGCTAAGGCTGTCATAACGAAGTACCACAGACTGGGTGGCTTAAACAACAGAAATTTATTTTCTCACTGTTCTGGAAGCTGGAAGTCCAACATCAAGTGTCACCAGATTTGGTTTCTTCTGAAGCCTCTCTCCCTAGCTTGCAGCTGGTCATCTTCTCATTGTGTCCTCACATGGCCTTTTCTCTGTATACATGTATAAGAATCTCCTATTATAAGGACACCAATTAGATTGGGTTAGGGGCCCCCTAATTTTTAACTTATCACCTCTTTTAATGTAATCCCCTCTTTCAAGGTCCTGTCTCCAAATGCAGTCACATTCTGAGCTACTAGGCCTGAAGTAGTTAGGACTTCAACATATGAATTTTGGGAGGGACATAAATCAGACCATGACAGATAGGTTTTTATTATCTCTTACATTCTGAGGTTCAACTCCATAGGAATGTGTATCAGTTGAGGAAGAACAATTCTCCTGATCCCTTCCCAATTCTGGTTTTTCTTCTGTAATCTCCCCACCTTCTTCCTCCAAAATCACTAACAGTTGTGAGATCAGAAAATGAAAATCACCTGTTGTAACCTTATAGCTAACACCTTTACGCAGGTGACCAAAGGCAGATATCTGTGCCTGGTTGGATTCTGCCTCCCCCACCAGCAACCTGAATGATCTTGGGCAATCTTAGTTCCCTATTCTGAAAAATAGGACAATTTTTATACCAATCTCTTCGGGTTAGTAGCAGGATTCATCAAGATATTACATAAGATGTACCTAATACAGCGCTTGGCACATAGTAAGGATTAATAAATGTTAGCTTTATTTGACCATTTTTTTGGGGGGGGGGAGTTGGCAGTAAATTAGACTTTTTTTTTTAATTACAGTCAAGTTTTTCTTTCACCTTAGAAAACTTTGATCTTTGTAAGACAAAATATTTTTCTTTCAATTTTTTCCTTTTAGTTGACATTATAGATAACTTGAGAAACCTGTCATTTAGTTTTTACTCACAGCTCTGACCCTTGTACCCTCTGTGCCATTAACTCTCCAAAGCTAGTGACAAGCTAATGGAAAATAGGACTCAGATTTCCTCTGTCAACCCTGTCATCCCCTTCACCCATCCCGGAATCCATACCTGCATTAAACTTGTAGATCCTACTCCTTTACTACCACTTAAAAATTTCTCTTTGCCTACAGACCTCTCTCCACCTTGGCTGGAATCCTCACTCTTGTCTGGTGCCACTTTAGAGCTCAACTTCCTTAACCCTCGATGAGTTCCTTCACACCCATTCCCTACTTTGCTCTTAGTTTGATCTTGCCAACAAAAAATGCCTCAGTGGCTTACCCTAGTTTTCAGGATGAACTTCAAATGTCTTAATCCCAAAGCCCTTTCCAATTTGGCCTCTCCCAGCCCTTCCTCCTTAGAACTGTGCTATGTCACACTTCTGTGCCTTTCCACATATCACACTGTCTACTTCCAATCTCCTTCTTCCATCCTTCACTTGGCCAAATCCTACTTGTGTTTCAAATATCTACTTCTTCCTGAAGAATTTTTACTCCCTTAGCTCCAATTTTAGTTTTTATTTATTCAGGGAAGTTTGAATACAGTGAAATGCACAGATCTTAAATGTCTAATTCAAGGAGTTTTAATAAATTTATACACATTCATGTAATCTCTACCCCAGCTGAGACGTAGAAAATTCCCTTGTGCTCCCTCCCAGTCCACCTTTACCCCACTCCCCACCATTGCTTAGGCAACCATTCCTCTAATTTCTATCACCACAGATTAGTTTTTGCCTGTTCTTAAACTTTATATAAATGGAATCATATGGCATATACTCTTTTTTCTATATATATGTGGGTCTATTTTTAGACTCTGGTCTATTCCTTTAATCTATTTATCTATCTTTACACCAATACCATATTCTCTTAATTGTTGTAACTCTATGTATGTCTTGAATTTATGTTATTCTGACTTTCAGCTTTGTTCCTCAAAACTATTTTGACTAATCTATGTATTTTGCATTTTTATATCAATTTTAGAATCAACTTGCCAACTTCTACCAAAAAAAAATTCTGTTAGGATTATAAATGTGATTGTAATTGCACTGAATTTATAGAATTTTGAATTGAATTGGATTGAATTTTGAATTGAATTTTGGGGAAAATTGACTCAGCAATATTCAGTCTTCCAATCACGAACATAATATACTTCTCCCTTTATTCAGATCTTTTCAAATTTCTCTCAGCACTGTTTTGTAGCTTTCATTTATTTTTTTAAATTTATTTATTTGTCAGAGAGAGCACAAGAAGGGAAAATGGCAGACAGAGGGAGAGCAGAGTCCCCATTGAGCAAGGAGCCCAATGTGGGACTTGATTTCAGAACCCTGGGATCATGACCTGAGCTGAGGGTAAACACACAACCGACTAAGCCACCCAGGTGTTCCTGTTTTATAACTTTTAGAGGTTTTGCATGTCTTTTATGAAATATGTTGCTAAGCATTTTCTAATTTTGTTACTATAATGAATAAGATTAAACATTCTTTAAATCTCAGTTTTTGCTGTTGGTATATATAGAATTGATTTTGTATATTGGCCTTATATATTGAGATCTTGATAAATTTATGTTATTAGCTATAGTTTTTTTTTTAGATTCCATTTTTTTTTTTAATATAATCACGTCATCTGTAAATAAAACAGTTTTGCTTTTTCTTTCTAATATGTGTACTTCCTGTGTCCTTTGTCACCTTATTACACTTTTTTGGACTTCCAAAACAGTTTTGAATAAAAGTGAGAGTAGACATCTTTGTCTTGCCCCTGATCTCAAATGTTAAGATAATTAAATGTAAATTAAATTAAATGTAAATCTTTAGTGTTCACCATTAAGTTTGATATTAGAAGGAGGTTTTTAAAAACTGCCTTTTATCAGACTAAGGAAGAATTTTTTTCCCTATTTTAGTTTGCAGAGATTTTTTTGTTGTTGCAAAATCATGAATAGGTGTTAAATTTATTCAAATGCTTTTTCTGTATCCATTGAAGTAATAGTTTGCTTTTCCTCTTTTATTCTATCATTATGGCAGATTACATTGATTCATTTTTGTATGTTAAACAATCTTTTCATTCTTTGAATGAATTACAGTTGGTCATGGTGTAATAAATTTTTATGTAATTCTGGATAAAATGTACCAATTTTAAAGCATTTGTTTTATCTATGTTTATGAAGGATATTGGTCTGTGATTTTTCTTTTCTCAAAAGTATTTCTGTCAGGGGCACCTGGGTGGCTCAGTTGGATAAGTATCTGTTTTTGACTCAGGTCATGATCCCAGGATCCTAGGATGGAGTCCGGAATCAGGCTCTCTGCTCAGTGGGGAGTCTGCTTCTTCCTCTCACTCTCCTCCTGCTTCTCTCCCTGGCTTGTGCACTCTCTTTTTCACTCTCTCTCTGTCAAATAAATAAATAAAATCTTAAAAAAAAAAGAAGATTTATCTCAGATTTTGGTATCAGAATGCTGTCCTCAATAAATGAGTCTGGCAGTATTTCCTCATCCTCTCTTTTCTGAAAATGTTTGTATAAACTTGACAAAATTTCTTCCATAAATGATTGATAGAATTCATTAGGAAAGCCATCTAGGTCTAGAGTGTTTTTGTGAGATACATTTTTACTATCAATTCCATTTCTTTTCTTTTTAAGATTTATTTATTTATTTGCGAGAGAGAGAGAGAGAACACGTTAGCGAGCAGTGGGAGGGACAGAAGGAGATGGAGAGAATCCTCAAGCAGACTCCCTGCTGAGTGGGGAACCCACTTGGGCTCATCCCAGGACCCTGAGATCATGACCTGAGCCAAAATCAGGAGTCAGATACTTAACCAGCTGAGCTACCCAGACACTTCTGCATTCCATTTCTTTAATAGACATAGAGCTCTTCAGATATTCTATTGTTCCTTGCGTCTATTTGGTAAATTTATATTTTAAGGAATTTTTCCATTTCATCTCATTTTTCAACTTTATTGATACAAAGTTTTAAAAATAGTATTTGTTTGTTATCATAATGTCTATAGAAGCCATAGTAATGTCTTTTCTTTTATTCATATTAGCTGTCGACATTTTTTTTTATTCATCAGCCTTGCTAGTTTTTGAAGTGGAATCTTAATTACTCTTAGACCTTTTTATGGTCTAATCTAAGTATATAATACTAAAAATTTCCTAATACACACTGCTTTAGATACATCCCACAGTTTTTATTTGTTGTGTTTTTATTATTAGTCAAAAATACTTTCTTATAGTTCTTGTGATTTATTCTTTGATTCATGAGTTATATAGAAGCCTGTTTCTTAGTTTCTAAATATTTAGGGTTTATTGGGATATCTCAGGAGTAACAACTTCTAATTTAATTTCATTGGGGTTTATAAATATATAAATACATATTAATTTTTAAATTTATTGAGATTTATTTAGCCAAGCATATGGCCTATCTTGGTAACTGTTCCATGCACACTTAAAGAAAGAATGTGTACTTTTTGTTTGAAGTTGATGGTGTTGTATAATAATAGTCAGATCAAGTTGGTTCATAGTATACTCAGTGTTCCATCGGTTACTAAAAGAGGTGTCTTAAAATCTCCCATTATAACTTTAGATATGTCTATTTGTCCCTTTTTGTCAGTATTTGCTTCATTTATTTTGAAGCTCTATATTAGATGCATACACATTTGTAATTATTATATCTTCTTGATAAAGTGATCTTTTTATAATTATGAAGTGTTAAAAAAAGTAACAATAATAATTATGAAATGTTCATCTCTTTCACTGGAATACTTCTTGTTCTTAAATCCAGTTTGCCTTATATTAACATGGGCCCAACACTTTATTATACTTATTATTTTTATCATGTATTTTTCCTATCCCTTTGCTCTGAACCTATTTTTATGTTTACAGTATGTCTCTTATAGAAAGCATATAGTTGTGTCTTATTTTTTTTATGCTGCTGACAGTCTTTGCCTTTATTTAGTCCATTTTCTTTTAGTGTCATTAGTTACATACAGTTGGATTTAATTCTGTCATTTTCTGTCATGTGTTTCCCTTTGTCCGGTCTGATTTTTTTTATGTTCCTTCTTCCTTGCCTTTTTTAACATTATTTAAATATTTTTGCTATCCCATTATAATTTCCCTAATTTTTAGCTATTCCTTTTAATCCTTTTAATCTGCCTCTAAGATTACAGCATGCATCCTTAACTTATCACAGTCTGTGTGGAGTTAATATTGTACAATTTTGTGTTAAATTTAAGGACCCTGAAATGATGTGATTAAATTTGCTATCACACCATCTTGTATGCTCTTGTCATATATTTTTTATAATTTCCACAATAAAATGTTATAATATTTCACATTGAAAAGGTATTTGTCTTTGAAAGAAATAACAAGAAGGGAAAAATACCATTTTATGTTGACCAATGCATCTGGCACTTCCAAGGGTATATTTGAGTTTCATTCTGCTGTCATTTCCTTTAGTTTTAAGAACTTTAAATAATTCTTGTAGGAATTCTATAGGCTTTTAGCAATGTCTTTATTTTGCCTTCATTTTTGAAGGATACTTTTACTGAGGTAGAATTTTGGGTTGACACTTTTTGAAGCATGTTGAGAATGTTTTCTTCCTTGTCTTCTATCTTTCTTGTTTCTGATGAGAATCAGATGGTATTCTTATTGTCATTCTCCTGTATATAATGTCCACATAGTCCCCTGCCATCCTCACTGATGCTTTCAAAAATTTCACCCTATCTTTGGCTTTAGCAATTTGACTGCGGTGTGTAGATGTGGTTTTCTTTGTCTTTAAACTGCCTGAGGTCCTCTGAGCTTCTTAGGTTTGTAAGTTAATGTTTTTTTCCCAATGTAGGCAAATTTTGACCTACTTCCATAGATTTTTTTTTCTGTTGATTATCTCTCTTCTCTCCTTCTGGGACTCCAATTTCACATATTAGACCAATTGATATTATTTCATATGTCCCCAAGGTTCTGTTCATTCTTCAATTTTCTTTCTCCATGTTCCTCAAGTGGGATAAATTCAAATATTTCTCTACAAATTCTACTCTTTTCAACCTGTTGAGCCCAGCCAGTGAAATTTTTTTTTCCCATCCAGTTAATTTCTTACTTTTGATATTATAATTTTTGGTTTTATAATTTCCATCACTTTTATAGTTTCTATGTTTCTACTGAAATTCTAACCTATTCACTTCTTATGGTCATTTTTCCTTTAAGTTCTTAAACACGCTTATAATAGTTACTTTAAGTTTGTTGTCTGCTAATACAAATATTGGAATTATCCTGGAGTCTGTTTCTCTTGAGTACTTTTTCTCTTGACTATGGGTAACATTTTCCCATTTTTTTTTTGCATGTCTACTAATTTTTTATATTGGTATTATGTGTTATACATTGTAGAGACTCTGTAGTCTGCTGTTTTTCTGTAGAGAATGTTGATTATTTGTTATAGAAGACATTTAAATTACTGGTTCATCACTTAAATTTATGGAGACTTCATTTTTACATTATGTTAAGGTGAGTTTCTTTTAGTTTAGTCTGGACCATGGCCCTCCTCACTCTTGCAGAAGGGAATAAAGATAAATAATATTCAGTCCAGCCTAAATAGATTTCCCAACTAGCACTATGGAACTGCAGTGGATTCCAGATCAGAAAAAAAAAAAAAAAAAAAAAAAAGAGTTAAGTAATTTAAAGTGCTGAGATTAAGAAGTCTATGAACTTAAAGCTCTTCCAGTCATAGTGACAGAAATACAACTGAAACCAGATTAAATATAAAAGATTTATTGGCTCACATAATTAGGTTTAATCAGTTTCCCTTTCTGTCCTTTGCTTCTCTTTGCTCAGAAAGCACCCCTCAAAGAATTGCAAAGATGACCACTGGCAGCTCCAGCCTGAATCGCATCAGCTTAGCAACCCCTGTAGGAGGATAACATTTCTTTCTAAATAATTACAACAAAAGTCACAGGAAGGGTTCTCCATGCTCTGGCTTATGTTATGTTTTCACTCATGGAGCTGAGGAGGAGATGAGACCAGTCCCAAATGACAACAAGGACTGAGAGTTGGTCTAGGAGGGATTCCCAATGAAAAAGAGGGGCTCTAATATCAGAGGAGGCAGAATAGATGCCAGAAAGACAAAAACAAAGGGTTTGGGTTCTTTCTTTTTGTGTTGCTCCTCAATAGGGAAAAACAAGCTTTGACATTAAAAGTAGAAGCAACAGAGACTGGAATATCTGAGCCATTGTTAGTCTAGACCTGATGAGGAGGGCAGAAATAGGAAATGAGAGAAGCAAAATGATACAGAATTGGTTAATACATTGAGACTATATTGAAGAGAGTTGTATTATGCAGAAAATAAACTTTTGGAGGGAGGGGACATGAACAGAAGCAGCCAAAAAAAAAAAAAAAAAGATTTAACTGACGTGTTTATTTAAAGTGCTGCAACCTGAAATCTTCTGTGGCAACCACTGAGCATTTTTTTTTTTAATTAGGAAACTGCATATATGTTTTAAAGATTTTATTTATTTGTTTGGAAGAGACAATGAGCAGTGGGGAGGGGCAGACGGAGAAAGAGAGAAAGAGAGAGAGAGAGAGAGAAGCAGACCCCCTGCTGAGCAGGAAGCCTGATACAGGGCTCCATCCCAGGCCCTGGAGATCATGACCTAAGCGGAAAGCAGATGCTTAACCTACTGAGCCACCCAGGTGCCCCAGGAAACTGCATATTAAAATACAGTTCAATAAGGCCAAGGTTGTGAAAAAGAGGTTTCCTCCGGAGCTATCTGTCATGAGAGAAATTCTCTAAGCAGGATGAGATAAGTGGGAATTCAGTATAAGCTCATTGTCACTAGCAGCAAAGTAAGTCTGAAACAAGCTCCTACATTATCAAATGTGTAAACACTTTACAAGGCACATTTCCATGTCTTATTTTCTTTTATGTTTGTGAGCACTCCATGAAGTCCGAAATCCTTGAATTTTACAACTGTTTCATGGGTGAGGAAATCTGCTGTGTATTTCTGGCTTCATCCTAAACAAAGGATAGAGGTTAACAATTTCCTGGCTAAGAACAACTAGAAAGGACCCTAGCTAGATTACTATGACTTTATGGGAATCTAATGGCCATTCTGCCTATTGAAGGATCGTGTAAGGTTTCATCTCAGATGCTTCTGTGTGAGCAGGACATCAGCTAATGGTACTAGAGCAGGTTTTGAACACTCCCATTTTTGTTCACACTGAGCTCTTTAGGTCTGAGGAGAAGTGGCTTTCCTGGTCCTGAAGCTCCTTTTAAAAATTATCTCAGTACTGAAAAATTTCACAAAATCCAGGACTGAAAGAGCTGAGAAAATCTTTTAGAGTTGATACCATTTGCTTTTCACAAGGTCCTGACATTTTAGAATTTGGTTGTCTGTGTACTTGCATTGTTTCAATAGGTGGCAGCATGTCCTCTCCTTTAAAAGGTATCTTTTTAAAAGGACATCCTCCATGAAAAGCTTCCGCTGGGAAAATAAGAGGTTCTACTAATAATATAGGCAAAAAGTAAAGTTTCCCTGTGACTCACCATGAATATGCTTGTGGTCACAAGTCATTCAACAGGTTTTGATCCCACAGTAATAGCTTTAGAACAAACATTGTAGCATGACACTTCTACTTCAAATTCGAATGCTATTTCATTCTCTCCTCATCAATGACTTAGCATACTGGAAAAACTCTGCCAGACAACACTGAACACTTACCCACCCACCATTTTGTGGATAACACCTGGCCACACCCTTCCCTTCTGCACCCTCTTTAGAGTGACCAGCCCCAAACTTTTCCTTTTTCAAGACTGATTTATCGATCAACATATATAAATGTTTTGATTCCACTTACAATGACATTTCTCCCAAGGGACCCTCCAAGAAATGGTTGGTTCCAAGACAAAAAAAAAAAAAAAAAAAGACTGGGGAGGCTTACTAGAAGCTTGGAATCCATCAACTACCCTATATTCTAAGACTATGAATATTTTAACAGGGAAAATCTCTTCTGTTTGCAGCATGGGAATGATGGCTGCCCTTGGGTGGGGTTGGTAATGAGAGAAGCAGTTCCTGCTGGTATTCAGGACTTGGGGTGCACATCAGTGGTGTTATATTCTTGCCCTTGAGCATTCTTTGTGCTAAAATACATTTCTCACCAAAACTGGGCTCCTTTAGGTTAAGTGGGCTGTTGAAAATGAACTTGTGGCACCCAATTATAGATATTTTATAACCTATATAAAATATGTACATAATAAATATATACAAAATTCTATGTAATTACATATGAAAAAAATATATCCTAACTTTCTAAAACTACCTCTGTTTTGTTAATTAAACTAATCTTTGTCCTAAGCCTTCTTATCTGAGAAAATAAACTTTTAATGAAAAAAAAATCATTCTTACTATAGTAGACAGAGTTGGTGTCTTCCTAGATGCCCTTGGATCCTTTCCATCAGCTCTATGTACCCATCCCATCTGTGTGCTTGGATGGCAGCTTGTACTTGGGACACTCAGAGGATGGCCCTTGGGCACTGGAGCAGCCTCACTTCTGTTCTGAAGTTCCACAGACAAAAAAAGTAGTTGTGGGAATACAAAAGCCCAGTTCCTTTGTCTCTGGGGAGAAATAACAACTCTGAGGTGTAATCTAGGCTCCAATGCACCTTGTGGGATCATGTAGAATCTGAGATTTCACTTGAATTTATCCCCAGGCCTGGATTTCCCCCTTCCCAATCCTCCTTCCACACTCCCTTCCTGGTTTCTCTGGGAGCACTTCCTTAGTAAGCCACTTGCAGCAGAATCATTTACTTAGGCTCTACCCCTGGGAAAACCTGACCACTGACCAAAGATATTTACTGTTGTTTCCTCTCTTCTCCTCTCCTCTCCCATCACCCAATTACCCCACCTCCCACCTCCTCCTCCAGCAACCTTCAGTTTGTTTCCTATAGTTCAGAGTCTCTTATGGTTTACCTGCCTCTCTGATTTTACCTTATTTATTTTTCTGAGATTCCGTTTTCTTATTGCTATGTTGAATCCTATTATATGATTATTCCACATCTAATATTCCTCTTTTAAACAAATAATTAATCTTATTTAAAATATCTCCAAAATTGTCATTCTGTTATAAAAAAAGTAAGCTCATCTTTTGGGTTCTGTCTTTGCTGTTAAGGCCTCAGAGAGAATTAAATTGTTGCAAAAAGATAATGATCTGGAAAATGTACACGAATGTACTCATAATTTTGTAGTATACATCATCTGTCTTTCCTAGCCATAATGTGTCAGCATTGCTTTGATTCCTTCTGTGGTTCTTAGCCCTGACTGCACACTAGAAGCCCCTGGAGAGTTTTTAAAATATTAATGACCAGGCCTCAGACATTCTAATTTTATTTTAATTAAAATACCCAGTGTGTATATATATATATACACACTGGGTATTTTAATTAAATTAATAAATTAATTAAAAATTATTAAAAATTATTAAAAATAATTTAAATTAAAATTAAAAATTAAAAATTAATTAAATACCCAGTGTGTATATATATATATATATATATATATATATATATATTTGGTATAAGCTCTAGGTGACTATAATGCATGCCAGAACTGAAAACTTCTGGCCAATTTGTTGACATTTGTTAGATTATTCATTTGAACTAAGTCTGTTTCAACACTGCACCTCAAAGAATTCTCTTTCATGTGACTGCTGCTCACCTTTGTAGTATTCCTCACTTAAACTCACTGGAAGTAACAAAAGAGTTCACTGGTTACAGATTTTCATTCTACTTAAAACTCCTCAGGGGCTTCTGGATAGCTCAGTCAGTTGGGCATCCCAGTCTTGGTATTGGCTCAGGTCTTGATCTCATGGATCTTGAGATCAAGCCCTGCATCTGGCTCCACACTCAGCAGAGAGTCTGCTTGAGGATTGTCTCCCTCTGCCACTCCCCCCATTCTTTTTTTTTTCTCTCTCTCTCTCAAATAATAAATAAATCTTTAAAAAATTCTTTTCTCCTCATTTGCCCCACACATGCCCCCCACCCATTCCCTTTCTCTGCTTTTCTTTCTCTAGAGCACTTTATCATCTCATTCAGAATGAATGAAGAAAAATTCAAAAAATAAAAGTGAAAAAAATAATTAGTAACATACAAGGAACTTGCTTGAAAATAATATTTTATTATGAATGAAGGTAGAAGAAGCATTTTTACAGTGGGGAATCTGCTTCTCCTTCTGCCTCTCCTTGCTTGTGCTCTTGCTCTCTCTCTCTTTCTCAAATAAATAAGTAAACAAATAAATAATATTTTTCAAAGAAAAAAAAGGCATTTTTAGAGACTCACAAGTGGTTATATGGATGCTTTGCATTTTTTTTTTATTAAGGGATATCATTTAGAAAATATAGAAGAGGTGTGTCACATTGGATAAGAGGATGGAAATAAATTTACAGAAGATACAAAGTACCCAGAGGTCAGGGAGAAGCTATAAAAGAAAAAATTCAATCATACTTGACTTGCATAATAATGAAGAAGCAAACAATGTGTTGGGAATTAAAACCCTGTGGGAGAACTCCAGTGCCAGCTATTATAGAACACACTAATTCTTTCTACAAAATTTTCATGATTTCATTCTATGTTCAAGGCATTGTTTTAGGTGCTAGTTATATAGCAGTAAACAAAAACCTCTACCCATACTGAGCTAACATTCTGGTGGGAGACAGAGACAATAAATACATAAACTATAAAAATCTATATGTTGAGGGTGGTAAGTGCTATGGAGAAAAATAAAGCAGTGGTATTTAGGAGAGTTGCAATTTAAAAGAAGATGGTAGTCAGAGAAGACATGATTGAGGAAAGACATGAAGGAGGGGAGGGAATGGACCATGTGGACATTTGGCAGGAGAGCATTCCAAACAGAAGAAACAAAAAATGCAACTGCCATAGGTGGGAGGGTTCCTGGAGTGTTGAAGAATGGAAAGAGTGTCGATGTGGCTTGAGTTGAATAAGAACAGTGAAAATGAGGTTAGAGAGGTGAGGGGTTGAGGGGACATGACCATGTAGCCCTTGTTGTAGGACTCAGGCTTTATCTTGAATGAGGTGAGAGCCATTGGAAGGTTTTGAGCTAAGGGTGACATACTCCAGTGTTTAAAAGATCATTCAAATTGCTTGTTGCAAATAGATTTTGGTGAGAAGCAAGAACAAAATCAGGAAAACTATTTAGGAAAGTATTACAATCATCTAATTGAAAGATTGTGGTGGTGTCGAACTAAGTGGAATCTGGAGATGGTGACAGGTGGTTGGCTTCTAGAGATATTTTGAAAACAGAGTTGATTGGCTTTGCTGATAATCAGATTCAATGGATAAGAGAAAGAGAGATGCCAAGGAAAATTTCAATGCATAATTATGTATTTTGTATTTGGTTCAATTCAATTTTGTGAATATTTGTTTTCTACTATACATTATCTATTATATATAAGGCACTGTGCTAGCAAGATGCAGTTACTTCTACAAAGAGGCTTATGTTCTGGAAAGGGAAACAGATGTATCATTCAATAAATGTGTGTATACCAAAATAATATTAATAACCAAAGTATGTTAAAGTTCTAAAAGTGGGAAGAGATTAACATTGTCACAGAGATAGCATAAGATGGTGATGGAAATCCCTCTGGAGGAATTGATGACTAAGTTGAATATTGACAGATGCATGAGGGCTTTTTTGGGTGTTGAGGAGTAATATTCAAGGAGAGGACACTACAAGTGCAAAGGCAGAGAAGAATGAAACAGCCTGGCATGTACAGGGAACTAGAAGCAGATTGGACTGGTTGGAATTTTGAAGTTCAAGGTGAAAAGAGGCTGGGAGCTGAGTGGAGCAAATGATAAAGGGTCATACATGCCGAGGTTTGGACCTGGTCTTTGCTCCAAAGAAGAACCAGTGAAGGGCTTTAAATAAGGAGAAACTGTGATTGATCAGAGTTACATTCTATAAGATATTCTGGTGGCCATCCAGAGATAGATTGGAAAGAGGAAAAGACAAGAGGCCAGAAACCCAATCAAAAGTTATAACCGTTGTTGAGAGCCTGCATTAAGATGATGGCAGAGGGAGTAGGCAGAGGATGGCAGAGAAAAGAAAGGATGTACTTAAGAGACAGAAATAGCAGGGCCCAATGACCAGTTGGTTTTAGTGAATGAGAGAGAAGGGAGAGTCTGGGAGGCTGGAGATACATTCCCATTAAGATTAGGGAACACTGAAAAATAGAGGAGATCATGCAAGTGGGAAACAGTGATGAGATCAATTTTGGCATGTTGAGCTGAAGGGCCTAGAGAACAGAGATGGAAATCTTCAGGGAGAAGTTGGATATACGGGCCTGGGAATCAGCAGAGAGAGATCGCCTTTACCAATAGATTTGTGAGTCAGCAACATACAGTGTGCAGGGGGTGGGGGGTGGTTAAAACACCAACAATCCACTAGACTGTTGAGGGAAGAGGTTTAAAGTGAAAAGGTGGCCAGGAAAGAATCCTTAGGAACATCCACTTCTAAGGGGAGGATACAGGAAAGCAAAGCAACAGCTGGCATTGAGAATGCGTGGTCAGAGAGGTAAGATAAGAACCAGGAGAAGGAGGACGCTCCAGAGTCAAAGAAGGAAAAAAGAGAATTATTAAAGGTAGCAAAAGCCATGATAAGATAAAGTAAGATGAGGACTTAGACACATTTGTGAGCTGGGTAATTTGAAGGTCATCATTGACCTGACAAAGGGAAATTTTTGATATAGTGATAAGGTGTAGGATGTTAGAAATCAGATTATAATGATTTAATGAATGAATGAATAGAAGTTGAGGGAGTATAGACATATGCAGAGACTACTCTTTCAATGAGCTTAACTGTGAATTTCAAATCTCTCCCCTCCATATGAGGTGAGGCTATTCCTGGACTATCCTGTGGACTAGAATAGGTGGAGGCAGATACTGAAAGCAGATGAGTGTTCAGAGCTAAGCATGAAGTGGGAAAGTAATTCTAGTGAGCCAGATAGGGAAGTTTGAAAGTGTCCCCAAAGATGAGAGGCCAGCTTGTGTCCAAAGCCGGAATAGGGGACCAAGATTAGGACAGTTAGGTAGGGTGTTTGTAGGCAGCTACTTGAGAAGATTGCTGAGTCTGAAGTTCAAGGGACTGATCAGAGACCTAATTTCTGGAGTGGGGTGGGGGACAACAAAGGGGAATTAATAAACTGAGAGAGTGGGGAAGGGTAAAGTCTGGGCTATTGTGATGGGGTCTTGAGATAAATGTGGTAGAAGTAAAGAAGTTTGAGAACTAAGAGACTAGCAGGTGATGACTTTAGATAGGTAAGGATATCGTATAGAGAATAGTTTTAGGCAATAAAGTCTGACACATGGCTATGTGAATGGGATGATGACGGGATAAAAGATGTAGGTGTTTGGAACTGAGGTAGTCAAGGTTCTGGGAAGTTGTGGTATTGGTGGAATCATCCCCATGGGCACTGAAATTACCCAAGATAATGGCAGAAGTTGAATTCAAGGAAAGAACATGCCTAACTCCCCAGAAATGATGAAGGAGTGACCAGGAGAGGACAATCATCAATAACAAGTAAGGAAAGAAAAAAGCTATATGGAATAAATGTCAAAGCAGGAAAAGAGTTTTAAATAAGAGTGTGCACATAATGGGCATTGGGAAGGATATCTTCAAGTCTTCCAGGACTTGCCATACATTTGGGAGAGTTGCAAAAGCAAGTGGTATCCTTAAGGTAGAGACGGGAGTCCAAGATTCCATTTCAGCGAAGTATGTAAGGAGAGAAAATTGTCTTTGTAATATACATATGAAAACAATATGCTCCCAGAAACTGAGAATCACCTTTTATTTTCTACTTGGGCTATTGAATTAAGGGTTTCCAGGGAATCACAAAGACCGTTGTACTGACTGGGAAGTATTTAATATGATCAAGTCTTAAATAAGAAGCCATGAACATAAACATTTAAAACCAAATATATAATAAATAATTATTAAGTTATAAAGTACATAGTTTGCATTAAAACTAAATTCTCGAATGCAAATGTAAATACAACAGAGCAATAATATAGAATAATAATGCTACAATTTTATATGTGTCCAAAGAAGACACTTTCTGCTACAATAATAAAAATCATGATTGATTTTCCCTGAATTTCTGTGACCTACTGCAATGCTTTTCTGTCTTTCTTTTCTTCCTTCCTTCCTTTTGTTTGTTTGGAACATCTCTTTTGTTCCTGCAATGAGTGTTGTTACAAATGCTATTGAATTAGATTGTGTAACTGAACATTAGATTCAGTTAAACTTTCACTCAAAAGTATGGTCAGATGTTCCCATAAGAGTATCCAGAATTTTAGAGACTCAAAAACACATAAAGCTCTTTAAAAAGGCAGAACAGACTTTAGAGATTCAGTCCAATACCCTCATTCTATAGAGAAGGAAATAGAAACCCCGAAAATTTAAGCAAGTGACCGCAATTTCACAGCCAGCAAAATTTAAGGCCTCCTGTATCACCAGCCATAGATGAAAATAATGTTTATAGGTAAGCCTTATATCCCTTTTGAGGGCTGGTTAAACCTTGAACACGGAGCCTTGAAGATGGAGCTGTTCAAGTCTTACTTCTTCATCTTGTTTGTTCCAATGCAGTGCTTTTCTTGGGGTGTTGTTAGGATCTTTACCTGAGTCTTCAAACTCAGCTTAGTGAAGGCTCTTAACCAACAACCCATTAAATTATTTTTATTTCTAAGGTAGAATCTCTGGCCAAAGGATTAGAACAGAGATTTTTAACAGTAAACACACCAAAATAAATACATTATTTTAAATATAAAATCACAGTGTCAAAGAAGTCAACAACTATAAAGCCAGAAACAAGAAATACAGACTTCACCCTTTCCTAGTCAACTTTGCAGCCGCTTTCTACTTTTATCCCAGCAGTCTGGGCTGGCACCATTTGACACGTAGGCAGCCTCTCCATGCATGTTATCATTGTCATTGTTTACATGACCCCTCTGGAATAACATTTTAAAAATTTTAAAGCAGAATACCTTGTTTCTGATGATACAACATTTCATTGAGAGTTGATGAAATCATTGATGGCTAATGTATCTTTCAGAACTTCAAATTTATCTGTTACTTGTTTTTAAAATACTTTTAAGTAAATAATTTTCTCTTCTCAGAACATACAGTGTTTCCCATCCCACATCCTCTTGCACATTCACAGCCATTTTAACAATAAGAGATTCTCAAATAGCTTATAATGTTCTGGCAAAAATTTTATTTTTCTAGAGTTTTTAACTTAATATTTAAATAAACTCTGCTGGAGTTGATATGAAATGGCAGTTAGAGCAGGTTTCTTATTTTTACTATCCATGGTTGAAAGTTTGGAATGTTTATGCAAGGTCTGTTTTCTATGAGGACAGAAGTCTTGGCCTCTTGATTTGTCTCTTGATTTTGATCTTATATAGATGATTGAATTTGTCTTATGTAAAGCATGTGAGCACAAGGTGTCTGTCACTTTAAAAAGGAGAAAGAAAAGAAAGGAAGAAAGAAAGGTGACAGACATTTGAAGTTACTAGCTCACTCCCATACAATCATTATAACAATTTGAGATGAGAGCTACAAGACTTTTCAAATGTATTTTGTTTCAGAAGACCACCTGATATATGCCCCTCTGTAGGTTTTAATTGCCATTTCCACAAGCTTAAAATGTTAGCTTATAAGGGCACTTGAACTGGGAAAGGTACTATTAAACCCACTCAAAGAAAAAAAAGATTAAAGAGTGTATTCCATAAATACATTCATATCTATAGCATTTAAATATTTTTGATAAATCCCAATAAAGGAATAAGACTTTTTTGTAGCCATCTAGTAAAACTATCCCTTGGCACATAAATAAACTATATATTTATACATTGGATAGTCTGAGATAAAAAGTAAACTCTTCAGATTTACATTTCTAAACACTAGGTTTTCATTTCCTTAAAAGAATAAAGACCAACTTTTCATCTTGACTATATGCTTCTGTATTTCTCAGCTTGAACGAAGGTGTATAACTTTTAAGTTATGATCATCAGAGACCTCATTCTTGTGGTAATCAAGATCAAGGTAAATATAAGATCAGTAAGTTCCCAAATTACATTTTTGGCTAAAAATTTTAAGCTTCTCCTCCAATAAAGGAATATCATAGTTGGGCAATAATATCAAGTAAAAACTTTAGAAACCATAGAAACCATAACACAGGAAATCAAACTCTAATTGAGTAGAAAGCTTTTTCAAGTTGATCAAAACAAAGCATGTGGATCAAACTGAAATACTGCATTGTAATTGGGGGGAAATAATCCTGACTTTGAACACTTATCCAAGTCTTTCTCCCCATCACTAGTACGTTGTACTCCTCCATTTAGAAATCAAGAAGTGAGATTCACTACTGTGTTAGAGTATGTAATATAGTGTCCAGCTTCAAGTTAGATCCTCAGGAACTTCGTATTCCATGTGTTCTAGGAGAGATGCTGATAAATCATCTGTGGAAATAATATACCATGAGTAACATAAACATAAGCAGCAATCTGGATAGATAAATATGAAGTAGAAAATCAAACATAATTGCAGCTACATACCCTTTGGATGAGCGATTTCAGTCTTTCTAGGAATTCTTTGGGTGGTGTTTTCTCATAAGAATCACATGAGGGGCATGTCTAGAAATCAATGAAAGAATAATATTCTCCTTTAAAACATTTTTCCTACTTAATAAAGTGTTCAGTTAAAATTTATCTTTTTTCCAATTAGAAATATAAATCATGTTCACTGAAAAAAATTCAAGATGCACATAAAATTGTTCAGGAAAAAAACAATGGGAAAAATCACTTGTAATCCTGTCCTCAGAGATAACCATGCAATCTTTTGATGTATATCCTTCCAGTAATGGTTTTTACAATTTGCTTTTATGTTTTTTAACTTGATGGTAATTTGCTTTATTTACACTTAACATATCACAAGCATTTCCTGCATGTTAAATATTCTTCGAAAATATGATACATAATGGTTGCTTTGTATTCCAACATTGTATCAAACTATTACTATTTTTGGACATATAGATTGTTCTAACTTTTCACTATTACATACAATGCTGCAAGAACATTTCTGAATCATTTTATATGCATCTATTTTATTTGATAAAATTCTAGAAGTAGAATTACTAAATTAAAGGAATAAAAATTTTTCTCTTGATGTATGTTGTGAAAAAGGTTTACCTCTGTTCACGCAGACCATTCTTACTATTGTTGGGTATTGTTAAAATTTTTAATTGGATAGAAGTAGGATTTCCTTAACTTGCACTTAGTTGATTATAGGGAGAGTGAACAAATTTCATATGTATATTACCCGCTTACATATATATTTTTTTTTAATTCTAGTTTTTTCTTCTTTATCCTTATTCTTTTTGAGAGCAAACACCAGGCCACTGCTTGATATTCAGCATCTCTTAGTCAGTTTGAGGTTGTGGTGAGAGCATTTGACTGAAAGTTAGGTGATAGAAGTTCTAGTTCTCATTCTACCACTTAGTATTTATGGGGCTTAGGATAATCACTTAACCTCTGTAGGTCTCATTTTCCCATCTACCAATTGAATGTGTTTAACTAGATAGTTCTAAGCTCAATGCCAGCACTGCCATTTCATGAGTCTTTGTTATTAGGTTGCAAACACAGGCTCAGCTCCTTTCTTTCTGGAAAAGTTTTAGAGGGATACTCTTCACATTGCAACCTGGCCAAGCAATTAAAGAAAATAAAAGCCATTAAGATTTCATTTTAATCACATGTGAAATTCCTTGGTGGAGAGAGAACTGATTAAAAAATATTTTGGAGTAATTTATTTTATGTGTTTATCCACTGGTTTCTATTAATTCTTGAGTTAGTCATGAGAGTATCAGCATTGCTTATGAGTTGACGTAAGAAGAGATATACAAGAGGGTATACCTTGTAGGACCTCCTAAAACCAGGGACTATTAAAATTCTCCAGCCAAATAAGTCTATCTATTTAAATATAGTATTGGTTCTATGATTGTATAGGACAATAATTTTTTTTAAGAGAAGGCAGCCAAGTTTGAGATTTTTCTTAGTCTTTTGTAGGCTATCTCCTTTTTTGTGCAAAAACTGGGATCTGTTAATAAGAATACAAGTTATATGTGACTTGAGAGAAATGAGAGAATAATATTTAACTAGTAAGTCACAATTGGATTCTCTACCTAGTGACTTCCTCACCTTGGGAAGTTACAGCAACTTCTTCTAGCTACCAGGGACTTTTAGAAAATTCTAGAATTTCTGGGCACTTCTAAGTGTGTGGATTTGGAAGAGGTGACTCCGCTTCTCAAAATACACCATATATGATAACATGTAACTGGAAGGAAAGCACCAGAATCTCTGGCTACAAGTGTGTTTGTGTGTGTGTTATATCATGTAAGAGATATAGTTAATAAGTACAAATAAGATAGATAACAAATAACAATCTTACTGGTCTGTGTATCTGTCCTTTGTCTGCATTTGTGAGAGGTAGTTTCCTCTTCAGCTGTTTCGTTAATACTTTTATTTTCTGCTCATTGCCTCCTGTGTTTGCTGCCTTTAGTTGGGCTGTCTGAAAACATGAAAAAGCTGACCACTCACAATGTCTCTGAAAGAGAAATAATTTGTATATATGTTAACAAAACAAAAGTTATTCAGAAAGTAAAAATGATCTTCCCAATCCTCTTTTTCTACTTCTACTACAATGTATTAGATCACATTTATTTCAGCAGATGATGAGGAATAAGTTCACATCATACTTAATCTTCGAGCTGAAGAGAAGGAGGCACCTGACATTTGAAATATCACCCCATATTAGGGAAGAGAGAACATAGTCCTGCCTCACAGTCAAGAGGGAAGAGCCTCACTTTTCCATAGCTCTTTATTCCTAATTCCATGTGAAGTCTGGGTGGTAGGCAGGATCTTCTTGTTTTGTGGGGGAGAGTTGGTTTGGTTTTAGAACAAGTTTTCTAAAAGTTACACTGTGCCTAGTTGCAGCTTTGGGTGAGATACACTGTAGTACAATTAACAATCAATTTTATTTGTTTTTTTTTTCTCTTTCTCTACAGTATACATGAGAGCATCTAACGGTGACCTGTCTCAAGCATCATCTGATCTTGTACAATACCTGGCATCATCTCTCATTGTTGGTGAATGCTCAATAAATAGGTGTGGAGTTGACAAATGAAATAAATGAGTCAAAACCCCTACTTTGGGGAAAGGAAGTGGCTTTGACCTTTGACGGCCTATTCCATATCTAAGATTCATTACACCTGTGATATACTACACATGACTCTTCTAAAATCCTATTCACACTCTTGGATCAGTTAGAGTAGGATTCTGCCTGAATCAAGAAGTCAAGGAACAGAATTTGAGACTTGGCCAACCAATGGGAGGGAAGACCGCTCTTTAGAAACTAAGGGTAGTATCTCAAAGAATGGAGAAGTGGACAGAATGAGAGTCAAAACCTTGTCTCTTGGTTTAGTCAAATAAGTAGTGAGTAGTGAATAAGTCAAAAATCTTAAATATCAAACTAAAAATAAAATGGAGTTTATTGGAAGAACAAAATTTAAACTGACTTGTTGCAAACATTTTAATGCTCATCTAAGAACTTGTATCCAAGTTTCTTTTTCTTTCAGCAAATGTATGTATAATATGCTCTTCAATCCCCAGCCCACCCTACCCTAGTTGCTGTATCCTCATTGCATTAATGTGTGTGGAAGTCACTGCCGTATAACCAGAAACCTCAGTCTCTCTCCATCCCTACAAGGGCAGGCCAATATATAACAAACTTACCTGGGTTTTCTCATGGACAATCAGCTGAAAATAGCATCTGGCCCGCTTTGCATTTTCCAACCCATACGCTTACCCAGTATGAATGTTGATTAATAACATGCATCTTTAAGATACAACCCCATCAGGTTTGCTTTGCATACATAGCCACAAGCCGAAAACCAGCTTATCTGGTTTCCTTCTATCAGAGCAGCTTGTCTCTCTCATAAGGGCAAGGTAATATCCTTTCCATATGTTTGCCAAAATGCTTATTTAATAGAAACTATTTATAAATGTTAATTATAGCACTTTTTTTTCCTTGAAAACCACATGTTCATGTTTGTTGAAGTTTTTTCTTTTCTCTTCTTTTTGACCACAACCGGCTTAACTTACTGGAAAAAAATAATATTCATATTTAAAGAGGTAAATTTTCCAGCTGAAACTGAAAACACTAACTGCTTCATCCGTGATGATCTGAAAAACCAGCATTTCTCACAGAAGCCCATTTTGCTGAGTTAACATTTCATATGTATGTTGAAAGAAAGTTATGTTCCAAAGAAGTAGAGGGGCCCTACCAAATGAACTCCCTTGATATTGCCAGGAATGGTCATGAACAGTGATGAAAGATTTTATACCTGAGAATGATTTTCTGAAAGCCTCTGAATGGCATCTGGATGCTGATACACATATTGACAGGCTGTGCTGTCTCTCCTGCCCTTCCTTGTTCACCTGTGTCAATAAGAAGTGTGGTATGTTGCTTTGTGCTTTCTGCAAGCCGCAGAGTGGGCCTTGGCGATGTGTGGTCCAGGACAAAGAACTGCTGGATTTGGTTTTGGGTGCACATCAAAGGCAGCCTCAAAGAGGAAAAGAAGTAGAAGAGCTGTCCTGCTAACTGCCTTAAGGATGTACTGAAAAGGGGCATGAAGAGATTAACCTTGCTTCAGGGAGTCTTGGGCGCTCTGTCACTCACAGGGTTTAAGGATGAACCCAAAATCATGCATAGCACCACCGTCTGGGAGTATCACTGTTATTTTCCTTTGCTGTGCCTTGGTGGCAACAAACTATGAGGGCAAGACTGTGATTCCTTCATCCTCGAACCCATGATAACATGAAGAGTTATGTGTCCTACATTAGTATTGCAGGACAGAGGGAGAAGCACGGATGTCGAAAGCAAGAGTAAAGAGCAAAGAGAACAGTCAAGTGCTGCTTTTGCAAGAGAGCACATTTGGCTTTGTTGTTCTGCAACTGAGTGTTTGAAAATATGTACCTCCATATAGCTTATTTGTAACCCCTCTCGCAGAAAGGCCTGGCCACTCACACTAGGAAGTCTTAGTGGAGATTACCTTAACCTACACACAAACTAGGTTTAGGGTTTCTCAGTAACAACACTATTGACATCTTGGGCTAGATAATTCTTTGTTTTCAGGACCGTCCTGTGCATTCTAGGATGTTTAGTAGCACCTTTGGCCGCTAACTACTAGATGCCAATAGAAACCAGTCCCCTACACGCAATCGTGACAACCAAAAATTTCTCCAAAGTCAGATGTTCTCAGGGGGTAAAGTCATTATCAGTTGAGGACCACTGGTTATGTAATTAGAAAGAAAGAGAATGATGCCTGGCAAAGCCAATTAGGGATTGGAGATAATCACTATTTGTAGCAACATTTACATGCAACATGTAAATGAATTTATTTTCCTTAAGCATTTTAATCTTTTCAAATCTCTTATAGATCCTGCTTTCATGCTAGCCCTGAAAAACTTGCTATAAAGCTACTGTGGCCTTTAACTATTTTTTTTCTTCCTAAGTTTGCCTGCCAACATAGTTTAAAGATCTTAGTTACACCATTTCTTACTTGTATCATAACCAGCATTGTTGGATAAGAATGTCAGATAGATACAGTGTCACCAAGAAAAAAAAAATCTCATTATGATGTAAAACAAAAACAAAAAAATCTCTATCTTCATTAAAGCATAGATACTTAACAAAGGATGTACCTACTGGATCAATTCAAGTTAGAAAATGGGAAATCTTCCCTATTTCTCATTTTGCAACTTATAGACAGGGCTGGTGCAAAAGGACTCTAACCACAGCAGTTAAATAAAATGCATGAGATGCTAAAAATGCATATTTTGATAATTAGGTCATGATTAAGAATATTCTCACTTATTGGAAAAGTCTTTCCAATAAGCTGAATGTGCTACTTTCATTTTAGATGCTGCTTATTAGAAAAGGGCCTAGTAAATGAGAGTGGTTAGGTTTAGATAGAGAGTGAATTTTAGAGAAAAGCAATAGTTGTGACTCATTCACTTTCTAAACTTTTACACATAGTCATTTACGATAATTGTTTTCTCTGCAATGTATCTTTATATGCCTCCCCTTTGTAGTGTCCTAATTACTGGTAGCACTTTTATTGTAACTCTAATTTATGCACTTAAAGGTCTGTGACAATGAAAACATTTCCCCAGTTGCATTTATCTCCTCAGGTTACCTGACGTGAAGACTAGAGCAAAGTTACAAAGGAAAAGATCAGCACGGAGCACTCTTGAACTATATCCTAGATGCTTTCTTCCTGGGACCTAATGGATTTAAATGGCTTAAGAGAATGGGATGAGTTTGTGAAAATAGTCCTTTTGAAGGACCTCTCCAAAGGCCAAAGACAAGACTCACTGAGGCCAAGGTATATGGGAATTATATTCTAAAGGACAGCCCTGATTTCCATTCTACCATTTTTCCATGTTGTGCCTTCCCTTTCTTCCTTTCCTCTCTTTCTTTCTTTCTTTCTTTCTTTCTTTCTTTCTTTCTTTCTTTCTTTCTTTCTTTCTTTC